>NC_068951.1:13645574-14020302 GCF_026419915.1 Harpia harpyja | reverse complement strand
CTGCTGCGGCCGAGCGCCATGAGATGTTGCGTCTCTGGGTACGCCCATATCCCCAGTGCTGTTGTGCCTGTAGATAGGGCACAAAGGGACCGTGAAGAGCAGCAACAGGTTTCAGGGCTGGGCCCTGCCCTGTGGGAGAAGGAGCCGGACGTTTGCCTTTTCGGCAAGAGGCTCTGCTGCGGCCGAGTTCCATGAGATGTTGCGTCTCTGAGAAAGCCCATATCCCCAGTGCTGTTGTGCCTGTAGATAGGGTGCCAAGGGACCGTGAAGAGCAGCAACAGGTTTCAGGGCTGGGCCCTTCCCTGTGGGAGGAACCGGACGTTTGCCTTTTCGGCAAGAGGCTCTGCCGCGGCAGAGCGCCATGAGGTGTTGCGTCTCTGGGAAAGCACCGATCCCCAGTGCTGTTGTGCCTGTAGATAGGGTGCCAAGGGACCGTGAAGAGCAGCAACAGCTTTCAGGGCTGGGCCCTTCCCTATGGGAGAAGGAGCCGGACGTTTGCCTTTTCGGCAAGGGGCTCTGCAGCTGCCGACCGCCATGAGATGTTGCGTCTCTGGGTACGCCCATATCCCCAGTGCTGTTGTGCCTGTAGATAGGGTGCCAAGGCATCGTGAAGAGCAGCAACAGTTTTCAGGGCTTGCCCTTCCCTGTGGGAGAATGAGACGGACGTTTGTCTTTTCATCAAGAGTCTCTGTCGCGAACTAGCACCATGAGATTCCCTGTGGGAGAAGGAGTCCGACGTTTGCCTTTTCGGCAAGATGCTCTGCCGCGGCCGAGCGCCATGAGATGTTGCGTCTCTGGGAAAGCACCGATCCCCAGTGCTGTTGTGCCTGTAGATAGGACACGAAGGTTAGTTGAAGAGCAGCAAAAGCTTTCAGGCCTGGGCCCTTCCCTGTGGGAGAAGGAGCCAGACGTTTGCCTTTTCGGCAAGAGACTCTGCCGCGGCCGAGCGCCATGAGATGTTGCGTCTCTGGGAAAGCACCGATCCCCGGTGCTGTTGTGCCTGTAGATAGGGCGCCAAGGCACCGTGAAGAGCAGCAACAGCTTTCAGGGCTTGCCCTTCCCTGTGGGAGAATGAGACGGACGTTTGTCTTTTCATCAAGAGTCTCTGTCGCGAACTAGCACCATGAGATGTTGCATCTCTGGGAAAGCACCGATCCGCAGTGCTGTTCTGCCTGTAGATAGGGCGCCAAGGCACCGTGAAGAGCAGCAACAGCTTTCAGGGCTTGGCCCTTCCCTGTGGGAGGAGCCGGATGTTTGCCTTTTCGGCAAGAGTCTCTGCCGCGACCGAGCGTCATGAGATGTTGCATCTCTGGGAAAGCACCGATCCCCAGTGCTGTTGTGCCTGTAGATAGGGCACAAAGGCACCGTGAAGAGCAGCAACAGCTTTCAGGGCTGGGCCCTTCCCTGTGGGAGAAGGAGCCGGACGTTTGCCTTTTCGGCAAGAGGCTCTGCCGCGGCTGAGCGCCATGAGATGTTGCGACTCTGGGAAAGCACCGATCCCCAGTGCTGTTGTGCCTGTAGATAGGGCACGAAACTTAGGTGAAGAGCAGCAACAGCTTTCAGGGCTGGGCCCTTCCCTCTAGGAGAAGGAGTACAACGTTTCCCTTTCGGCAAGATGCTCTGCCGTGGCCGAGCGCCATGAGATGTTGCGTCTCTGGGAAAGCACCGATCCCCAGTGCTGTTGTGCCTGTAGATAGGGCACCAAGGTTAGGTGAAGAGCAGCAACAGCTTTCAGGGCTGGGCCCTTCCCTTTGGGAGAAGGAGCCGGACGTTTGACTTTTCGGCAAGAGGCTCTGCCGCAACCGAGCTTCATGAGATGTTGCGTCTCTGAGAAAGCCCATATCCCCAGTGCTGTTGTGCCTGTAGATAGGGCGCCAAGGCATCATGAAGAGCAGCAACAGTTTTCAGGGCTGGGCCCTTCCCTGTGGGAGAAGGAGCCGGACGTTTGCCTTTTCGGCAAGAGACTCTGCCGCGGCCGAGCGCCATGAGATATTGCGTCTCTGGGAAAGCACCGATCCGCAGTGCTGTTGTGCCTGTAGATAGAGTGCCAAGGCACCGTGAACAGCAGCAAAAGCTTTCAGAGCTGGGCCCTTCCCTGTGGGAGAAGGAGTCAGACGTTTGCCTTTTCGGCAAGAGGCTCTGCCGCGGCCGAGCGCCATGAGATATTGCGTCTCTGGGAAAGCACCGATCCCCAGTGCTGTTGTGCCTGTAGATAGGGCACCAAGGTTAGGTGAAGAGCAGCAACAGCTTTCAGGGCTGGGCCCTTCCCTGTGGGAGAAGGAGCCGGACGTTTGCCTTTTCGGCAAGAGGCTCTTCTTCGGCCGAGCGCAATGAGATGTTGCGTCTCTGGGTACGCCCATATCCCCAGTGCTGTTGTGCCTGTAGATAGGGCGCCAAGGGACCGTAAAGAGCAGCAACAGCTTTCAGGGCTGGGCCCTTCCCTATGGGAGAAGGAGCCGGACGTTTGCCTTTTAGGCAAGAGGCTCTGCTGCGGCCGAGTTCCATGAGATGTTGCGTCTCTGAGAAAGCCCATATCCCCAGTGCTGTTGTGCCTGTAGATAGGGTGCCAAGGCACCGTGAAGAGCAGCAACAGCTTTCAGGGCTGGGCCCTTCCTGTGGGAGAAGGAGCCGGACGTTTGACTTTTCGGCAAGAGACTCTGCCGCAGCCGAGCGCCATGAGATGTTGCGTCTCTGGGAAAGCCCAGATCCCCAGTGCTGTTGTGCCTGTAGATAGGGCGCCAAGGGACCGTGAAGAGCAGCAACAGCTTTCAGGGCTGGGCCCTTCCCCGTGGGAGGAGCCGGACGTTTGCCTTTTCGGCAAGAGGCTCTGCCGCGGCCGAGCGCCATGAGATGTTGCGTCTCTGGGAAAGCACCGATCCCCAGTGCTGTTGTTCCTGTAGATGGAGTGCCAAGGGACCGTGAAGAGCAGCAACAGCTTTCAGGGCTGGGCCCTTCCCTATGGGAGAAGGAGCCGGACGTTTGCCTTTTCGGCAAGAGTCTCTGCTGCGGCCGAGCGCCATGAGATATTGCGTCTCTGGGTACGCCCATATCCCCAGTGCTGTTGTGCCTGTAGATAGGGTGCCATGGCATCGTGAAGAGCAGCAACAGTTTTCAGGGCTGGGCCCTTCCCTGTGGGAGAAGGAGTCCGACGTATGCCTTTTCGGTAAGATGCTCTGCCGCGGCCAGGTGCCGTGAGATGTTGCGTCTCTGCTAAAGCACCGATCCCCAGTGCTGTTGTGCCTGTAGATAGGAAACGAAGGTTAGTTGAAGAGCAGCAAAAGCTTTCAGGCCTGGGCACTTCCTTGTGGGAGAAGGAGCAAGACGTTTGCCTTTTCGGCAAGAGGCTCTGCCGCGGCCGAGCGCCATGAGATGTTGCGTCTCTGGGAAAGCACCGATCCCCGGTGCTGTTGTGCCTGTAGATAGGGCGCCAAGGCACCGTGAAGAGAAGCAACAGCTTTCAGGGCTTGCCCTTCCCTGTGGGAGGAGGAGCCGGACGTTTGCCTTTTCGGCAAGAGGCTCTGCCGTGGCCGAGTGCCATGAGATGTTGCGTCTCTGGGAAAGCACCGATCCCCAGTGCTGTTGTGCCTGTAGATAGGGCACCAAGGGACCGTGAAGAGCAGCAACAGCTTTCAGGGCTTGGCCCTTCCCTGTGGGAGGAGCCGGACGTTTGCCTTTTCGGCAAGAGTCTCTGCCGCGGCCGAGCGTCATGAGATGTTGCATCTCTGGGAAAGCACCGATCCCCAGTGCTGTTGTGCCTGTAGATAGGGCACAAAGGCACCGTGAAGAGCAGCAACAGCTTTCAGGGCTGGGCCCTTCCCTGTGGGAGGAGTCGTACGTTTGCCTTTTCGGCAAGAGGCTCTGCCGCGGCTGAGCGCCATGAGATGTTGCGACTCTGGGAAAGCACCGATCCCCAGTGCTGTTGTGCCTGTAGATAGGGCACCAAGGTTAGGTGAAGAGCAGCAACAGCTTTCAGGGCTGGGCCCTTCCCTGTGGGAGAAGGAGTCAGACGTTTCCCTTTCGGCAAGATGCTCTGCCACGGCCGAGCGCCATGAGATGTTCCGTCTCTGAGAAAGCCCATATCCCCAGTGCTGTTGTGCCTGTAGATAGGGCGCCAAGGCATCGTGAAGAGCAGCAACAGTTTTCAGGGCTGGGCCCTTCCCTGTGGGAGAAGGAGCCGGACGTTTGCCTTTCGGCAAGAGTCTCTGCCGCGGCCGAGCGCCGTTAGATGTTGCATCTATGGGAAAGCACAGATCCCCAGTGCTGTTGTGCCTGTAGATAGGGCACAAAGGGACCATCAAGAGCAGCAACAGCTTTCAGGGCTGGGCCCTTCCCTGTGCAGAAGGAGCCAGGCGTTTGACTTTTCGGCAAGAGGCTCTGCCGCGGCCGAGCGCCATGAGATGTTGCGTCTCTGGGAAAGCACAGATCCCCAGTGCTGTTGTGCCTGTAGTTAGGGCGCCAAGGCACCGTGAAGAGCAGCAAGAGCTTTCAGGGCTGGGCCGTTCCCTGTGGGAGAAGGAGCCGGACGTTTGCCTTTTCGGCAAGAGGCTCTGCCGCGGCCGAGCGCCATGAGATGTTGCGTCTCTGGGAAAGCACAGATCCCCAGTGCTGTTGTGCCTGTAGATAGGGCACCAAGGCACCGTGAAGAGCAGCAACAGCTTTCAGGGCTGGGCCCTTCCCTTTGGGAGAAGGAGCCGGACGTTTGCCTTTTCGGCAAGAGGTTCTGCCGCCACCGAGCGCCGTGAGATGTTGCGTCTCTGGGAAAGCACCGATCCCCAGTGCTGTTGTGCCTGTAGATAGGGCACCAAGGTTAGGTGAAGAGCAGCAACAGCTTTCATTGCTGGGCCCTACCCTGTGGGAGAAGGAGCCGGACGTTTGCCTTTTCGGCAAGAGGCTCTGCTGCGGCCAAGCGCCATGAGATGTTGCGTCTCTGGGAAAGCACAGATCCCCAGTGCTCTTGTGCCTGTAGATAGGGTGCAAAGGCACCATGAAGAGCAGCAAAAGTTTTCAAGGCTGGGACCTTCCCTGTGGGAGAAGGAGCCAGACGTTTGCCTTTTCGGCAAGAGGCTCTGCCGCGGCCGAGCGCCATGAGATGTTGCGTCTCTGGGAAAGCACCGATCCCCAGTGCTGTTGTACCTGTAGATAGGGCACCAAGGTTAGGTGAAGAGCAGCAACAGCTTTCAGGGCTGGGCCCTTCCCTATGGGAGAAGGAGCCGGACGTTTGCCTTTTCGGCAAGAGGCTCTGCTGCGGCCGGGCGGCATGAGATGTTGCGTCTCTGGGAAAGCACCGATCCCCAGTGCTGTTGTGCCTGTAGATAGGGCACAAAGGGACCATCAAGAGCAGCAACAGCTTTCAGGTCTGGCCCTTCCCTGTGGGAGAATGAGCCGGACGTTTCCTTTTCGGCAAGAGGCTCTGCCGCAGCCGAGCGCCATGAGATGTTGCGTCTCTGGGAAAGCACCGATCCCCAGTGCTGTTGTTCCTGTAGATAGGGCACCAAGGTTAGGTGAACAGCAGCAACAGCTTTCAGGGCTGGGCCCTTCCCTGTGGGAGAAGGAGCCGGACGTTTGCCTTTTCGGCAAGAGGCTCTGCTGCGGCCGAGCGCCATGAGATGTTGCGTCTCTGGGTACGCCCATATCCCCAGTGCTGTTGTGCCTGTAGATAGGGCGCCAAGGGACCGTGAAGAGCAGCAACAGGTTTCAGGGCTGGGCCCTTCCCTGTGGGAGAAGGAGCCGGACGTTTGCCTTTTCGGCAAGAGGCTCTGCCGTGGCCGAGTGCCATGAGATGTTGCGTCTCTGGGAAAGCACCGATCCCCAGTGCTGTTGTGCCTGTAGATAGGGCGCCAAGGCACCGTGAAGAGCAGCAACAGCTTTCAGGGCTTGGCCCTTCCCTGTGGGAGGAGCCGGATGTTTGCCTTTTCGGCAAGAGTCTCTGCCGCGACCGAGCGTCAGGAGATGTTGCATCTCTGGGAAAGCACCGATCCCCAGTGCTGTTGTGCCTGTAGATAGGGCACAAAGGCACCGTGAAGAGCAGCAACAGCTTTCAGGGCTTGGCCCTTCCCTGTGGGAGGAGCCGGACGTTTGCCTTTTCGGCAAGAGGCTCTGCCGCGGCTGAGCGCCATGAGATGTTGCGACTCTGGGAAAGCACCGATCCCCAGTGCTGTTGTGCCTGTAGATAGGGCACGAAACTTAGGTGAAGAGCAGCAACAGCTTTCAGGGCTGGGCCCTTCCCTCTAGGAGAAGGAGTACAACGTTTGCCTTTCGGCAAGATGCTCTGCCGTGGCCGAGCGCCATGAGATGTTGCATCTCTGGGAAAGCACCGATCCCCAGTGCTGTTGTGCCTGTAGATAGGGCACCAAGGTTAGGTGAAGAGCAGCAACAGCTTTCAGGGCTGGGCCCTTCCCTTTGGGAGAAGGAGCCGGACGTTTGACTTTTCGGCAAGAGGCTCTGCCGCAACCGAGCTTCATGAGATGTTGCGTCTCTGAGAAAGCCCATATCCCCAGTGCTGTTGTGCCTGTAGATAGGGCGCCAAGGCATCGTGAAGAGCAGCAACAGTTTTCAGGGCTGGGCCCTTCCCTGTGGGAGAAGGAGCCGGACGTTTGCCTTTTCGGCAAGAGGCTCTGCCGCTGCCGAGCGCCATGAGATGTTGCGTCTCTGGGAAAGCACCGATCCCCAGTGCTGTTGTGCCTGTAGATAGGGCACCAGGGTTAGGTGAAGAGCAGCAACAGCTTTCAGGGCTGGGCCCTTCCCTTTGGGAGAAGGAGCCGGACGTTTGACTTTTCGGCAAGAGACTCTGCCGCGGGCCGAGCGCCATGAGATATTGCGTCTCTGGGAAAGCACCGATCCGCAGTGCTGTTGTGCCTGTAGATAGAGTGCCAAGGCACCGTGAACAGCAGCAAAAGCTTTCAGAGCTGGGCCCTTCCCTGTGGGAGAAGGAGTCAGACGTTTGCCTTTTCGGCAAGAGGCTCTGCCGCGGCCGAGCGCCATGAGATATTGCGTCTCTGGGAAAGCACAGATCCCCAGTGCTGTTGTGCCTGTAGATAGGGCACCAAGGTTAGGTGAAGAGCAGCAACAGCTTTCAGGGCTGGGCCCTTCCCTGTGGGAGAAGGAGCCGGACGTTTGCCTTTTCGGCAAGAGGCTCTTCTTCGGCCGAGCGCAATGAGATGTTGCGTCTCTGGGTACGCCCATATCCCCAGTGCTGTTGTGCCTGTAGATAGGGCGCCAAGGGACCGTAAAGAGCAGCAACAGCTTTCAGGGCTGGGCCCTGCCCTGTGGGAGAAGTAGCCGGACGTTTGCCTTTTCGGCAAGAGGCTCTGCCGCAACCGAGCGCCATGAGATGTTGCGTCTCTGGGAAAGCCCAGATCCCCAGTGCTGTTGTGCCTGTAGATAGGGCGCCAAGGGACCGTGAAGAGCAGCAACAGCTTTCAGGGCTGGGCCCTTCCCTGTGGGAGGAGCCGGACGTTTGCCTTTTCGGCAAGAGTCTCTGCCGCGGCTGAGCGCCATGAGATGTTGCGTCTCTGGGAAAGCACCGATCCCCAGTGCTGTTGTGCCTGTAGATGGAGTGCCAAGGGACCGTGAAGAGCAGCAACAGCTTTCAGGGCTGGGCCCTTCCCTATGGGAGAAGGAGCCTGACGTTTGCCTTTTCGGCAAGAGTCTCTGCTGCGGCCGAGCGCCATGAGATGTTGCGTCTCTGGGTACGCCCATATGCCCAGTGCTGTTGTGCCTGTAGATAGGGTGCCAAGGCATCGTGAAGAGCAGCAACAGTTTTCAGGGCTGGGCCCTTCCCTGTGGGAGAAGGAGTCCGACGTATGCCTTTTCGGCAAGATGCTCTGCCGCGGCCAGGTGCCGTGAGATGTTGCGTCTCTGCTAAAGCACCGATCCCCAGTGCTGTTGTGCCTGTAGATAGGAAACGAAGGTTAGTTGAAGAGCAGCAAAAGCTTTCAGGCCTGGGCACTTCCTTGTGGGAGAAGGAGCAAGACGTTTGCCTTTTCGGCAAGAGGCTCTGCCGCGGCCGAGCGCCATGAGATGTTGCGTCTCTGGGAAAGCACCGATCCCCGGTGCTGTTGTGCCTGTAGATAGGGCGCCAAGGCATCGTGAAGAGCAGCAACAGTTTTCAGGGCTGGGCCCTTCCCTGTGGGAGAAGGAGCCGGACGTTTGCCTTTCGGCAAGAGGCTCTGCCGCGGCTGAGCGCCATGAGATGTTGCGTCTCTGGGAAAGCACCGATCCCCAGTGCTGTTTTGCCTGTAGATAGGGCGCCAAGGCACCGTGAAGAGCAGCAACATCTTTCAGAGCTTGGCCCTTCCCTGTGGGAGGAGCCGGACGTTTGCCTTTTCGGCAAGAGTCTCTGCCGCGGCCGAGCGTCATGAGATGTTGCATCTCTGGGAAAGCACCGATCCCCAGTGCTGTTGTGCCTGTAGATAGGGCACAAAGGCACCGTGAAGAGCAGCAACAGCTTTCAGGGCTGGGGCCTTCCCTGTGGGAGGAGTCGTACGTTTGCCTTTTCGGCAAGAGGCTCTGCCGCGGCTGAGCGCCATGAGATGTTGCGACTCTGGGAAAGCACCGATCCCCAGTGCTGTTGTGCCTGTAGATAGGGCACCAAGGTTAGATGAAGAGCAGCAACAGCTTTCAGGGCTGGGCCCTTCCCTGTGGGAGAAGGAGTCAGATGTTTGCCTTTCGGCAAGATGCTATGCCGCGGCCGAGCGCCATGAGATGTTGCGTCTCTGAGAAAGCCCATATCCCCAGTGCTGTTGTGCCTGTAGATAGGGCGCCAAGGCATCGTGAAGAGCAGCAACAGTTTTCAGGGCTGGGCCCTTCCCTCTAGGAGAAGGAGTACAACGTTTGCCTTTCGGCAAGATGCTCTGCCGCGGCCGAGCGCCATGAGATGTTGCGTCTCTGGGAAAGCACCGATCCCCAGTGCTGTTGTGCCTGTAGATAGGGCACCAAGGTTAGGTGAAGAGCAGCAACAGCTTTCAGGGCTGGGCCCTTCCCTGTGGGAGGAGTCGGACGTTTGCTTTTCGGCAAGAGGCTCTGCCGCGGCTAAGCGCCATGAGATGTTGCGACTCTGGGAAAGCACAGATCCCCAGTGCTGTTGTGCCTGTAGATAGGGCACAAAGGCACCGTGAAGAGCAGCAACAGCTTTCAGGGCTGGGCCCTTCCCTGTGGGAGGAGTCGGACGTTTGCCTTTTCGGCAAGAGGCTCTGCCGCGGCTGAGCGCCATGAGATGTTGCGACTCTGGGAAAGCACCGATCCCCAGTGCTGTTGTTCCTGTAGATAGGGCACCAAGGTTAGGTGAAGAGCAGCAACAGCTTTCAGGGCTGGGCCCTTCCCTGCGGGAGAAGGAGCCGGACGTTTGCCTTTTCGGCAAGAGGCTCTGCTGCGGCCGAGCGCCATGAGATGTTGCGTCTCTGGGTACGCCCATATCCCCAGTGCTGTTGTGCCTGTAGATAGGGCGCCAAGGGACCGTGAAGAGCAGCAACAGCTTTCAGGGCTGGGCCCTTCCCTGTGGGAGAAGGAGCCGGACGTTTGCCTTTTCGGCAAGAGGCTCTGCCGTGGCCGAGTGCCATGAGATGTTGCGTCTCTGGGAAAGCACCGATCCCCAGTGCTGTTGTGCCTGTAGATAGGGCGCCAAGGCACCGTGAAGAGCAGCAACAGCTTTCAGGGCTTGGCCCTTCCCTGTGGGAGGAGCCGGATGTTTGCCTTTTCGGCAAGAGTCTCTGCCGCGACCGAGCGTCAGGAGATGTTGCATCTCTGGGAAAGCACCGATCCCCAGTGCTGTTGTGCCTGTAGATAGGGCACAAAGGCACCGTGAAGAGCAGCAACAGCTTTCAGGGCTTGGCCCTTCCCTGTGGGAGGAGCCGGACGTTTGCCTTTTCGGCAAGAGGCTCTGCCGCGGCTGAGCGCCATGAGATGTTGCGAATCTGGGAAAGCACCGATCCCCAGTGCTGTTGTGCCTGTAGATAGGGCACGAAACTTAGGTGAAGAGCAGCAACAGCTTTCAGGGCTGGGCCCTTCCCTCTAGGAGAAGGAGTACAACGTTTGCCTTTCGGCAAGATGCTCTGCCGTGGCCGAGCGCCATGAGATGTTGCATCTCTGGGAAAGCACCGATCCCCAGTGCTGTTGTGCCTGTAGATAGGGCACCAAGGTTAGGTGAAGAGCAGCAACAGCTTTCAGGGCTGGGCCCTTCCCTGTGGGAGAAAGAGCCGGACGTTTGACTTTTCGGCAAGAGGCTCTGCCGCAACCGAGCTTCATGAGATGTTGCGTCTCTGAGAAAGCCCATATCCCCAGTGCTGTTGTGCCTGTAGATAGGGCGCCAAGGCATCGTGAAGAGCAGCAACAGTTTTCAGGGCTGGGCCCTTCCCTGTGGGAGAAGGAGCTGGACGTTTGCCTTTTCGGCAAGAGGCTCTGCCGCTGCCGAGCGCCATGAGATGTTGCGTCTCTGGGAAAGCACCGATCCCCAGTGCTGTTGTGCCTGTAGATAGGGCACCAAGGTTAGGTGAAGAGCAGCAACAGCTTTCAGGGCTGGGCCCTTCCCTTTGGGAGAAGGAGCCGGACGTTTGACTTTTCGGCAAGAGACTCTGCCGCGGCCGAGCGCCATGAGATATTGCGTCTCTGGGAAAGCACCGATCCGCAGTGCTGTTGTGCCTGTAGATAGAGTGCCAAGGCACCGTGAAGAGCAGCAAAAGCTTTCAGAGCTGGGCCCTTCCCTGTGGGAGAAGGAGTCAGACTTTTGCCTTTTCGGCAAGAGGCTCTGCCGCGGCCGAGCGCCATGAGATATTGCGTCTCTGGGAAAGCACAGATCCCCAGTGCTGTTGTGCCTGTAGATAGGGCGCCAAGGGACCGTGAAGAGCAGCAACAGCTTTCAGGGCTGGGCCCTTCCCTGTGGGAGAAGGAGCCGGACGTTTGCCTTTTCAGCAAGAGGCTCTTCTTCGGCCGAGCGCAATGAGATGTTGCATCTCTGGGTACGCCCATATCCCCAGTGCTGTTGTGCCTGTAGATAGGGCGCCAAGGGACCGTAAAGAGCAGCAACAGCTTTCAGGGCTGGGCCCTGCCCTGTGGGAGAAGGAGCCGGACGTTTGCCTTTTCGGCAAGAGGCTCTGCCGCAACCGAGCGCCATGAGATGTTGCGTCTCTGGGAAAGCCCAGATCCCCAGTGCTGTTGTGCCTGTAGATAGGGCGCCAAGGCATCGTGAAGAGCAGCAACAGCTTTCAGGGCTGGGCCCTTCCCTGTGGGAGAAGGAGTCCGACGTATGCCTTTTCGGCAAGATGCTCTGCCGCGGCCAGGTGCCGTGAGATGTTGCGTCTCTGCTAAAGCACCGATCCCCAGTGCTGTTGTGCCTGTAGATAGGACACGAAGGTTAGTTGAAGAGCAGCAAAAGCTTTCAGGCCTGGGCACTTCCTTGTGGGAGAAGGAGCAAGACGTTTGCCTTTTCAGCAAGAGGCTCTGCCGCGGCCGAGCGCCATGAGATGTTGCGTCTCTGGGAAAGCACCGATCCCCGGTGCTGTTGTGCCTGTAGATAGGGCACCAAGGCACCGTGAAGAGCAGCAACAGCTTTCAGGGCTTGCCCTTCCCTGTGGGAGAAGGAGCCGGACGTTTGCCTTTTCGGCAAGAGGCTCTGCCGTGGCCGAGTGCCATGAGATGTTGCGTCTCTGGGAAAGCACCGATCCCCAGTGCTGTTGTGCCTGTAGATAGGGCACCAAGGGACCGTGAAGAGCAGCAACAGCTTTCAGGGCTTGGCCCTTCCCTGTGGGAGGAGCCGGACGTTTGCCTTTTCGGCAAGAGTCTCTGCCGCGGCCGAGCGTCATGAGATGTTGCATCTCTGGGAAAGCACCGATCCCCAGTGCTGTTGTGCCTGTAGATAGGGCACAAAGGCACCGTGAAGAGCAGCAACAGCTTTCAGGGCTGGGCCCTTCCCTGTGGGAGGAGCCGGACGTTTGCCTTTTCGGCAAGAGGCTCTGCCGCGGCTGAGCGCCATGAGATGTTGCGACTCTGGGAAAGCACCGATCCCCAGTGCTGTTGTGCCTGTAGATAGGGCACCAAGGTTAGGTGAAGAGCAGCAACAGCTTTCAGGGCTGGGCCCTTCCCTGTGGGAGAAGGAGTCAGACATTTCCCTTTCGGCAAGATGCTCTGCCGCGGCCGAGCGCCATGAGATGTTGCGTCTCTGAGAAAGCCCATATCCCCAGTGCTGTTGTGCCTGTAGATAGGGTGCCAAGGCATCGTGAAGAGCAGCAACAGTTTTCAGGGCTGGGCCCTTCCCTCTAGGAGAAGGAGTACAACGTTTGCCTTTTCGGCAAGAGGCTCTGCCGCGGCTAAGCGCCATGAGATGTTGCGACTCTGGGAAAGCACAGATCCCCAGTGCTGTTGTGCCTGTAGATAGGGCACAAAGGCACCGTGAAGAGCAGCAACAGCTTTCAGGGCTGGGCCCTTCCCTGTGGGAGGAGTCGGACGTTTGCCTTTTCGGCAAGAGGCTCTGCCGCGGCTGAGCGCCATGAGATGTTGCGACTCTGGGAAAGCACCGATCCCCAGTGCTGTTGTTCCTGTAGATAGGGCACCAAGGTTAGGTGAAGAGCAGCAACAGCTTTCAGGGCTGGGCCCTTCCCTGTGGGAGAAGGAGCCGGACGTTTGCCTTTTCGGCAAGAGGCTCTGCTGCGGCCGAGCGCCATGAGATGTTGCGTCTCTGAGAAAGCCCATATCCCCAGTGCTGTTGTGCCTGTAGATAGGGCGCCAAGGGACCGTGAAGAGCAGCAACAGGTTTCAGGGCTGGGCCCTTCCCTGTGGGAGAAGGAGCCGGACGTTTGCCTTTTCGGCAAGAGGCTCTGCCGTGGCCGAGTGCCATGAGATGTTGCGTCTCTGGGAAAGCACCGATCCCCAGTGCTGTTGTGCCTGTAGATAGGGCGCCAAGGCACCGTGAAGAGCAGCAACAGCTTTCAGGGCTTGGCCCTTCCCTGTGGGAGGAGCCGGATGTTTGCCTTTTCGGCAAGAGTCTCTGCCGCGACCGAGCGTCAGGAGATGTTGCATCTCTGGGAAAGCACCGATCCCCAGTGCTGTTGTGCCTGTAGATAGGGCACAAAGGCACCGTGAAGAGCAGCAACAGCTTTCAGGGCTTGGCCCTTCCCTGTGGGAGGAGCCGGACGTTTGCCTTTTCGGCAAGAGGCTCTGCCGCGGCTGAGCGCCATGAGATGTTGCGACTCTGGGAAAGCACCGATCCCCAGTGCTGTTGTGCCTGTAGATAGGGCACGAAACTTAGGTGAAGAGCAGCAACAGCTTTCAGGGCTGGGCCCTTCCCTCTAGGAGAAGGAGTACAACGTTTGCCTTTCGGCAAGATGCTCTGCCGTGGCCGAGCGCCATGAGATGTTGCATCTCTGGGAAAGCACCGATCCCCAGTGCTGTTGTGCCTGTAGATAGGGCACCAAGGTTAGGTGAAGAGCAGCAACAGCTTTCAGGGCTGGGCCCTTCCCTGTGGGAGAAGGAGCCGGACGTTTGACTTTTCGGCAAGAGGCTCTGCCGCAAATGAGCTTCATGAGATGTTGCGTCTCTGAGAAAGCCCATATCCCCAGTGCTGTTGTGCCTGTAGATAGGGCGCCAAGGCATCGTGAAGAGCAGCAACAGTTTTCAGGGCTGGGCCCTTCCCTGTGGGAGAAGGAGCCGGACGTTTGCCTTTTCGGCAAGAGGCTCTGCCGTGGCCGAGTGCCATGAGATGTTGCGTCTCTGGGAAAGCACCGATCCCCAGTGCTGTTGTGCCTGTAGATAGGGCACCAAGGGACCGTGAAGAGCAGCAACAGCTTTCAGGGCTTGGCCCTTCCCTGTGGGAGGAGCCGGACGTTTGCCTTTTCGGCAAGAGTCTCTGCCGAGGCCGAGCGTCATGAGATGTTGCATCTCTGGGAAAGCACCGATCCCCAGTGCTGTTGTGCCTGTAGATAGGGCACAAAGGCACCGTGAAGAGCAGCAACAGCTTTCAGGGCTGGGCCCTTCCCTGTGGGAGGAGCCGGACGTTTGCCTTTTCGGCAAGAGGCTCTGCCGCGGCTGAGCGCCATGAGATGTTGCGACTCTGGGAAAGCACCGATCCCCAGTGCTGTTGTGCCTGTAGATAGGGCACCAAGGTTAGGTGAAGAGCAGCAACAGCTTTCAGGGCTGGGCCCTTCCCTGTGGGAGAAGGAGTCAGACATTTCCCTTTCGGCAAGATGCTCTGCCGCGGCCGAGCGCCATGAGATGTTGCGTCTCTGAGAAAGCCCATATCCCCAGTGCTGTTGTGCCTGTAGATAGGGCGCCAAGGCATCGTGAAGAGCAGCAACATTTTTCAGGGCTGGGCCCTTCCCTCTAGGAGAAGGAGTACAACGTTTGCCTTTCGGCAAGATGCTCTGCCGCGGCCGAGCGCCATGAGATGTTGCGTCTCTGGGAAAGCACCGATCCCCAGTGCTGTTGTGCCTGTAGATAGGGCACCAAGGGACCGTGAAGAGCAGCAACAGCTTTCAGGGCTGGGCCCTTCCCTGTGGGAGGAGTCGGACGTTTGCCTTTTCGGCAAGAGGCTCTGCCGCGGCTAAGCGCCATGAGATGTTGCGACTCTGGGAAAGCACAGATCCCCAGTGCTGTTGTGCCTGTAGATAGGGCACAAAGGCACCGTGAAGAGCAGCAACAGCTTTCAGGGCTGGGCCCTTCCCTGTGGGAGGAGTCGGACGTTTGCCTTTTCGGCAAGAGGCTCTGCCGCGGCTGAGCGCCATGAGATGTTGCGACTCTGGGAAAGCACCGATCCCCAGTGCTGTTGTTCCTGTAGATAGGGCACCAAGGTTAGGTGAAGAGCAGCAACAGCTTTCAGGGCTGGGCCCTGCCCTGTGGGAGAAGGAGCCGGACGTTTGCCTTTTCGGCAAGAGGCTCTGCTGCGGCCGAGCGCCATGAGATGTTGCGTCTCTGAGAAAGCCCATATCCCCAGTGCTGTTGTGCCTGTAGATAGGGCGCCAAGGGACCGTGAAGAGCAGCAACAGGTTTCAGGGCTGGGCCCTTCCCTGTGGGAGGAGCCGGACGTTTGCCTTTTCGGCAAGAGGCTCTGCCGTGGCCGAGTGCCATGAGATGTTGCGTCTCTGGAAAAGCACCGATCCCCAGTGCTGTTGTGCCTGTAGATAGGGCGCCAAGGCACCGTGAAGAGCAGCAACAGCTTTCAGGGCTTGGCCCTTCCCTGTGGGAGGAGCCGGATGTTTGCCTTTTCGGCAAGAGTCTCTGCCGCGACCGAGCGTCAGGAGATGTTGCATCTCTGGGAAAGCACCGATCCCCAGTGCTGTTGTGCCTGTAGATAGGGCACAAAGGCACCGTGAAGAGCAGCAACAGCTTTCAGGGCTTGGCCCTTCCCTGTGGGAGGAGCCGGACGTTTGCCTTTTCGGCAAGAGGCTCTGCCGCGGCTGAGCGCCATGAGATGTTGCGACTCTGGGAAAGCACCGATCCCCAGTGCTGTTGTGCCTGTAGATAGGGCACGAAACTTAGGTGAAGAGCAGCAACAGCTTTCAGGGCTGGGCCCTTCCCTCTAGGAGAAGGAGTACAACGTTTGCCTTTCGGCAAGATGCTCTGCCGTGGCCGAGCGCCATGAGATGTTGCATCTCTGGGAAAGCACCGATCCCCAGTGCTGTTGTGCCTGTAGATAGGGCACCAAGGTTAGGTGAAGAGCAGCAACAGCTTTCAGGGCTGGGCCCTTCCCTTTGGGAGAAGGAGCCGGACGTTTGACTTTTCGGCAAGAGGCTCTGCCGCAACCGAGCTTCATGAGATGTTGCGTCTCTGAGAAAGCCCATATCCCCAGTGCTGTTGTGCCTGTAGATAGGGCGCCAAGGCATCGTGAAGAGCAGCAACAGTTTTCAGGGCTGGGGCTTCCCTGTGGGAGAAGGAGCCGGACGTTTGCCTTTTCGGCAAGAGGCTCTGCCGCTGCCGAGCGCCATGAGATGTTGCGTCTCTGGGAAAGCACCGATCCCCAGTGCTGTTGTGCCTGTAGATAGGGCACCAAGGTTAGGTGAAGAGCAGCAACAGCTTTCAGGGCTGGGCCCTTCCCTTTGGGAGAAGGAGCCGGACGTTTGACTTTTCGGCAAGAGACTCTGCCGCGGCCGAGCGCCATGAGATATTGCGTCTCTGGGAAAGCACCGATCCGCAGTGCTGTTGTGCCTGTAGATAGAGTGCCAAGGCACCGTGAAGAGCAGCAAAAGCTTTCAGAGCTGGGCCCTTCCCTGTGGGAGAAGGAGTCAGACTTTTGCCTTTTCGGCAAGAGGCTCTGCCGCGGCCGAGCGCCATGAGATATTGCGTCTCTGGGAAAGCACAGATCCCCAGTGCTGTTGTGCCTGTAGATAGGGCACCAAGGTTAGGTGAAGAGCAGCAACAGCTTTCAGGGCTGGGCCCTTCCCTGTGGGAGAAGGAGCCGGACGTTTGCCTTTTCGGCAAGAGGCTCTTCTTCGGCCGAGCGCAATGAGATGTTGCGTCTCTGGGTACGCCCATATCCCCAGTGCTGTTGTGCCTGTAGATAGGGCGCCAAGGGACCGTAAAGAGCAGCAACAGCTTTCAGGGCTGGGCCCTGCCCTGTGGGAGAAGGAGCCGGACGTTTGCCTTTTCGGCAAGAGGCTCTGCCGCAACCGAGCGCCATGAGATGTTGCGTCTCTGGGAAAGCCCAGATCCCCAGTGCTGTTGTGCCTGTAGATAGGGCGCCAAGGGACCGTGAAGAGCAGCAACAGCTTTCAGGGCTGGGCCCTGCCCTGTGGGAGGAGCCGGACGTTTGCCTTTTCGGCAAGAGTCTCTGCCGCGGCCGAGCGCCATGAGATGTTGCGTCTCTGGGAAAGCACCGATCCCCAGTGCTGTTGTGCCTGTAGATGGAGTGCCAAGGGACCGTGAAGAGCAGCAACAGCTTTCAGGGCTGGGCCCTTCCCTATGGGAGAAGGAGCCTGACGTTTGCCTTTTCGGCAAGAGTCTCTGCTGCGGCCGAGCGCCATGAGATGTTGCGTCTCTGGGTACGCCCATATGCCCAGTGCTGTTGTGCCTGTAGATAGGGTGCCAAGGCATCGTGAAGAGCAGCAACAGTTTTCAGGGCTGGGCCCTTCCCTGTGGGAGAAGGAGTCCGACGTATGCCTTTTCGGCAAGATGCTCTGCCGCGGCCAGGTGCCGTGAGATGTTGCGTCTCTGCTAAAGCACCGATCCCCAGTGCTGTTGTGCCTGTAGATAGGACACGAAGGGTAGTTGAAGAGCAGCAAAAGCTTTCAGGCCTGGGCACTTCCTTGTGGGAGAAGGAGCAAGACGTTTGCCTTTTCGGCAAGAGGCTCTACCGCGGCCGAGCGCCATGAGATGTTGCGTCTCTGGGAAAGCACCGATCCCCGGTGCTGTTGTGCCTGTAGATAGGGCGCCAAGGCACCGTGAAGAGCAGCAACAGCTTTCAGGGCTTGCCCTTCCCTGTGGGAGAAGGAGCCGGACGTTTGCCTTTTCGGCAAGAGGCTCTGCCGTGGCCGAGTGCCATGAGATGTTGCGTCTCTGGGAAAGCACCGATCCCCAGTGCTGTTGTGCCTGTAGATAGGGCACCAAGGGACCGTGAAGAGCAGCAACAGCTTTCAGGGCTTGGCCCTTCCCTGTGGGAGGAGCCGGACGTTTGCCTTTTCGGCAAGAGTCTCTGCCGCGGCCGAGCGTTATGAGATGTTGCATCTCTGGGAAAGCCCATATCCCCAGTGCTGTTGTGCCTGTAGATAGGGCGCCAAGGCATCGTGAAGAGCAGCAACAGTTTTCAGGGCTGGGCCCTTCCCTGTGGGAGAAGGAGCCGGACGTTTGCCTTTTCGGCAAGAGGCTCTGCCGTGGCCGAGCGCCATGAGATGTTGCGTCTCTGGGAAAGCACCGATCCCCAGTGCTGTTGTGCCTGTAGATAGGGCACCAAGGGACCGTGAAGAGCAGCAACAGCTTTCAGGGCTTGGCCCTTCCCTGTGGGAGGAGCCGGACGTTTGCCTTTTCGGCAAGAGTCTCTGCCGCGGCCGAGCGTCATGAGATGTTGCATCTCTGGGAAAGCACCGATCCCCAGTGCTGTTGTGCCTGTAGATAGGGCACAAAGGCACCGTGAAGAGCAGCAACAGCTTTCAGGGCTGGGCCCTTCCCTGTGGGAGGAGCCGGACGTTTGCCTTTTCGGCAAGAGGCTCTGCCGCGGCTGAGCGCCATGAGATGTTGCGACTCTGGGAAAGCACCGATCCCCAGTGCTGTTGTGCCTGTAGATAGGGCACCAAGGTTAGGTGAAGAGCAGCAACAGCTTTCAGGGCTGGGCCCTTCCCTGTGGGAGAAGGAGTCAGACATTTCCCTTTCGGCAAGATGCTCTGCCGCGGCCGAGCGCCATGAGATGTTGCGTCTCTGAGAAAGCCCATATCCCCAGTGCTGTTGTGCCTGTAGATAGGGCGCCAAGGCATCATGAAGAGCAGCAACATTTTTCAGGGCTGGGCCCTTCCCTCTAGGAGAAGGAGTACAACGTTTGCCTTTCGGCAAGATGCTCTGCCGCGGCCGAGCGCCATGAGATGTTGCGTCTCTGGGAAAGCACCGATCCCCAGTGCTGTTGTGCCTGTAGATAGGGCACCAAGGTTAGGTGAAGAGCAGCAACAGCTTTCAGGGCTGGGCCCTTCCCTGTGGGAGGAGTCGGACGTTTGCCTTTTCGGCAAGAGGCTCTGCCGCGGCTGAGCGCCATGAGATGTTGCGACTCTGGGAAAGCACCGATCCCCAGTGCTGTTGTTCCTGTAGATAGGGCACCAAGGTTAGGTGAAGAGCAGCAACAGCTTTCAGGGCTGGGCCCTTCCCTGTGGGAGAAGGAGCCGGACGTTTGCCTTTTCGGCAAGAGGCTCTGCTGCGGCCGAGCGCCATGAGATGTTGCGTCTCTGAGAAAGCCCATATCCCCAGTGCTGTTGTGCCTGTAGATAGGGCGCCAAGGGACCGTGAAGAGCAGCAACAGGTTTCAGGGCTGGGCCCTTCCCTGTGGGAGAAGGAGCCGGACGTTTGCCTTTTCGGCAAGAGGCTCTGCCGTGGCCGAGTGCCATGAGATGTTGCGTCTCTGGGAAAGCACCGATCCCCAGTGCTGTTGTGCCTGTAGATAGGGCGCCAAGGCACCGTGAAGAGCAGCAACAGCTTTCAGGGCTTGGCCCTTCCCTGTGGGAGGAGCCGGATGTTTGCCTTTTCGGCAAGAGTCTCTGCCGCGACCGAGCGTCAGGAGATGTTGCATCTCTGGGAAAGCACCGATCCCCAGTGCTGTTGTGCCTGTAGATAGGGCACAAAGGCACCGTGAAGAGCAGCAACAGCTTTCAGGGCTTGGCCCTTCCCTGTGGGAGGAGCCGGACGTTTGCCTTTTCGGCAAGAGGCTCTGCCGCGGCTGAGCGCCATGAGATGTTGCGACTCTGGGAAAGCACCGATCCCCAGTGCTGTTGTGCCTGTAGATAGGGCACGAAACTTAGGTGAAGAGCAGCAACAGCTTTCAGGGCTGGGCCCTTCCCTCTAGGAGAAGGAGTACAACGTTTGCCTTTCGGCAAGATGCTCTGCCGTGGCCGAGCGCCATGAGATGTTGCATCTCTGGGAAAGCACCGATCCCCAGTGCTGTTGTGCCTGTAGATAGGGCACCAAGGTTAGGTGAAGAGCAGCAACAGCTTTCAGGGCTGGGCCCTTCCCTTTGGGAGAAGGAGCCGGACGTTTGACTTTTCGGCAAGAGGCTCTGCCGCAACCGAGCTTCATGAGATGTTGCGTCTCTGAGAAAGCCCATATCCCCAGTGCTGTTGTGCCTGTAGATAGGGCGCCAAGGCATCGTGAAGAGCAGCAACAGTTTTCAGGGCTGGGCCCTTCCCTGTGGGAGAAGGAGCCGGACGTTTGCCTTTTCGGCAAGAGGCTCTGCCGCTGCCGAGCGCCATGAGATGTTGCGTCTCTGGGAAAGCACCGATCCCCAGTGCTGTTGTGCCTGTAGATAGGGCACCAAGGTTAGGTGAAGAGCAGCAACAGCTTTCAGGGCTGGGCCCTTCCCTTTGGGAGAAGGAGCCGGACGTTTGACTTTTCGGCAAGAGACTCTGCCGCGGCCGAGCGCCATGAGATATTGCGTCTCTGGGAAAGCACCGATCCGCAGTGCTGTTGTGCCTGTAGATAGAGTGCCAAGGCACCGTGAAGAGCAGCAAAAGCTTTCAGAGCTGGGCCCTTCCCTGTGGGAGAAGGAGTCAGACTTTTGCCTTTTCGGCAAGAGGCTCTGCCGCGGCCGAGCGCCATGAGATATTGCGTCTCTGGGAAAGCACAGATCCCCAGTGCTGTTGTGCCTGTAGATAGGGCACCAAGGTTAGGTGAAGAGCAGCAACAGCTTTCAGGGCTGGGCCCTTCCCTGTGGGAGAAGGAGCCGGACGTTTGCCTTTTCGGCAAGAGGCTCTTCTTCGGCCGAGCGCAATGAGATGTTGCGTCTCTGGGTACGCCCATATCCCCAGTGCTGTTGTGCCTGTAGATAGGGCGCCAAGGGACCGTAAAGAGCAGCAACAGCTTTCAGGGCTGGGCCCTGCCCTGTGGGAGAAGGAGCCGGACGTTTGCCTTTTCGGCAAGAGGCTCTGCCGCAACCGAGCGCCATGAGATGTTGCGTCTCTGGGAAAGCCCAGATCCCCAGTGCTGTTGTGCCTGTAGATAGGGCGCCAAGGGACCGTGAAGAGCAGCAACAGCTTTCAGGGCTGGGCCCTTCCCCGTGGGAGGAGCCGGACGTTTGCCTTTTCGGCAAGAGTCTCTGCCGCGGCCGAGCGCCATGAGATGTTGCGTCTCTGGGAAAGCACCGATCCCCAGTGCTGTTGTGCCTGTAGATGGAGTGCCAAGGGACCGTAAAGAGCAGCAACAGCTTTCAGGGCTGGGCCCTTCCCTATGGGAGAAGGAGCCTGACGTTTGCCTTTTCGGCAAGAGTCTCTGCTGCGGCCGAGCGCCATGAGATGTTGCGTCTCTGGGTACGCCCATATGCCCAGTGCTGTTGTGCCTGTAGATAGGGTGCCAAGGCATCGTGAAGAGCAGCAACAGTTTTCAGGGCTGGGCCCTTCCCTGTGGGAGAAGGAGTCCGACGTATGCCTTTTCGGCAAGATGCTCTGCCGCGGCCAGGTGCCGTGAGATGTTGCGTCTCTGCTAAAGCACCGATCCCCAGTGCTGTTGTGCCTGTAGATAGGGCACCAAGGTTAGGTGAAGAGCAGCAAAAGCTTTCAGGCCTGGGCACTTCCTTGTGGGAGAAGGAGCAAGACGTTTGCCTTTTCGGCAAGAGGCTCTGCCGCGGCCGAGCGCCATGAGATGTTGCGTCTCTGGGAAAGCACCGATCCCCGGTGCTGTTGTGCCTGTAGATAGGGCGCCAAGGCACCGTGAAGAGCAGCAACAGCTTTCAGGGCTTGCCCTTCCCTGTGGGAGAAGGAGCCGGACATTTGCCTTTTCGGCAAGAGGCTCTGCCGTGGCCGAGTGCCATGAGATGTTGCGTCTCTGGGAAAGCACCGATCCCCAGTGCTGTTGTGCCTGTAGATAGGGCGCCAAGGGACCGTGAAGAGCAGCAACAGCTTTCAGGGCTTGGCCCTTCCCTGTGGGAGGAGCCGGACGTTTGCCTTTTCGGCAAGAGTCTCTGCCGCGGCCGAGCGTCATGAGATGTTGCATCTCTGGGAAAGCACCGATCCCCAGTGCTGTTGTGCCTGTAGATAGGGCACAAAGGCACCGTGAAGAGCAGCAACAGCTTTCAGGGCTGGGCCCTTCCCTGTGGGAGGAGCCGGACGTTTGCCTTTTCGGCAAGAGGCTCTGCCGCGGCTGAGCGCCATGAGATGTTGCGACTCTGGGAAAGCACCGATCCCCAGTGCTGTTGTGCCTGTAGATAGGGCACCAAGGTTAGGTGAAGAGCAGCAACAGCTTTCAGGGCTGGGCCCTTCCCTGTGGGAGAAGGAGTCAGACGTTTCCCTTTCGGCAAGATGCTCTGCCGCGGCCGAGCGCCATGAGATGTTGCGTCTCTGAGAAAGCCCATATCCCCAGTGCTGTTGTGCCTGTAGATAGGGCGCCAAGGCATCGTGAAGAGCAGCAACAGTTTTCAGGGCTGGGCCCTTCCCTCTAGGAGAAGGAGTACAACGTTTGCCTTTCGGCAAGATGCTCTGCCGCGGCCGAGCGCCATGAGATGTTGCGTCTCTGGGAAAGCACCGATCCCCAGTGCTGTTGTGCCTGTAGATAGGGCACCAAGGTTAGGTGAAGAGCAGCAACAGCTTTCAGGGCTGGGCCCTTCCCTGTGGGAGGAGTCGGACGTTTGCCTTTTCGGCAAGAGGCTCTGCCGCGGCTAAGCGCCATGAGATGTTGCGACTCTGGGAAAGCACAGATCCCCAGTGCTGTTGTGCCTGTAGATAGGGCACAAAGGCACCGTGAAGAGCAGCAACAGGTTTCAGGGCTGGGCCCTTCCCTGTGGGAGAAGGAGCCGGACGTTTGCCTTTTCGGCAAGAGGCTCTGCTGCGGCCGAGCGCCATGAGATGTTGCGTCTCTGGGTACGCCCATATCCCCAGTGCTGTTGTGCCTGTAGATAGGGCGCCAAGGGACCGTGAAGAGCAGCAACAGGTTTCAGGGCTGGGCCCTTCCCTGTGGGAGAAGGAGCCGGACGTTTGCCTTTTCGGCAAGAGGCTCTGCCGTGGCCGAGTGCCATGAGATGTTGCGTCTCTGGGAAAGCACCGATCCCCAGTGCTGTTGTGCCTGTAGATAGGGCGCCAAGGCACCGTGAAGAGCAGCAACAGCTTTCAGGGCTTGGCCCTTCCCTGTGGGAGGAGCCGGACGTTTGCCTTTTCGGCAAGAGTCTCTGCCGCGACCGAGCGTCAGGAGATGTTGCATCTCTGGGAAAGCACCGATCCCCAGTGCTGTTGTGCCTGTAGATAGGGCACAAAGGCACCGTGAAGAGCAGCAACAGCTTTCAGGGCTTGGCCCTTCCCTGTGGGAGGAGCCGGACGTTTGCCTTTTCGGCAAGAGGCTCTGCCGCGGCTGAGCGCCATGAGATGTTGCGACTCTGGGAAAGCACCGATCCCCAGTGCTGTTGTGCCTGTAGATAGGGCACGAAACTTAGGTGAAGAGCAGCAACAGCTTTCAGGGCTGGGCCCTTCCCTCTAGGAGAAGGAGTACAACGTTTGCCTTTCGGCAAGATGCTCTGCCGTGGCCGAGCGCCATGAGATGTTGCATCTCTGGGAAAGCACCGATCCCCAGTGCTGTTGTGCCTGTAGATAGGGCACCAAGGTTAGGTGAAGAGCAGCAACAGCTTTCAGGGCTGGGCCCTTCCCTTTGGGAGAAGGAGCCGGACGTTTGACTTTTCGGCAAGAGGCTCTGCCGCAACCGAGCTTCATGAGATGTTGCGTCTCTGAGAAAGCCCATATCCCCAGTGCTGTTGTGCCTGTAGATAGGGCGCCAAGGCATCGTGAAGAGCAGCAACAGTTTTCAGGGCTGGGCCCTTCCCTGTGGGAGAAGGAGCCGGACGTTTGACTTTTCGGCAAGAGACTCTGCCGCGGCCGAGCGCCATGAGATATTGCGTCTCTGGGAAAGCACCGATCCGCAGTGCTGTTGTGCCTGTAGATAGAGTGCCAAGGCACCGTGAAGAGCAGCAAAAGCTTTCAGAGCTGGGCCCTTCCCTGTGGGAGAAGGAGTCAGACTTTTGCCTTTTCGGCAAGAGGCTCTGCCGCGGCCGAGCGCCATGAGATATTGCGTCTCTGGGAAAGCACAGATCCCCAGTGCTGTTGTGCCTGTAGATAGGGCGCCAAGGGACCGTGAAGAGCAGCAACAGCTTTCAGGGCTGGGCCCTTCCCTGTGGGAGAAGGAGCCGGACGTTTGCCTTTTCAGCAAGAGGCTCTTCTTCGGCCGAGCGCAATGAGATGTTGCGTCTCTGGGTACGCCCATATCCCCAGTGCTGTTGTGCCTGTAGATAGGGCGCCAAGGGACCGTAAAGAGCAGCAACAGCTTTCAGGGCTGGGCCCTGCCCTGTGGGAGAAGGAGCCGGACGTTTGCCTTTTCGGCAAGAGGCTCTGCCGCAACCGAGCGCCATGAGATGTTGCGTCTCTGGGAAAGCCCAGATCCCCAGTGCTGTTGTGCCTGTAGATAGGGCGCCAAGGGACCGTGAAGAGCAGCAACAGCTTTCAGGGCTGGGCCCTTCCCTGTGGGAGGAGCCGGACGTTTGCCTTTTCGGCAAGAGTCTCTGCCGCGGCCGAGCGCCATGAGATGTTGCGTCTCTGGGAAAGCACCGATCCCCAGTGCTGTTGTGCCTGTAGATGGAGTGCCAAGGGACCGTGAAGAGCAGCAACAGCTTTCAGGGCTGGGCCCTTCCCTATGGGAGAAGGAGCCTGACGTTTGCCTTTTCGGCAAGAGTCTCTGCTGCGGCCGAGCTCCATGAGATGTTGCGTCTCTGGGTACGCCCATATGCCCAGTGCTGTTGTGCCTGTAGATAGGGTGCCAAGGCATCGTGAAGAGCAGCAACAGTTTTCAGGGCTGGGCCCTTCCCTGTGGGAGAAGGAGTCCGACGTATGCCTTTTCGGCAAGATGCTCTGCCGCGGCCAGGTGCCGTGAGATGTTGCGTCTCTGCTAAAGCACCGATCCCCAGTGCTGTTGTGCCTGTAGATAGGACACGAAGGTTAGTTGAAGAGCAGCAAAAGCTTTCAGGCCTGGGCACTTCCTTGTGGGAGAAGGAGCAAGACGTTTGCCTTTTCAGCAAGAGGCTCTGCCGCGGCCGAGCGCCATGAGATGTTGCGTCTCTGGGAAAGCACCGATCCCCGGTGCTGTTGTGCCTGTAGATAGGGCGCCAAGGCACCGTGAAGAGCAGCAACAGCTTTCAGGGCTTGCCCTTCCCTGTGGGAGAAGGAGCCGGACGTTTGCCTTTTCGGCAAGAGGCTCTGCCGTGGCCGAGTGCCATGAGATGTTGCGTCTCTGGGAAAGCACCGATCCCCAGTGCTGTTGTGCCTGTAGATAGGGCACCAAGGGACCGTGAAGAGCAGCAACAGCTTTCAGGGCTTGGCCCTTCCCTGTGGGAGGAGCCGGACGTTTGCCTTTTCGGCAAGAGTCTCTGCCGCGGCCGAGCGTCATGAGATGTTGCATCTCTGGGAAAGCACCGATCCCCAGTGCTGTTGTGCCTGTAGATAGGGCACAAAGGCACCGTGAAGAGCAGCAACAGCTTTCAGGGCTGGGCCCTTCCCTGTGGGAGGAGCCGGACGTTTGCCTTTTCGGCAAGAGGCTCTGCCGCGGCTGAGCGCCATGAGATGTTGCGACTCTGGGAAAGCACCGATCCCCAGTGCTGTTGTGCCTGTAGATAGGGCACCAAGGTTAGGTGAAGAGCAGCAACAGCTTTCAGGGCTGGGCCCTTCCCTGTGGGAGAAGGAGTCAGACATTTCCCTTTCGGCAAGATGCTCTGCCGCGGCCGAGCGCCATGAGATGTTGCGTCTCTGAGAAAGCCCATATCCCCAGTGCTGTTGTGCCTGTAGATAGGGCGCCAAGGCATCGTGAAGAGCAGCAACAGTTTTCAGGGCTGGGCCCTTCCCTCTAGGAGAAGGAGTACAACGTTTGCCTTTCGGCAAGATGCTCTGCCGCGGCCGAGCGCCATGAGATGTTGCGTCTCTGGGAAAGCACCGATCCCCAGTGCTGTTGTGCCTGTAGATAGGGCACCAAGGTTAGGTGAAGAGCAGCAACAGCTTTCAGGGCTGGGCCCTTCCCTGTGGGAGGAGTCGGACGTTTGCCTTTTCGGCAAGAGGCTCTGCCGCGGCCGAGCGCCATGAGATGTTGCGACTCTGGGAAAGCACAGATCCCCAGTGCTGTTGTGCCTGTAGATAGGGCACAAAGGCACCGTGAAGAGCAGCAACAGCTTTCAGGGCTGGGCCCTTCCCTGTGGGAGGAGTCGGACGTTTGCCTTTTCGGCAAGAGGCTCTGCCGCGGCTGAGCGCCATGAGATGTTGCGACTCTGGGAAAGCACCGATCCCCAGTGCTGTTGTTCCTGTAGATAGGGCACCAAGGTTAGGTGAAGAGCAGCAACAGCTTTCAGGGCTGGGCCCTTCCCTGTGGGAGAAGGAGCCGGACGTTTGCCTTTTCGGCAAGAGGCTCTGCTGCGGCCGAGCGCCATGAGATGTTGCGTCTCTGGGTACGCCCATATCCCCAGTGCTGTTGTGCCTGTAGATAGGGCGCCAAGGGACCGTGAAGAGCAGCAACAGGTTTCAGGGCTGGGCCCTTCCCTGTGGGAGAAGGAGCCGGACGTTTGCCTTTTCGGCAAGAGGCTCTGCCGTGGCCGAGTGCCATGAGATGTTGCGTCTCTGGGAAAGCACCGATCCCCAGTGCTGTTGTGCCTGTAGATAGGGCGCCAAGGCACCGTGAAGAGCAGCAACAGCTTTCAGGGCTTGGCCCTTCCCTGTGGGAGGAGCCGGATGTTTGCCTTTTCGGCAAGAGTCTCTGCCGCGACCGAGCGTCAGGAGATGTTGCATCTCTGGGAAAGCACCGATCCCCAGTGCTGTTGTGCCTGTAGATAGGGCACAAAGGCACCGTGAAGAGCAGCAACAGCTTTCAGGGCTTGGCCCTTCCCTGTGGGAGGAGCCGGATGTTTGCCTTTTCGGCAAGAGGCTCTGCCGCGGCTGAGCGCCATGAGATGTTGCGACTCTGGGAAAGCACCGATCCCCAGTGCTGTTGTGCCTGTAGATAGGGCACGAAACTTAGGTGAAGAGCAGCAACAGCTTTCAGGGCTGGGCCCTTCCCTCTAGGAGAAGGAGTACAACGTTTGCCTTTCGGCAAGATGCTCTGCCGTGGCCGAGCGCCATGAGATGTTGCATCTCTGGGAAAGCACCGATCCCCAGTGCTGTTGTGCCTGTAGATAGGGCACCAAGGTTAGGTGAAGAGCAGCAACAGCTTTCAGGGCTGGGCCCTTCCCTTTGGGAGAAGGAGCCGGACGTTTGACTTTTCGGCAAGAGGCTCTGCCGCAACCGAGCTTCATGAGATGTTGCGTCTCTGAGAAAGCCCATATCCCCAGTGCTGTTGTGCCTGTAGATAGGGCGCCAAGGCATCGTGAAGAGCAGCAACAGTTTTCAGGGCTGGGCCCTTCCCTGTGGGAGAAGGAGCCGGACGTTTGACTTTTCGGCAAGAGACTCTGCCGCGGCCGAGCGCCATGAGATATTGCGTCTCTGGGAAAGCACCGATCCGCAGTGCTGTTGTGCCTGTAGATAGAGTGCCAAGGCACCGTGAAGAGCAGCAAAAGCTTTCAGAGCTGGGCCCTTCCCTGTGGGAGAAGGAGTCAGACTTTTGCCTTTTCGGCAAGAGGCTCTGCCGCGGCCGAGCGCCATGAGATATTGCGTCTCTGGGAAAGCACAGATCCCCAGTGCTGTTGTGCCTGTAGATAGGGCGCCAAGGGACCGTGAAGAGCAGCAACAGCTTTCAGGGCTGGGCCCTTCCCTGTGGGAGAAGGAGCCGGACGTTTGCCTTTTCAGCAAGAGGCTCTTCTTCGGCCGAGCGCAATGAGATGTTGCGTCTCTGGGTACGCCCATATCCCCAGTGCTGTTGTGCCTGTAGATAGGGCGCCAAGGGACCGTAAAGAGCAGCAACAGCTTTCAGGGCTGGGCCCTGCCCTGTGGGAGAAGGAGCCGGACGTTTGCCTTTTCGGCAAGAGGCTCTGCCGCAACCGAGCGCCATGAGATGTTGCGTCTCTGGGAAAGCCCAGATCCCCAGTGCTGTTGTGCCTGTAGATAGGGCGCCAAGGGACCGTGAAGAGCAGCAACAGCTTTCAGGGCTGGGCCCTTCCCTGTGGGAGGAGCCGGACGTTTGCCTTTTCGGCAAGAGTCTCTGCCGCGGCCGAGCGCCATGAGATGTTGCGTCTCTGGGAAAGCACCGATCCCCAGTGCTGTTGTGCCTGTAGATGGAGTGCCAAGGGACCGTGAAGAGCAGCAACAGCTTTCAGGGCTGGGCCCTTCCCTATGGGAGAAGGAGCCTGACGTTTGCCTTTTCGGCAAGAGTCTCTGCTGCGGCCGAGCTCCATGAGATGTTGCGTCTCTGGGTACGCCCATATGCCCAGTGCTGTTGTGCCTGTAGATAGGGTGCCAAGGCATCGTGAAGAGCAGCAACAGTTTTCAGGGCTGGGCCCTTCCCTGTGGGAGAAGGAGTCCGACGTATGCCTTTTCGGCAAGATGCTCTGCCGCGGCCAGGTGCCGTGAGATGTTGCGTCTCTGCTAAAGCACCGATCCCCAGTGCTGTTGTGCCTGTAGATAGGACACGAAGGTTAGTTGAAGAGCAGCAAAAGCTTTCAGGCCTGGGCACTTCCTTGTGGGAGAAGGAGCAAGACGTTTGCCTTTTCAGCAAGAGGCTCTGCCGCGGCCGAGCGCCATGAGATGTTGCGTCTCTGGGAAAGCACCGATCCCCGGTGCTGTTGTGCCTGTAGATAGGGCGCCAAGGCACCGTGAAGAGCAGCAACAGCTTTCAGGGCTTGCCCTTCCCTGTGGGAGAAGGAGCCGGACGTTTGCCTTTTCGGCAAGAGGCTCTGCCGTGGCCGAGTGCCATGAGATGTTGCGTCTCTGGGAAAGCACCGATCCCCAGTGCTGTTGTGCCTGTAGATAGGGCACCAAGGGACCGTGAAGAGCAGCAACAGCTTTCAGGGCTTGGCCCTTCCCTGTGGGAGGAGCCGGACGTTTGCCTTTTCGGCAAGAGTCTCTGCCGCGGCCGAGCGTCATGAGATGTTGCATCTCTGGGAAAGCACCGATCCCCAGTGCTGTTGTGCCTGTAGATAGGGCACAAAGGCACCGTGAAGAGCAGCAACAGCTTTCAGGGCTGGGCCCTTCCCTGTGGGAGGAGCCGGACGTTTGCCTTTTCGGCAAGAGGCTCTGCCGCGGCTGAGCGCCATGAGATGTTGCGACTCTGGGAAAGCACCGATCCCCAGTGCTGTTGTGCCTGTAGATAGGGCACCAAGGTTAGGTGAAGAGCAGCAACAGCTTTCAGGGCTGGGCCCTTCCCTGTGGGAGAAGGAGTCAGACATTTCCCTTTCGGCAAGATGCTCTGCCGCGGCCGAGCGCCATGAGATGTTGCTTCTCTGAGAAAGCCCATATCCCCAGTGCTGTTGTGCCTGTAGATAGGGCGCCAAGGCATCGTGAAGAGCAGCAACAGTTTTCAGGGCTGGGCCCTTCCCTCTAGGAGAAGGAGTACAACGTTTGCCTTTCGGCAAGATGCTCTGACGCGGCCGAGCGCCATGAGATGTTGCGTCTCTGGGAAAGCACCGATCCCCAGTGCTGTTGTGCCTGTAGATAGGGCACCAAGGTTAGGTGAAGAGCAGCAACAGCTTTCAGGGCTGGGCCCTTCCCTGTGGGAGGAGTCGGACGTTTGCCTTTTCGGCAAGAGGCTCTGCCGCGGCTAAGCGCCATGAGATGTTGCGACTCTGGGAAAGCACAGATCCCCAGTGCTCTTGTGCCTGTAGATAGGGCACAAAGGCACCGTGAAGAGCAGCAACAGCTTTCAGGGCTGGGCCCTTCCCTGTGGGAGGAGTCGGACGTTTGCCTTTTCGGCAAGAGGCTCTGCCGCGGCTGAGCGCCATGAGATGTTGCGACTCTGGGAAAGCACCGATCCCCAGTGCTGTTGTGCCTGTAGATAGGGCACGAAACTTAGGTGAAGAGCAGCAACAGCTTTCAGGGCTGGGCCCTTCCCTCTAGGAGAAGGAGTACAACGTTTGCCTTTCGGCAAGATGCTCTGCCGTGGCCGAGCGCCATGAGATGTTGCATCTCTGGGAAAGCACCGATCCCCAGTGCTGTTGTGCCTGTAGATAGGGCACCAAGGTTAGGTGAAGAGCAGCAACAGCTTTCAGGGCTGGGCCCTTCCCTTTGGGAGAAGGAGCCGGACGTTTGACTTTTCGGCAAGAGGCTCTGCCGCAACCGAGCTTCATGAGATGTTGCGTCTCTGAGAAAGCCCATATCCCCAGTGCTGTTGTGCCTGTAGATAGGGCGCCAAGGCATCGTGAAGAGCAGCAACAGTTTTCAGGGCTGGGCCCTGCCCTGTGGGAGAAGGAGCCGGACGTTTGCCTTTTCGGCAAGAGGCTCTGCCGTGGCCGAGTGCCATGAGATGTTGCGTCTCTGGGAAAGCACCGATCCCCAGTGCTGTTGTGCCTGTAGATAGGGCACCAAGGGACCGTGAAGAGCAGCAACAGCTTTCAGGGCTTGGCCCTTCCCTGTGGGAGGAGCCGGACGTTTGCCTTTTCGGCAAGAGTCTCTGCCGCGGCCGAGCGTCATGAGATGTTGCATCTCTGGGAAAGCACCGATCCCCAGTGCTGTTGTGCCTGTAGATAGGGCACCAAGGTTAGGTGAAGAGCAGCAACAGCTTTCAGGGCTTGGCCCTTCCCTGTGGGAGAAGGAGTCAGACATTTCCCTTTCGGCAAGATGCTCTGCCGCGGCCGAGCGCCATGAGATGTTGCGTCTCTGAGAAAGCCCATATCCCCAGTGCTGTTGTGCCTGTAGATAGGGCGCCAAGGCATCGTGAAGAGCAGCAACAGTTTTCAGGGCTGGGCCCTTCCCTCTAGGAGAAGGAGTACAACGTTTGCCTTTCGGCAAGATGCTCTGCCGCGGCCGAGCGCCATGAGATGTTGCGTCTCTGGGAAAGCACCGATCCCCAGTGCTGTTGTGCCTGTAGATAGGGCACCAAGGTTAGGTGAAGAGCAGCAACAGCTTTCAGGGCTGGGCCCTTCCCTGTGGGAGGAGTCGGACGTTTGCCTTTTCGGCAAGAGGCTCTGCCGCGGCTAAGCGCCATGAGATGTTGCGACTCTGGGAAAGCACAGATCCCCAGTGCTGTTGTGCCTGTAGATAGGGCACAAAGGCACCGTGAAGAGCAGCAACAGCTTTCAGGGCTGGGCCCTTCCCTATGGGAGAAGGAGTCGGACGTTTGCCTTTTCGGCAAGAGGCTCTGCCGCGGCTGAGCACCATGAGATGTTGCGACTCTGGGAAAGCACCGATCCCCAGTGCTGTTGTTCCTGTAGATAGGGCACCAAGGTTAGGTGAAGAGCAGCAACAGCTTTCAGGGCTGGGCCCTTCCCTGTGGGAGAAGGAGCCGGACGTTTGCCTTTTCGGCAAGAGGCTCTGCTGCGGCCGAGCGCCATGAGATGTTGCGTCTCTGAGAAAGCCCATATCCCCAGTGCTGTTGTGCCTGTAGATAGGGCGCCAAGGGACCGTGAAGAGCAGCAACAGGTTTCAGGGCTGGGCCCTTCCCTGTGGGAGAAGGAGCCGGACGTTTGCCTTTTCGGCAAGAGGCTCTGCCGTGGCCGAGTGCCATGAGATGTTGCGTCTCTGGGAAAGCACCGATCCCCAGTGCTGTTGTGCCTGTAGATAGGGCGCCAAGGCACCGTGAAGAGCAGCAACAGCTTTCAGGGCTTGGCCCTTCCCTGTGGGAGGAGCCGGATGTTTGCCTTTTCGGCAAGAGTCTCTGCCGCGACCGAGCGTCAGGAGATGTTGCATCTCTGGGAAAGCACCGATCCCCAGTGCTGTTGTGCCTGTAGATAGGGCACAAAGGCACCGTGAAGAGCAGCAACAGCTTTCAGGGCTTGGCCCTTCCCTGTGGGAGGAGCCGGACGTTTGCCTTTTCGGCAAGAGGCTCTGCCGCGGCTGAGCGCCATGAGATGTTGCGACTCTGGGAAAGCACCGATCCCCAGTGCTGTTGTGCCTGTAGATAGGGCACGAAACTTAGGTGAAGAGCAGCAACAGCTTTCAGGGCTGGGCCCTTCCCTCTAGGAGAAGGAGTACAACGTTTGCCTTTCGGCAAGATGCTCTGCCGTGGCCGAGCGCCATGAGATGTTGCATCTCTGGGAAAGCACCGATCCCCAGTGCTGTTGTGCCTGTAGATAGGGCACCAAGGTTAGGTGAAGAGCAGCAACAGCTTTCAGGGCTGGGCCCTTCCCTGTGGGAGAAGGAGCCGGACGTTTGCCTTTTCAGCAAGAGGCTCTTCTTCGGCCGAGCGCAATGAGATGTTGCGTCTCTGGGTACGCCCATATCCCCAGTGCTGTTGTGCCTGTAGATAGGGCGCCAAGGCATCGTGAAGAGCAGCAACAGTTTTCAGGGCTGGGCCCTTCCCTGTGGGAGAAGGAGCCGGACGTTTGCCTTTTCGGCAAGAGGCTCTGCCGCTGCCGAGCGCCATGAGATGTTGCGTCTCTGGGAAAGCACCGATCCCCAGTGCTGTTGTGCCTGTAGATAGGGCACCAAGGTTAGGTGAAGAGCAGCAACAGCTTTCAGGGCTGGGCCCTTCCCTTTGGGAGAAGGAGCCGGACGTTTGACTTTTCGGCAAGAGACTCTGCCGCGGCCGAGCGCCATGAGATATTGCGTCTCTGGGAAAGCACCGATCCGCAGTGCTGTTGTGCCTGTAGATAGAGTGCCAAGGCACCGTGAACAGCAGCAAAAGCTTTCAGAGCTGGGCCCTTCCCTGTGGGAGAAGGAGTCAGACTTTTGCCTTTTCGGCAAGAGGCTCTGCCGCGGCCGAGCGCCATGAGATATTGCGTCTCTGGGAAAGCACAGATCCCCAGTGCTGTTGTGCCTGTAGATAGGGCACCAAGGTTAGGTGAAGAGCAGCAACAGCTTTCAGTCTGGGCCCTTCCCTGTGGGAGAAGGAGCCGGACGTTTGCCTTTTCGGCAAGAGGCTCTTTTTCGGCCGAGCGCAATGAGATGTTGCGTCTCTGGGTACGCCCATATCCCCAGTGCTGTTGTGCCTGTAGATAGGGCGCCAAGGGACCGTAAAGAGCAGCAACAGCTTTCAGGGCTGGGCCCTGCCCTGTGGGAGAAGTAGCCGGACGTTTGCCTTTTCGGCAAGAGGCTCTGCCGCAACCGAGCGCCATGAGATGTTGCGTCTCTGAGAAAGCCCAGATCCCCAGTGCTGTTGTGCCTGTAGATAGGGCGCCAAGGGACCGTGAAGAGCAGCAACAGCTTTCAGGGCTGGGCCCTTCCCTGTGGGAGGAGCCGGACGTTTGCCTTTTCGGCAAGAGTCTCTGCCGCGGCCGAGCGCCATGAGATGTTGCGTCTCTGGGAAAGCACCGATCCCCAGTGCTGTTGTGCCTGTAGATGGAGTGCCAAGGGACCGTGAAGAGCAGCAACAGCTTTCAGGGCTGGGCCCTTCCCTATGGGAGAAGGAGCCTGACGTTTGCCTTTTCGGCAAGAGTCTCTGCTGCGGCCGAGCGCCATGAGATGTTGCGTCTCTGGGTACGCCCATATCCCCAGTGCTGTTGTGCCTGTAGATAGGGTGCCAAGGCATCGTGAAGAGCAGCAACAGTTTTCAGGGCTGGGCCCTTCCCTGTGGGAGAAGGAGTCCGACGTATGCCTTTTCGGCAAGATGCTCTGCCGCGGCCAGGTGCCGTGAGATGTTGCGTCTCTGCTAAAGCACCGATCCCCAGTGCTGTTGTGCCTGTAGATAGGACACGAAGGTTAGTTGAAGAGCAGCAAAAGCTTTCAGGCCTGGGCACTTCCTTGTGGGAGAAGGAGCCGGACGTTTGCCTTTTCGGCAAGAGGCTCTGCCGCGGCCGAGCGCCATGAGATGTTGCGTCTCTGGGAAAGCACCGATCCGCAGTGCTGTTGTGCCTGTAGATAGGGCACCAAGGTTAGATGAAGAGCAGCAACAGCTTTCAGGGCTGGGCCCTTCCATCTGGGAGAAGGAGTCAGATGTTGGCCTTTCGGCAAGATGCTCTGCCGCGGCACAGCGCCATGAGATGTTGCGTCTCTGGGAAAGCACCGATCCCCAGTGCTGTTGTGCCTGTAGATAGGGCACCAAGGGACCGTGAAGAGCAGCAACAGCTTTCAGGGCTTGGCCCTTCCCTGTGGGAGGAGCCGGACGTTTGCCTTTTCGGCAAGAGTCTCTGCCGCGGCCCGAGCGCCATGAGATGTTGCATCTCTGGGAAAGCACCGATCCCCAGTGCTGTTGTGCCTGTAGATAGGGCACAAAGGCACCGTGAAGAGCAGCAACAGCTTTCAGGGCTGGGCCCTTCCCTGTGGGAGGAGCCGGACGTTTGCCTTTTCGGCAAGAGGCTCTGCCGCGGCTGAGCGCCATGAGATGTTGCGACTCTGGGAAAGCACCGATCCCCAGTGCTGTTGTGCCTGTAGATAGGGCACCAAGGTTAGGTGAAGAGCAGCAACAGCTTTCAGGGCTGGGCCCTTCCCTGTGGGAGAAGGAGTCAGACGTTTCCCTTTCGGCAAGATGCTCTGCCGCGGCCGAGCGCCATGAGATGTTGCGTCTCTGAGAAAGCCCATATCCCCAGTGCTGTTGTGCCTGTAGATAGGGCGCCAAGGCATCGTGAAGAGCAGCAACAGTTTTCAGGGCTGGGCCCTTCCCTGTGGGAGAAGGAGCCGGACGTTTGCCTTTCGGCAAGAGGCTCTGCCGCGGCTGAGCGCCATGAGATGTTGCGTCTCTGGGAAAGCACCGATCCCCAGTGCTGTTGTGCCTGTAGATAGGGCACCAAGGTTAGGTGAAGAGCAGCAACAGCTTTCAGGGCTGGGCCCTTCCCTGTGGGAGGAGCCGGACGTTTGCCTTTTCGGCAAGAGGCTCTGCCGCGGCTGAGCGCCATGAGATATTGCGTCTCTGGGAAAGCACAGATCCCCAGTGCTGTTGTGCCTGTAGATAGGGCACCAAGGTTAGGTGAAGAGCAGCAACAGCTTTCAGTCTGGGCCCTTCCCTGTGGGAGAAGGAGCCGGACGTTTGCCTTTTCGGCAAGAGGCTCTTCTTCGGCCGAGCGCAATGAGATGTTGCGTCTCTGGGTACGCCCATATCCCCAGTGCTGTTGTGCCTGTAGATAGGGCGCCAAGGGACCGTAAAGAGCAGCAACAGCTTTCAGGGCTGGGCCCTGCCCTGTGGGAGAAGTAGCCGGACGTTTGCCTTTTCGGCAAGAGGCTCTGCCGCAACCGAGCGCCATGAGATGTTGCGTCTCTGGGAAAGCCCAGATCCCCAGTGCTGTTGTGCCTGTAGATAGGGCGCCAAGGGACCGTGAAGAGCAGCAACAGCTTTCAGGGCTGGGCCCTTCCCTGTGGGAGGAGCCGGACGTTTGCCTTTTCAGCAAGAGTCTCTGCCGCGGCCGAGCGCCATGAGATGTTGCGTCTCTGGGAAAGCACCGATCCCCAGTGCTGTTGTGCCTGTAGATGGAGTGCCAAGGGACCGTGAAGAGCAGCAACAGCTTTCAGGGCTGGGCCCTTCCCTATGGGAGAAGGAGCCTGACGTTTGCCTTTTCGGCAAGAGTCTCTGCTGCGGCCGAGCGCCATGACATGTTGCGTCTCTGGGTACGCCCATATCCCCAGTGCTGTTGTGCCTGTAGATAGGGTGCCAAGGCATCGTGAAGAGCAGCAACAGTTTTCAGGGCTGGGCCCTTCCCTGTGGGAGAAGGAGTCCGACGTATGCCTTTTCGGCAAGATGCTCTGCCGCGGCCAGGTGCCGTGAGATGTTGCGTCTCTGCTAAAGCACCGATCCCCAGTGCTGTTGTGCCTGTAGATAGGGCACGAAACTTAGGTGAAGAGAAGCAACAGCTTTCAGGGCTGGGCCCTTCCCTGTGGGAGAAGGAGCCGGACGTTTGCCTTTTTGGCAAGAGGGTCTGCCGCGGCCGAGTGCCATGAGATGTTGCGTCTCTGGGAAAACACCGATCCGCAGTGCTGTTGTGCCTGTAGATAGGGCACCAAGGTTAGATGAAGAGCAGCAACAGCTTTCAGGGCTGGGCCCTTCCCTCTGGGAGAAGGAGTCAGATGTTGGCCTTTCGGCAAGATGCTCTGCCGCGGCACAGCGCCATGAGATGTTGCGTCTCTGGGAAAGCACCGATCCCCAGTGCTGTTGTGCCTGTAGATAGGGCACCAAGGGACCGTGAAGAGCAGCAACAGCTTTCAGGGCTTGGCCCTTCCCTGTGGGAGGAGCCGGACGTTTGCCTTTTCGGCAAGAGTCTCTGCCGCGGCCGAGTGCCATGAGATGTTGCGTCTCTGGGAAAGCACCGATCCCCAGTGCTGTTGTGCCTGTAGATAGGGCACCAAGGTTAGGTGAAGAGCAGCAACAGTTTTCAGGGCCGGGCCCTTCCCTGTGGGAGAAGGAGCCGGATGTTTGACTTTTCGGCAAGAGACTCTGCCGCGGCCGAGTGCCATGAGATGTTGCGTCTCTGGGAAAGCACCGATCCCCGGTGCTCTTGTGCCTGTAGATAGGGCGCCTGGGCATAGTGAAGAGCAGCAACAGCTTTCAGGGCTTGCACTTCCCTGTGGGAGAATGAGCCGGACGTTTGTCTTTTCATCAAGAGTCTCTGTCGCGAACTAGCGCCATGAGATGTTGCATCTCTGGGAAAGCACCGATCCCCAGTGCTGTTGTGCCTGTAGATAGGGCACGAAACTTAGGTGAAGAGCAGCAACACCTCTCAGGGCTGGGCCCTTCCCTGTGGGAGAAGGAGCCGGACGTTTGCCTTTTCGGCAAGAGGCTCTGCTGCGGCCGAGCGCCATGAGATGTTGCGTCTCTCGGTACGCCCATATCCCCAGTGCTGTTGTGCCTGTAGATAGGGCGCCAAGGGACCGTGAAGAGCAGCAACAGGTTTCAGGGCTGGGCCCTTCCCTGTGGGAGAAGGAGCCGGACGTTTGCCTTTTCGGCAAGAGGCTCTGCCGTGGCCGAGTGCCATGAGGTGTTGCGTCTCTGGGAAAGCACAGATACCCAGTGCTGTTGTGCCTGTAGATAGGGCGCCAAGGCACCGTGAAGAGCAGCAACATCTTTCAGAGCTTGGCCCTTCCCTGTGGGAGGAGCCGGACGTTTGCCTTTTCGGCAAGAGGCTCTGCCGCGGCTGAGCGCCATGAGATGTTGCGACTCTGGGAAAGCACCGATCCCCAGTGCTGTTGTGCCTGTAGATAGGGCACCAAGGTTAGATGAAGAGCAGCAACAGCTTTCAGGGCTGGGCCCTTCCCTGTGGGAGAAGGAGTCAGACGTTTGCCTTTCGGCAAGATGCTCTGCCGCGGCCGAGCGCCATGAGATGTTGCGTCTCTGAGAAAGCCCATATCCCCAGTGCTGTTGTGCCTGTAGATAGGGCGCCAAGGCATCGTGAAGAGCAGCAACAGTTTTCAGGGCTGGGCCCTTCCCTGTGGGAGAAGGAGCCGGACGTTTGCCTTTTCGGCAAGATGCTCTGCCGCGGTGGAGCGCCATGAGATGTTGCGTCTCTGGGAAAGCACCGATCCCCAGTGCTGTTGTGCCTGTAGATTAGGCACCAAGGTTAGGTGAAGAGCAGCAACAGCTTTCAGGGCTGGGCCCTTCCCTTTGGGAGAAGGAGCCGGACGTTTGACTTTTCGGCAAGAGGCTCTGCCGCAACCGAGCTTCATGAGATGTTGCATCTCTGGGAAAGCACCGATCCCCAGTGCTGTTGTGCCTGTAGATAGGGCACAAAGGCACCGTGAAGAGCAGCAACAGCTTTCAGGGCTGGGCCCTTCCCTGTGGGAGGAGTCGGACGTTTGCCTTTTCGGCAAGAGGCTCTGCCGCGGCTGAGCGCCATGAGATGTTGCGACTCTGGGAAAGCACCGATCCCCAGTGCTGTTGTTCCTGTAGATAGGGCACCAAGGTTAGGTGAAGAGCAGCAACAGCTTTCAGGGCTGGGCCCTTCCCTGTGGGAGAAGGAGCCGGACGTTTGCCTTTTCGGCAAGAGGCTCTGCCGCGGCCGAGAGCCATGAGATGTTGCGTCTCTGGGTACGCCCATATCCCCAGTGCTGTTGTGCCTGTAGATAGGGCGCCAAGGCACCGTGAAGAGCAGCAACAGGTTTCAGGGCTGGGCCCTTCCCTGTGGGAGAAGGAGCCGGACGTTTGACTTTTCGGCAAGAGGCTCTGCCGCGACCGAGCGTCATGAGATGTTGCATCTCTGGGAAAGCACCGATCCCCAGTGCTGTTGTGCCTGTAGATAGGGCACAAAGGCACCGTGAAGAGCAGCAACAGCTTTCAGGGCTGGGCCCTTCCCTGTGGGAGAAGGAGCCGGACGTTTGCCTTTTCGGCAAGAGGCTCTGCCGCGGCTGAGCGCCATGAGATGTTGCGACTCTGGGAAAGCACCGATCCCCAGTGCTGTTGTGCCTGTAGATAGGGCACGAAACTTAGGTGAAGAGCAGCAACAGCTTTCAGGGCTGGGCCCTTCCCTGTGGGAGAAGGAGCCGGACGTTTGCCTTTTCGGCAAGAGGCTCTGCCGCGGCCGAGCGCCATGAGATGTTGCGTCTCTGGGAAAGCACCGATCCGCAGTGCTGTTGTGCCTGTAGATAGGGCACCAAGGTTAGATGAAGAGCAGCAACAGCTTTCAGGGCTGGGCCCTTCCATCTGGGAGAAGGAGTCAGATGTTGGCCTTTCGGCAAGATGCTCTGCCGCGGCACAGCGCCATGAGATGTTGCGTCTCTGGGAAAGCACCGATCCCCAGTGCTGTTGTGCCTGTAGATAGGGCACAAAGGCACCGTGAAGAGCAGCAACAGCTTTCAGGGCTGGGCCCTTCCATCTGGGAGAAGGAGTCAGATGTTGGCCTTTCGGCAAGATGCTCTGCCGCGGCCGAGTGCCATGAGATGTTGCGTCTCTGAGAAAGCCCATATCCCCAGTGCTGTTGTGCCTGTAGATAGGGCGCCAAGGCATCGTGAAGAGCAGCAACAGTTTTCAGGGCTGGGCTCTTCCCTGTGGGAGAAGGAGCCGGACGTTTGCCTTTTCGGCAAGAGGCTCTGCCGCGGCTGAGCGCCATGAGATGTTGCGTCTCTGGGAAAGCACCGATCCCCAGTGCTGTTGTGCCTGTAGATAGGGCACCAAGGTTAGGTGAAGAGCAGCAAGAGCTTTCAGGGCTGGGCCCTTCCCTGTGGGAGAAGGAGCCGGACGTTTGCCTTTTCGGCAAGAGACTCTGCCGCGGCCGAGCGCCATGAGATATTGCATCTATGGGAAAGCACCGATCCGCAGTGCTGTTGTGCCTGTAGATAGAGTGCCAAGGCACCGTGAACAGCAGCAAAAGCTTTCAGGGCTGGGCCCTTCCCTATGGGAGAATGAGCCGGACGTTTGCCTTTTCGGCAAGAGTCTCTGCTGCGGCCGAGCGCCATGAGATGTTGCGTCTCTGGGTACGCCCATATCCCCAGTGCTGTTGTGCCTGTAGATAGGGTGCCAAGGCATCGTGAAGAGCAGCAACAGTTTTCAGGGCTGGGCCCTTCCCTGTGGGAGAAGGAGTCCGACGTATGCCTTTTCGGCAAGATGCTCTGCCGCGGCCGGGTGCCGTGAGATGTTGCGTCTCTGCTAAAGCACCGATCCCCAGTGCTGTTGTGCCTGTAGATAGGACACGAAGGTTAGTTGAAGAGCAGCAAAAGCTTTCAGGCCTGGGCACTTCCTTGTGGGAGAAGGAGCAAGACATTTGCCTTTTCGGCAATAGGCTCTGCCGCGGCCGAGTGCCATGAGATGTTGCGTCTCTGGGAAAGCACCGATCCCCGGTGCTGTTGTGCCTGTAGATAGGGCGCCAAGGCACCGTGAAGAGCAACAACAGCTTTCAGGGCTTGGCCCTTCCCTGTGGGAGGAGCCGGACGTTTGCCTTTTCGGCAAGAGTCTCTGCCGCGGCCGAGCGCCATGAGATGTTGCATCTCTGGGAAAGCACCGATCCCCAGTGCTGTTGTGCCTGTAGATAGGGCACAAAGGCACCGTGAAGAGCAGCAACAGCTTTCAGGGCTGGGCCCTTCCATCTGGGAGAAGGAGTCAGATGTTGGCCTTTCGGCAAGATGCTCTGCCGCGGCCGAGCGCCATGAGATGTTGCGTCTCTGGGAAAGCACCGATCCCCAGTGCTGTTGTGCCTGTAGATAGGGCACCAAGGCACCGTGAAGAGCAGCAACAGCTTTCAGGGCTTGGCCCTTCCCTGTGGGAGGAGCCGGACGTTTGCCTTTTCGGCAAGAGTCTCTGCCGCGGCCGAGCGCCATGAGATGTTGCATCTCTGGGAAAGCACCGATCCCCAGTGCTGTTGTGCCTGTAGATAGGGCACAAAGGCACCGTGAAGAGCAGCAACAGCTTTCAGGGCTGGGCCCTTCCCTGTTGGAGGAGCCGGACGTTTGCCTTTTCGGCAAGAGGCTCTGCCGCGGCTGAGCGCCATGAGATGTTGCGACTCTGGGAAAGCACCGATCCCCAGTGCTGTTGTGCCTGTAGATAGGGCACGAAACTTAGGTGAAGAGCAGCAACAGTTTTCAGGGCTGGGCCCTTCCCTGTGGGAGAAGGAGCCGGACGTTTGCCTTTCGGCAAGAGGCTCTGCCGCGGCTGAGCGCCATGAGATGTTGCGTCTCTGGGAAAGCACCGATCCCCAGTGCTGTTGTGCCTGTAGATAGGGCACCAAGGTTAGGTGAAGAGCAGCAACAGCTTTCAGGGCTGGGCCCTTCCCTGTGGGAGGAGCCGGACGTTTGCCTTTTCGGCAAGAGGCTCTGCCGCGGCTGAGCGCCATGAGATGTTGCGACTCTGGGAAAGCACCGATCCGCAGTGCTGTTGTGCCTGTAGATAGGGCACGAAACTTAGGTGAAGAGAAGCAACAGCTTTCAGGGCTGGGCCCTTCCCTGTGGGAGAAGGAGCCGGACGTTTGCCTTTTTGGCAAGAGGGTCTGCCGCGGCCGAGCGCCATGAGATGTTGCGTCTCTGGGAAAACACCGATCCCCGGTGCTGTTGTGCCTGTAGATAGGGCGCCAAGGCACCGTGAAGAGCAGCAACAGCTTTCAGGGCTTGCCCTTCCCTGTGGGAGAAGGAGCCGGACGTTTGCCTTTTCGGCAAGAGGCTCTGCCGTGGCCGAGTGCCATGAGATGTTGCGTCTCTGGGAAAGCACCGATCCCCAGTGCTGTTGTGCCTGTAGATAGGGCACCAAGGGACCGTGAAGAGCAGCAACAGCTTTCAGGGCTTGGCCCTTCCCTGTGGGAGGAGCCGGACGTTTGCCTTTTCGGCAAGAGTCTCTGCCGCGGCCGAGCGTCATGAGATGTTGCATCTCTGGGAAAGCACCGATCCCCAGTGCTGTTGTGCCTGTAGATAGGGCACAAAGGCACCGTGAAGAGCAGCAACAGCTTTCAGGGCTGGGCCCTTCCCTGTGGGAGGAGCCGGACGTTTGCCTTTTCGGCAAGAGGCTCTGCCGCGGCTGAGCGCCATGAGATGTTGCGACTCTGGGAAAGCACCGATCCCCAGTGCTGTTGTGCCTGTAGATAGGGCACCAAGGTTAGGTGAAGAGCAGCAACAGCTTTCAGGGCTGGGCCCTTCCCTGTGGGAGAAGGAGTCAGACGTTTCCCTTTCGGCAAGATGCTCTGCCGCGGCCGAGCGCCATGAGATGTTGCGTCTCTGAGAAAGCCCATATCCCCAGTGCTGTTGTGCCTGTAGATAGGGCGCCAAGGCATCGTGAAGAGCAGCAACAGTTTTCAGGGCTGGGCCCTTACCTGTGGGAGAAGGAGCCGGACGTTTGCCTTTTTGGCAAGAGGGTCTGCCGCGGCCGAGTGCCATGAGATGTTGCGTCTCTGGGAAAACACCGATCCGCAGTGCTGTTGTGCCTGTAGATAGGGCACCAAGGTTAGATGAAGAGCAGCAACAGCTTTCAGGGCTGGGCCCTTCCCTCTGGGAGAACGAATCAGACGTTTGCCTTTCGGCAAGATGCTCTGCCGCGGCACAGCGCCATGAGATGTTGCGTCTCTGGGAAAGCACCGATCCCCAGTGCTGTTGTGCCTGTAGATAGGGCACCAAGGTTAGGTGAAGAGCAGCAACAGTTTTCAGGGCCGGGCCCTTCCCTGTGGGAGAAGGAGCCGGATGTTTGACTTTTCGGCAAGAGACTCTGCCGCGGCCGAGCGCCATGAGATGTTGCGTCTCTGGGAAAGCACCGATCCCCGGTGCTCTTGTGCCTGTAGATAGGGCGCCTGGGCACAGTGAAGAGCAGCAACAGCTTTCAGGGCTTTCACTTCCCTGTGGGAGAATGAGCCGGACGTTTGTCTTTTCATCAAGAGTCTCTGTCGCGAACTAGCGCCATGAGATGTTGCATCTCTGGGAAAGCACCGATCCCCAGTGCTGTTGTGCCTGTAGATAGGGCACGAAACTTAGGTGAAGAGCAGCAACACCTCTCAGGGCTGGGCCCTTCCCTGTGGGAGAAGGAGCCGGACGTTTGCCTTTTCGGCAAGAGGCTCTGCGGCGGCCGAGCGCCATGAGATGTTGCGTCTCTCGGTACGCCCATATCCCCAGTGCTGTTGTGCCTGTAGATAGGGCGCCAAGGGACCGTGAAGAGCAGCAACAGGTTTCAGGGCTGGGCCCTTCCCTGTGGGAGAAGGAGCCGGACGTTTGCCTTTTCGGCAAGAGGCTCTGCCGTGGCCGAGTGCCATGAGGTGTTGCGTCTCTGGGAAAGCACAGATACCCAGTGCTGTTGTGCCTGTAGATAGGGCGCCAAGGCACCGTGAAGAGCAGCAACATCTTTCAGAGCTTGGCCCTTCCCTGTGGGAGGAGCCGGACGTTTGCCTTTTCGGCAAGAGGCTCTGCCGCGGCTGAGCGCCATGAGATGTTGCGACTCTGGGAAAGCACCGATCCCCAGTGCTGTTGTGCCTGTAGATAGGGCACCAAGGTTAGATGAAGAGCAGCAACAGCTTTCAGGGCTGGGCCCTTCCCTGTGGGAGAAGGAGTCAGACGTTTGCCTTTCGGCAAGATGCTCTGCCGCGGCCGAGCGCCATGAGATGTTGCGTCTCTGAGAAAGCCCATATCCCCAGTGCTGTTGTGCCTGTAGATAGGGCGCCAAGGCATCGTGAAGAGCAGCAACAGTTTTCAGGGCTGGGCCCTTCCCTGTGGGAGAAGGAGCCGGACGTTTGCCTTTTCGGCAAGATGCTCTGCCGCGGCGGAGCGCCATGAGATGTTGCGTCTCTGGGAAAGCACCGATCCCCAGTGCTGTTGTGCCTGTAGATAGGGCACAAAGGCACCGTGAAGAGCAGCAACAGCTTTCAGGGCTGGGCCCTTCCCTGTGGGAGAAGGAGCCGGACGTTTGCCTTTTCGGCAAGAGGCTCTGCCGCGGCTGAGCGCCATGAGATGTTGCGACTCTGGGAAAGCACCGATCCCCAGTGCTGTTGTGCCTGTAGATAGGGCACGAAACTTAGGTGAAGAGCAGCAACAGCTTTCAGGGCTGGGCCCTTCCCTGTGGGAGAAGGAGCCGGACGTTTGCCTTTTCGGCAAGAGGCTCTGTCGCGGCCGAGCGCCATGAGATGTTGCGTCTCTGGGAAAGCACCGATCCGCAGTGCTGTTGTGCCTGTAGATAGGGCACCAAGGTTAGATGAAGAGCAGCAACAGCTTTCAGGGCTGGGCCCTTCCATCTGGGAGAAGGAGTCAGATGTTGGCCTTTCGGCAAGATGCTCTGCCGCGGCACAGCGCCATGAGATGTTGCGTCTCTGGGAAAGCACCGATCCGCAGTGCTGTTGTGCCTGTAGATAGGGCACCAAGGTTAGGTGAAGAGCAGCAACAGCTTTCAGGGCTGGGCCCTTCCCTGTGGGAGAAGGAGCCGGACGTTTGCCTTTTCGGCAAGAGGCTCTGCCGCGGCCGAGTGCCATGAGATGTTGCGTCTCTGAGAAAGCCCATATCCCCAGTGCTGTTGTGCCTGTAGATAGGGCGCCAAGGCATCGTGAAGAGCAGCAACAGTTTTCAGGGCTGGGCCCTTCCCTGTGGGAGAAGGAGCCGGACGTTTGCCTTTTCGGCAAGAGGCTCTGCCGCGGCCGAGCGCCATGAGATGTTGCGTCTCTGGGAAAGCACCGATCCCCAGTGCTGTTGTGCCTGTAGATAGGGCACCAAGGTTAGGTGAAGAGCAGCAAGAGCTTTCAGGGCTGGGCCCTTCCCTGTGGGAGAAGGAGCCGGACGTTTGCCTTTTCGGCAAGAGACTCTGCCGCGGCCGAGCGCCATGAGATATTGCATCTATGGGAAAGCACCGATCCGCAGTGCTGTTGTGCCTGTAGATAGAGTGCCAAGGCACCGTGAACAGCAGCAAAAGCTTTCAGGGCTGGGCCCTTCCCTATGGGAGAATGAGCCGGACGTTTGCCTTTTCGGCAAGAGTCTCTGCTGCGGCCGAGCGCCATGACATGTTGCGTCTCTGGGTACGCCCATATCCCCAGTGCTGTTGTGCCTGTAGATAGGGTGCCAAGGCATCGTGAAGAGCAGCAACAGTTTTCAGGGCTGGGCCCTTCCCTGTGGGAGAAGGAGTCCGACGTATGCCTTTTCGGCAAGATGCTCTGCCGCGGCCGGGTGCCGTGAGATGTTGCGTCTCTGCTAAAGCACCGATCCCCAGTGCTGTTGAGCCTGTAGATAGGACACGAAGGTTAGTTGAAGAGCAGCAAAAGCTTTCAGGCCTGGGCACTTCCTTGTGGGAGAAGGAGCAAGACATTTGCCTTTTCGGCAATAGGCTCTGCCGCGGCCGAGTGCCATGAGATGTTGCGTCTCTGGGAAAGCACCGATCCCCGGTGCTGTTGTGCCTGTAGATAGGGCGCCAAGGCACCGTGAAGAGCAACAACAGCTTTCAGGGCTTGGCCCTTCCCTGTGGGAGGAGCTGGACGTTTGCCTTTTCAGCAAGAGTCTCTGCCGCGGCCGAGCGCCATGAGATGTTGCATCTCTGGGAAAGCACCGATCCCCAGTGCTGTTGTGCCTGTAGATAGGGCACAAAGGCACCGTGAAGAGCAGCAACAGCTTTCAGGGCTGGGCCCTTCCCTGTGGGAGGAGTCGTACGTTTGCCTTTTCGGCAAGAGGCTCTGCCGCGGCTGAGCGCCATGAGATGTTGCGACTCTGGGAAAGCACCGATCCCCAGTACTGTTGTGCCTGTAGATAGGGCACCAAGGTTAGGTGAAGAGCAGCAACAGCTTTCAGGGCTGGGCCCTTCCCTGTGGGAGAAGGAGTCAGACGTTTCCCTTTCGGCAAGATGCTCTGCCGCGGCCGAGCGCTATGAGATGTTGCGTCTCTGGGAAAGCCCATATCCCCAGTGCTGTTGTGCCTGTAGATAGGGCACCAAGGTTAGGTGAAGAGCAGCAACAGCTTTCAGGGCTGGGCCCTTCCCTGTGGGAGAAGGAGCCGGACGTTTGCCTTTTCGGCAAGAGGCTCTGCCGCGGCTGAGCGCCATGAGATGTTGCGACTCTGGAAAAGCACCGATCCCCAGTGCTGTTGTGCCTGTAGATAGGGCACGAAACTTAGGTGAAGAGAAGCAACAGCTTTCAGGGCTGGGCCCTTCCCTGTGGGAGAAGGAGCCGGACGTTTGCCTTTTCGGCAAGAGGCTCTGCCGCGGCCGAGCGCCATGAGATGTTGCGACTCTGGGAAAACACCGATCCGCAGTGCTGTTGTGCCTGTAGATAGGGCGCCAAGGCACCGTGAAGAGCAGCAACAGCTTTCAGGGCTGGGCCCTTCCCTCTGGGAGAAGGAATCAGATGTTTGCCTTTCGGCAAGATGCTCTGCCGCGGTACAGCGCCATGAGATGTTGCGTCTCTGGGAAAGCACCGATCCCCAGTGCTGTTGTGCCTGTAGATAGGGCACCAAGGTTAGGTGAAGAGCAGCAACAGGTTTCAGGGCTGGGCCCTTCCCTGTGGGAGAAGGAGCCGGACGTTTGCCTTTTCGGCAAGAGTCTCTGCCGCGGCCTAGTGGAATGAGATGTTGCGTCTCTGAGAAAGCCCATATCCCCAGTGCTGTTGTGCCTGTAGATAGGGCGCCAAGGCATCGTGAAGAGCAGCAACAGTTTTCAGGGCCGGGCCCTTCCCTGTGGGAGAAGGAGCCAGACGTTTGCCTTTTCGGTAAGATGCTCTGCCGCGGCAGAGCGCCATGAGATGTTGCATCCCTGGGAAAGCACCGATCCCCAGTGCTGTTGTGCCTGTAGATAGGGCGCCAAGGGACCGTGAAGAGCAGCAACAGCTTTCAGGGATGACCCTTCCCTTTGGGAGAAGGAGCCGGACGTTTGCCTTTTAGGCAAGAGGCTCTGCTGCGGCCGAGTTCCATGAGATGTTGCGTCTCTGAGAAAGCCCATATCCCCAGTGCTGTTGTGCCTGTAGATAGGGTGCCAAGGCACCGTGAAGAGCAGCAACAGGTTTCAGGGCTGGGCCCTTCCCTGTGGGAGAAGGAGCCGGACGTTTGACTTTTCGGCAAGAGGCTCTGCCGCGGCCGAGCGCCATGAGATGTTGCGTCTCTGGGAAAGCACCGATCCCCAGTGCTGTTGTGCCTGTAGATAGGGTGCCAAGGGACCGTGAAGAGCAGCAACAGGTTTCAGGGCTGGGCCCTTCCCTATGGGAGAAGGAGCCGGACGTTTGCCTTTTCGGCAAGGGGCTCTGCTGCGGCCGAGCGCCATGAGATGTTGCGTCTCTGGGTACGCCCATATCCCCAGTGCTGTTGTGCCTGTAGATAGGGTGCCAAGGCATCGTGAAGAGCAGCAACAGCTTTCAGGGCTGGGCCCTTCCCTGTGGGAGAAGGAGTCCGACGTTTGCCTTTTCGGCAAGATGCTCTGCCGCGGCCGAGCGCCATGAGATGTTGCGTCTCTGGGAAAGCACCGATCCGCAGTGCTGTTGTGCCTGTAGATAGGACACGAAGGTTAGTTGAAGAGCAGCAAAAGCTTTCAGGCCTGGGCCCTTCCTTGTGGGAGAAGGAGCCAGACGTTTGCCTTTTCGGCAAGAGGCTCTGCCGCGGCCGAGCGCCATGAGATGTTGCGTCTCTGGGAAAGCACAGATCCCCGGTGCTGTTGTGCCTGTAGATAGGGCGCCAAGGCACCGTGAAGAGCAGCAACAGCTTTCAGGGCTTGGCCCTTCCCTGTGGGAGGAGCCGGACGTTTGCCTTTTCGGCAAGAGTCTCTGCCGCGGCCGAGCGTCATGAGATGTTGCATCTCAGGGAAAGCACCGATCCCCAGTGCTGTTGTGCCTGTAGATAGGGCACAAAGGCACCGTGAAGAGCAGCAACAGCTTTCAGGGCTGGGCCCTTCCCTGTGGGAGGAGTCGGACGTTTGCCTTTTCGGCAAGAGGCTCTGCCGCGGCTGAGCGCCATGAGATGTTGCGTCTCTGGGAAAGCACCGATCCCCAGTGCTGTTGTGCCTGTAGATAGGGCACCAAGGTTAGGTGAAGAGCAGCAACAGCTTTCAGGGCTGGGCCCTTCCCTCTGGGAGAAGGAGTCAGACGTTTGCCTTTCGGCAAGATGCTCTGCCGCGGCCGAGCGCCATGAGATGTTGCGTCTCTGGGAAAGCCCATATCCCCAGTGCTGTTGTGCCTGTAGATAGGGCACCAAGGCGCTGTGAAGAGCAGCAACAGCTTTCAGGGCTGGGCCCTTCCCTGTGGGAGAAGGAGCCGGACGTTTGACTTTTCGGCAATAGGCTCTTCTGCGGCCGAGCGCCATGAGATGTTGCGTCTCTGAGAAAGCCCATATCCCCAGTGCTGTTGTGCCTGTAGATAGGGCGCCAAGGCATTGTGAAGAGCAGCAACAGTTTTCAGGGCTGGGCCCTTCCCTGTGGGAGAAGGAGCCGGACGTTTGCCTTTCGGCAAGAGGCTCTGCCGCGGCTGAGCGCCATGAGATGTTGCGTCTCTGGGAAAGCACCGATCCCCAGTGCTGTTGTGCCTGTAGATAGGGCACCAAGGTTAGGTGAAGAGCAGCAACAGCTTTCAGGGCTGGGCCCTTCCCTGTGGGAGGAGTCGTACGTTTGCCTTTTCGGCAAGAGGCTCTGCCGCGGCTGAGCGCCATGAGATGTTGCGTCTCTGGGAAAGCACCGATCCCCAGTGCTGTTGTGCCTGTAGATAGGGCACGAAACTTAGGTGAAGAGAAGCAACAGCTTTCAGGGCTGGGCCCTTCCCTGTGGGAGAAGGAGCCGGACGTTTGCCTTTTTGGCAAGAGGCTCTGCCGCGGCCGAGCGCCATGAGATGTTGCGTCTCTGGGAAAACACCGATCCGCAGTGCTGTTGTGCCTGTAGATAGGGCACCAAGGTTAGATGAAGAGCAGCAACAGCTTTCAGGGCTGGGCCCTTCCCTCTGGGAGAACGAATCAGACGTTTGCCTTTCGGCAAGATGCTCTGCCGCGGCACAGCGCCATGAGATGTTGCGTCTCTGGGAAAGCACCGATCCCCAGTGCTGTTGTGCCTGTAGATAGGGCACCAAGGTTAGGTGAAGAGCAGCAACAGTTTTCAGGGCCGGGCCCTTCCCTGTGGGAGAAGGAGCCGGATGTTTGACTTTTCGGCAAGAGACTCTGCCGCGGCCGAGCGCCATGAGATGTTGCGTCTCTGGGAAAGCACCGATCCCCGGTGCTCTTGTGCCTGTAGATAGGGCGCCTGGGCACCGTGAAGAGCAGCAACAGCTTTCAGGGCTTGCACTTCCCTGTGGGAGAATGAGCCAGACGTTTGTCTTTTCATCAAGAGTCTCTGTCGCGAACTAGCGCCATGAGATGTTGCATCTCTGGGAAAGCACCGATCCCCAGTGCTGTTGTGCCTGTAGATAGGGCACGAAACTTAGGTGAAGAGCAGCAACACCTCTCAGGGCTGGGCCCTTCCCTGTGGGAGAAGGAGCCGGACGTTTGCCTTTTCGGCAAGAGGCTCTGCTGCGGCCGAGCGCCATGAGATGTTGCGTCTCTCGGTACGCCCATATCCCCAGAGCTGTTGTGCCTGTAGATAGGGCGCCAAGGGACCGTGAAGAGCAGCAACAGGTTTCAGGGCTGGGCCCTTCCCTGTGGGAGAAGGAGCCGGACGTTTGCCTTTTCGGCAAGAGGCTCTGCCGTGGCCGAGTGCCATGAGGTGTTGCGTCTCTGGGAAAGCACAGATCCCCAGTGCTGTTGTGCCTGTAGATAGGGCGCCAAGGCACCGTGAAGAGCAGCAACATCTTTCAGAGCTTGGCCCTTCCCTGTGGGAGGAGCCGGACGTTTGCCTTTTCGGCAAGAGGCTCTGCCGCGGCTGAGCGCCATGAGATGTTGCGACTCTGGGAAAGCACCGATCCCCAGTGCTGTTGTGCCTGTAGATAGGGCACCAAGGTTAGATGAAGAGCAGCAACAGCTTTCAGGGCTGGGCCCTTCCATCTGGGAGAAGGAGTCAGATGTTGGCCTTTCGGCAAGATGCTCTGCCGCGGCACAGCGCCATGAGATGTTGCGTCTCTGGGAAAGCACCGATCCCCAGTGCTGTTGTGCCTGTAGATAGGGCACCAAGGTTAGGTGAAGAGCAGCAACAGCTTTCAGGGCTGGGCCCTTCCCTGTGGGAGAAGGAGCCGGACGTTTGCCTTTTCGGCAAGAGTCTCTGCCGCGGCCGAGTGCCATGAGATGTTGCGTCTCTGAGAAAGCCCATATCCCCAGTGCTGTTGTGCCTGTAGATAGGGCGCCAAGGCATCGTGAAGAGCAGCAACAGTTTTCAGGGCTGGGCCCTTCCCTGTGGGAGAAGGAGCCGGACGTTTGCCTTTTCGGCAAGAGGCTCTGCCGCGGCCGAGCGCCATGAGATGTTGCGTCTCTGGGAAAGCACCGATCCCCAGTGCTGTTGTGCCTGTAGATAGGGCACCAAGGTTAGGTGAAGAGCAGCAACAGCTTTCAGGGCTGGGCCCTTCCCTGTGGGAGAAGGAGCCGGACGTTTGCCTTTTCGGCAAGAGTCTCTGCCGCGGCCGAGTGCCATGAGATGTTGCGTCTCTGAGAAAGCCCATATCCCCAGTGCTGTTCTGCCTGTAGATAGGGCGCCAAGGCATCGTGAAGAGCAGCAACAGTTTTCAGGGCTGGGCCCTTCCCTGTGGGAGAAGGAGCCGGACGTTTGCCTTTTCGGCAAGAGGCTCTGCCGCTGCCGAGCGCCATGAGATGTTGCGTCTCTGGGAAAGCACCGATCCCCAGTGCTGTTGTGCCTGTAGATAGGGCACCAAGGTTAGGTGAAGAGCAGCAACAGCTTTCAGGGCTGGGCCCTTCCCTTTGGGAGAAGGAGCCGGACGTTTGCCTTTTCGGCAAGATGCTCTGCCGCGGCCGGGTGCCGTGAGATGTTGCGTCTCTGCTAAAGCACCGATCCCCAGTGCTGTTGTGCCTGTAGATAGGACACGAAGGTTAGTTGAAGAGCAGCAAAAGCTTTCAGGCCTGGGCACTTCCTTGTGGGAGAAGGAGCAAGACATTTGCCTTTTCGGCAAGAGGCTCTGCCGCGGCCCAGCGCCATGAGATGCTGCGTCTCTGGGAAAGCCCATATCCCCAGTGCTGTTGTGCCTGTAGATAGGGCGCCAAGGCATCGTGAAGAGCAGCAACAGTTTTCAGGGCTGGGCCCTTCCCTCTAGGAGAAGGAGTACAACGTTTGCCTTTCGGCAAGAGGCTCTGCCGCGGCCGAGCGCCATGAGATGTTGCGTCTCTGGGAAAGCACCGATCCCCAGTGCTGTTGTGCCTGTAGATAGGGCACCAAGGTTAGGTGAAGAGCAGCAAGAGCTTTCAGGGCTGGGCCCTTCCCTGTGGGAGAAGGAGCCGGACGTTTGCCTTTTCGGCAAGAGGCTCTGCCGCGGCTGAGCGCCATGAGATGTTGCGACTCTGGGAAAGCACCGATCCCCAGTGCTGTTGTGCCTGTAGATAGGGCACGAAACTTAGGTGAAGAGAAGCAACAGCTTTCAGGGCTGGGCCCTTCCCTGTGGGAGAAGGAGCCGGACGTTTGCCTTTTCGGCAAGAGGCTCTGCCGCGGCCGAGCGCCATGAGATGTTGCGTCTCTGGGAAAGCACCGATCCCCAGTGCTGTTGTGCCTGTAGATAGGGTGCCAAGGCACCGTGAAGAGCAGCAACAGGTTTCAGGGCTGGGCCCTTCCCTGTGGGAGAAGGAGCCGGACGTTTGACTTTTCGGCAAGAGGCTCTGCCGCGGCCGAGCGCCATGAGATGTTGCGTCTCTGGGAAAGCACCGATCCCCAGTGCTGTTGTGCCTGTAGATAGGGTGCCAAGGGACCGTGAAGAGCAGCAACAGGTTTCAGGGCTGGGCCCTTCCCTGTGGGAGAAGGAGCCAGACGTTTGCCTTTTCGGCAAGGGGCTCTGCTGCGGCCGAGCGCCATGAGATGTTGCGTCTCTGGGTACGCCCATATCCCCAGTGCTGTTGTGCTTATAGATAGGGTGCCAAGGCATCGTGAAGAGCAGCAACAGGTTTCAGGGCTGGGCCCTTCCCTGTGGGAGAAGGAGTCCGACGTTTGCCTTTTCGGCAAGATGCTCTGCCGCGGCCGAGCGCCATGAGATGTTGCGTCTCTGGGAAAGCACCGATCCGCAGTGCTGTTGTGCCTGTAGATAGGACACGAAGGTTAGTTGAAGAGCAGCAAAAGCTTTCAGGCCTGGGCCCTTCCTTGTGGGAGAAGGAGCCAGACGTTTGCCTTTTCGGCAAGAGGCTCTGCCGCGGCCGAGCGCCATGAGATGTTGCGTCTCTGGGAAAGCACAGATCCCCAGTGCTGTTGTGCCTGTAGATAGGGCGCCAAGGCACCGTGAAGAGCAGCAACAGCTTTCAGGGCTTGGCCCTTCCCTGTGGGAGGAGCCGGACGTTTGCCTTTTCGGCAAGAGTCTCTGCCGCGGCCGAGCGTCATGAGATGTTGCATCTCAGGGAAAGCACCGATCCCCAGTGCTGTTGTGCCTGTAGATAGGGCACAAAGGCACCGTGAAGAGCAGCAACAGCTTTCAGGGCTGGGCCCTTCCCTGTGGGAGAAGGAGCCGGACGTTTGCCTTTCGGCAAGAGGCTCTGCCGCGGCTGAGCGCCATGAGATGTTGCGTCTCTGGGAAAGCACCGATCCCCAGTGCTGTTGTGCCTGTAGATAGGGCACCAAGGTTAGGTGAAGAGCAGCAACAGCTTTCAGGGCTGGGCCCTTCCCTGTGGGAGGAGTCGTACGTTTGCCTTTTCGGCAAGAGGCTCTGCCGCGGCTGAGCGCCATGAGATGTTGCGACTCTGGGAAAGCACCGATCCCCAGTGCTGTTGTGCCTGTAGATAGGGCACGAAACTTAGGTGAAGAGAAGCAACAGCTTTCAGGGCTGGGCCCTTCCCTGTGGGAGAAGGAGCCGGACGTTTGCCTTTTTGGCAAGAGGGTCTGCCGCGGCCGAGCGCCATGAGATGTTGCGTCTCTGGGAAAACACCGATCCGCAGTGCTGTTGTGCCTGTAGATAGGGCACCAAGGTTAGATGAAGAGCAGCAACAGCTTTCAGGGCTGGGCCCTTCCCTCTGGGAGAACGAATCAGACGTTTGCCTTTCGGCAAGATGCTCTGCCGCGGCACAGCGCCATGAGATGTTGCGTCTCTGGGAAAGCACCGATCCCCAGTGCTGTTGTGCCTGTAGATAGGGCACCAAGGTTAGGTGAAGAGCAGCAACAGTTTTCAGGGCCGGGCCCTTCCCTGTGGGAGAAGGAGCCGGATGTTTGACTTTTCGGCAAGAGACTCTGCCGCGGCCGAGCGCCATGAGATGTTGCGTCTCTGGGAAAGCACCGATCCCCGGTGCTCTTGTGCCTGTAGATAGGGCGCCTGGGCACCGTGAAGAGCAGCAACAGCTTTCAGGGCTTGCACTTCCCTGTGGGAGAATGAGCCAGACGTTTGTCTTTTCATCAAGAGTCTCTGTCGCGAACTAGCGCCATGAGATGTTGCATCTCTGGGAAAGCACCGATCCCCAGTGCTGTTGTGCCTGTAGATAGGGCACGAAACTTAGGTGAAGAGCAGCAACACCTCTCAGGGCTGGGCCCTTCCCTGTGGGAGAAGGAGCCGGACGTTTGCCTTTTCGGCAAGAGGCTCTGCTGCGGCCGAGCGCCATGAGATGTTGCGTCTCTCGGTACGCCCATATCCCCAGAGCTGTTGTGCCTGTAGATAGGGCGCCAAGGGACCGTGAAGAGCAGCAACAGGTTTCAGGGCTGGGCCCTTCCCTGTGGGAGAAGGAGCCGGACGTTTGCCTTTTCGGCAAGAGGCTCTGCCGTGGCCGAGTGCCATGAGGTGTTGCGTCTCTGGGAAAGCACAGATCCCCAGTGCTGTTGTGCCTGTAGATAGGGCGCCAAGGCACCGTGAAGAGCAGCAACATCTTTCAGAGCTTGGCCCTTCCCTGTGGGAGGAGCCGGACGTTTGCCTTTTCGGCAAGAGGCTCTGCCGCGGCTGAGCGCCATGAGATGTTGCGACTCTGGGAAAGCACCGATCCCCAGTGCTGTTGTGCCTGTAGATAGGGCACCAAGGTTAGATGAAGAGCAGCAACAGCTTTCAGGGCTGGGCCCTTCCCTGTGGGAGAAGGAGTCAGACGTTTGACTTTTCGGCAAGATGCTCTGCCGCGGCCGAGCACCATGAGATGTTGCGTCTCTGAGAAAGCCCATATCCCCAGTGCTGTTGTGCCTGTAGATAGGGCACCAAGGTTAGGTGAAGAGCAGCAACAGCTTTCAGGGCTGGGCCCTTCCCTGTGGGAGAAGGAGCCGGACGTTTGCCTTTTCGGCAAGAGGCTCTGCCGCGGCCGAGAGCCATGAGATGTTGCGTCTCTGGGTACGCCCATATCCCCAGTGCTGTTGTGCCTGTAGATAGGGCGCCAAGGGACCGTGAAGAGCAGCAACAGGTTTCAGGGCTGGGCCCTTCCCTGTGGGAGAAGGAGCCGGACGTTTGCCTTTTCAGCAAGAGGCTCTGCCGTGGCCGAGTGCCATGAGATGTTGCGTCTCTGGGAAAGCACCGATCCCCAGTGCTGTTGTGCCTGTAGATAGGGCGCCAAGGCACCGTGAAGAGCAGCAACAGCTTTCAGGGCTTGGCCCTTCCCTGTGGGAGGAGCCGGACGTTTGCCTTTTCGGCAAGAGTCTCTGCCGCGACCGAGCGTCATGAGATGTTGCATCTCTGGGAAAGCACCGATCCCCAGTGCTGTTGTGCCTGTAGATAGGGCACAAAGGCACCGTGAAGAGCAGCAACAGTTTTCAGGGCTGGGCCCTTCCCTGTGGGAGAAGGAGCCGGACGTTTGCCTTTTCGGCAAGAGGCTCTGCCGCGGCTGAGCGCCATGAGATGTTGCGACTCTGGGAAAGCACCGATCCCCAGTGCTGTTGTGCCTGTAGATAGGGCACCAAGGTTAGGTGAAGAGCAGCAACAGCTTTCAGGGCTGGGCCCTTCCCTGTGGGAGAAGGAGCCGGACGTTTGCCTTTTCGGCAAGAGGCTCTGCCGCGGCCGAGCGCCATGAGATGTTGCGTCTCTGGGAAAGCACCGATCCGCAGTGCTGTTGTGCCTGTAGATAGGGCACCAAGGTTAGATGAAGAGCAGCAACAGCTTTCAGGGCTGGGCCGTTCCATCTGGGAGAAGGAGTCAGATGTTGGCCTTTCGGCAAGATGCTCTGCCGCGGCACAGCGCCATGAGATGTTGCGTCTCTGGGAAAGCACCGATCCCCAGTGCTGTTGTGCCTGTAGATAGGGCACCAAGGTTAGGTGAAGAGCAGCAACAGCTTTCAGGGCTGGGCCCTTCCCTGTGGGAGAAGGAGCCGGACGTTTGCCTTTTCGGCAAGAGTCTCTGCCGCGGCCGAGTGCCATGAGATGTTGCGTCTCTGAGAAAGCCCATATCCCCAGTGCTGTTGTGCCTGTAGATAGGGCGCCAAGGCATCGTGAAGAGCAGCAACAGTTTTCAGGGCTGGGCCCTTCCCTGTGGGAGAAGGAGCCGGACGTTTGCCTTTTCGGCAAGAGGCTCTGCCGCGGCCGAGCGCCATGAGATGTTGCGTCTCTGGGAAAGCACCGATCCCCAGTGCTGTTGTGCCTGTAGATAGGGCACCAAGGTTAGGTGAAGAGCAGCAACAGCTTTCAGGGCTGGGCCCTTCCCTGTGGGAGAAGGAGCCGGACGTTTGCCTTTTCGGCAAGAGTCTCTGCCGCGGCCGAGCGCCATGAGATGTTGCGTCTCTGAGAAAGCCCATATCCCCAGTGCTGTTCTGCCTGTAGATAGGGCGCCAAGGCATCGTGAAGAGCAGCAACAGTTTTCAGGGCTGGGCCCTTCCCTGTGGGAGAAGGAGCCGGACGTTTGCCTTTTCGGCAAGAGGCTCTGCCGCTGCCGAGCGCCATGAGATGTTGCGTCTCTGGGAAAGCACCGATCCCCAGTGCTGTTGTGCCTGTAGATAGGGCACCAAGGTTAGGTGAAGAGCAGCAACAGTTTTCAGGGCTGGGCCCTTCCTTGTGGGAGAAGGAGCAAGACATTTGCCTTTTCGGCAAGAGGCTCTGCCGCGGCCCAGCGCCATGAGATGCTGCGTCTCTGGGAAAGCCCATATCCCCAGTGCTGTTGTGCCTGTAGATAGGGCGCCAAGGCATCGTGAAGAGCAGCAACAGTTTTCAGGGCTGGGCCCTTCCCTCTAGGAGAAGGAGTACAACGTTTGCCTTTCGGCAAGAGGCTCTGCCGCGGCCGAGCGCCATGAGATGTTGCGTCTCTGGGAAAGCACCGATCCCCAGTGCTGTTGTGCCTGTAGATAGGGCACCAAGGTTAGGTGAAGAGCAGCAAGAGCTTTCAGGGCTGGGCCCTTCCCTGTGGGAGAAGGAGCCGGACGTTTGCCTTTTCGGCAAGAGGCTCTGCCGCGGCTGAGCGCCATGAGATGTTGCGACTCTGGGAAAGCACCGATCCCCAGTGCTGTTGTGCCTGTAGATAGGGCACGAAACTTAGGTGAAGAGAAGCAACAGCTTTCAGGGCTGGGCCCTTCCCTGTGGGAGAAGGAGCCGGACGTTTGCCTTTTCGGCAAGAGGCTCTGCCGCGGCCGAGCGCCATGAGATGTTGCGTCTCTGGGAAAGCACCGATCCCCAGTGCTGTTGTGCCTGTAGATAGGGTGCCAAGGCACCGTGAAGAGCAGCAACAGGTTTCAGGGCTGGGCCCTTCCCTGTGGGAGAAGGAGCTGGACGTTTGACTTTTCGGCAAGAGGCTCTGCCGCGGCCGAGCGCCATGAGATGTTGCGTCTCTGGGAAAGCACCGATCCCCAGTGCTGTTGTGCCTGTAGATAGGGTGCCAAGGGACCGTGAAGAGCAGCAACAGGTTTCAGGGCTGGGCCCTTCCCTGTGGGAGAAGGAGCCAGACGTTTGCCTTTTCGGCAAGGGGCTCTGCTGCGGCCGAGCGCCATGAGATGTTGCGTCTCTGGGTACGCCCATATCCCCAGTGCTGTTGTGCTTATAGATAGGGTGCCAAGGCATCGTGAAGAGCAGCAACAGGTTTCAGGGCTGGGCCCTTCCCTGTGGGAGAAGGAGTCCGACGTTTGCCTTTTCGGCAAGATGCTCTGCCGCGGCCGAGCGCCATGAGATGTTGCGTCTCTGGGAAAGCACCGATCCGCAGTGCTGTTGTGCCTGTAGATAGGACACGAAGGTTAGTTGAAGAGCAGCAAAAGCTTTCAGGCCTGGGCCCTTCCTTGTGGGAGAAGGAGCCAGACGTTTGCCTTTTCGGCAAGAGGCTCTGCCGCGGCCGAGCACCATGAGATGTTGCGTCTCTGGGAAAGCACCGATCCCCAGTGCTGTTGTGCCTGTAGATAGGGCACCAAGGTTAGGTGAAGAGCAGCAACAGGTTTCAGGGCTGGGCCCTTCCCTGTGGGAGAAGGAGCCGGACGTCTGCCTTTTCGGCAAGAGGCTCTGCTGCGGCCGAGCGCCATGAGATGTTGCGTCTCTCGGTACGCCCATATCCCCAGTGCTGTTGTGCCTGTAGATAGGGCGCCAAGGGACCGTGAAGAGCAGCAACAGGTTTCAGGGCTGGGCCCTTCCCTGTGGGAGAAGGAGCCAGACGTTTGCCTTTTCGGCAAGAGGCTCTGCCGCGGCCGAGTGCCATGAGATGTTGCATCTCTGGGAAAGCACCGATCCCCAGTGCTGTTGTGCCTGTAGATAGGGCGCCAAGGCACCGTGAAGAGCAGCAACACCTTTCAGGGATTGGCCCTTCCCTGTGGGAGGAGCCGGACGTTTGCCTTTTCGGCAAGAGGCTCTGCCGCGGCCGAGCGTCATGAGATGTTGCATCTCTGGGAAAGCACCGATCCCCAGTGCTGTTGTGCCTGTAGATAGGGCACAAAGGCACCGTGAAGAGCAGCAACAGCTTTCAGGGCTGGGCCCTTCCCTGTGGGAGGAGTCGTACGTTTGCCTTTTCGGCAAGAGGCTCTGCCGCGGCTGAGCGCCATGAGATGTTGCGACTCTGGGAAAGCACCGATCCCCAGTGCTGTTGTGCCTGTAGATAGGGCACCAAGGTTAGATGAAGAGCAGCAACAGCTTTCAGGGCTGGGCCCTTCCCTCTGGGAGAAGGAGTCAGACGTTTGCCTTTCGGCAAGATGCTCTGCCGCGGCAGAGCACCATGAGATGTTGCGTCTCTGGGAAAGCACCGATCCCCAGTGCTGTTGTGCCTGTAGATAGGGCACCAAGGTTAGGTGAAGAGCAGCAAGAGCTTTCAGGGCTGGGCCCTTCCCTGTGGGAGAAGGAGCCGGACGTTTGCCTTTTCGGCAAGAGTCTCTGCCGCGGCCGAGTGCCATGAGATGTTGCGTCTCTGAGAAAGTCCATATCCCCAGTGCTGTTGTGCCTGTAGATAGGGCGCCAAGGCATCGTGAAGAGCAGCAACAGTTTTCAGGGCTGGGCCATTCCCTCTAGGAGAAGGAGTACAACGTTTGCCTTTTCGGCAAGATCCTCTGCCGCGAACTAGCGCCATGAGATGTTGCGTCTCTGGGAAAGCACCGATCCCCAGTGCTGTTGTGCCTGTAGATAGGGCACCAAGGTTAGGTGAAGAGCAGCAACAGCTTTCAGGGCTGGGCCCTTCCCTTTGGGAGAAGGAGCCAGACGTTTGCCTTTTCGGCAAGAGGCTCTGCCGCGGCCGAGCGCCATGAGATGCTGCGTCTCTGGGAAAGCACAGATCCCCAGTACTGTTGAGCCTGTAGATAGGGCACGAAACTTAGGTGAAGAGCAGCAACAGCTTTCAGGGCTGGGCCCTTCCCTTTGGGAGAAAGAGCCGGACGTTTGACTTTTCGGCAAGAGACTCTGCCGCGGCCGAGCACCATGAGATATTGCGTCTCTGGGAAAGCACCGATCCCCAGTGCTGTTGTGCCTGTAGATAGAGTGCCAAGGCACTGTGAAGAGCAGCAAAAGCTTTCAGGGCTGGGCCCTTCCCTGTGGGAGAAGGAGCCGGACGTTTGCCTTTCCGGCAAGAGGCTCTGCCGCGGCCGAGCGCCATGAGATATTGCGTCTCTGGGAAAGCACCAATCCCCAGTGCTGTTGTGCCTGTAGATAGGGCACAAAGGCACCGTGAAGAGCAGCAACAGGTTTCAGGGCTGGGCCCTTCCCTGTGGGAGAAGGAGCCAGACGTTTGCCTTTTCGGCAAGAGGCTCTTCTGCGGCCGAGCGCCATGAGATGTTGCGTCTCTGGAAAAGCACCGATCCCCAGTGCTGTTGTGCCTGTAGATAGGGCACAAAGGGACTGTTAAGAGCAGCAACAGCTTTCAGGGCTGGGTCCTTCCCTGTTGGAGAAGGAGCCGGACGTTTGCCTTTTCGGCAAGAGGCTCTGCCGCGACTGAGCGCCATGAGATGTTGCGACTCTGGTAAAGCACAGATCCCCAGTGCTGTTGTGCCTGTAGATAGAGTGCCAAGGCACGGTGAAGAGCAGCAAAAGCTTTCAGGGCTGGGCCCTTCCCTGTGGGAGAAGGAGCCAGACGTTTGCCTTTTCGGCAAGAGGCTATGCAGCGGCCGAGCGCCATGAGATATTGCGTCTCTGGGAAAGCACCGATCCCCAGTGCTGTTGTGCCTGTAGATAGGGCACCAAGGTTAGGTGAAGAGCAGCAACAACTTTCAGGGTTGGGCCCTTCCCTGTGGGAGAAGGAGCCGGACGTTTGCCTTTTCGGCAAGAGGCTCTGCTGCGGCCGAGCGCCATGAGATGTTGCGTCTCTCGGTAGGCCCATATCCCCAGTGCTGTTGTGCCTGTAGATAGGGTGCCAAGGGACCGTGAAGAGCAGCAACAGGTTTCAGGGCTGGGCCCTTCCCTGTTGGAGAAGGAGCCGGACGTTTGCCTTTTCGGCAAGAGGCTCTGCCGCGGCCGAGTGCCATGAGATGTTGCGTCTCTGGGAAAGCACTGATCCCCAGTGCTGTTGTGCCTGTAGATAGGGTGCCAAGGCACCGTGAAGAGCAGCAACAGCTTTCAGGGCAGGGCCCTTCCCTGTGGGAGGAGCCGGACGTTTGCCTTTTCGGCAAGAAGCTCTGCCGCGGCTGAGCGCCATGAGATGTTGCGACTCTGGGAAAGCACCGATCCCCAGTGCTGTTGTGCCTGTAGATAGGGCACGAAACTTAGGTGAAGAGCAGCAACAGCTTTCAGGGCTGGGCCCTTCCCTGTGGGAGAAGGAGCCGGACGTTTGCCTTTTAGGCAAGAGGCTCTGCCGCGGCCGAGCGCCATGAGATGTTGCGTCTCTGGGAAAACACCGATCCGCAGTGCTGTTGTACCTGTAGATAGGGCACCAAGGTTAGATGAAGAGCAGCAACAGCTTTCAGGGCTGGGCCCTTCCCTGTGGGAGAAGGACCCGGACGTTTGCCTTTCGGCAACATGCTCTGCCGCGGCAGAGCATCATGAGATGTTGCGTCTCTGGGAAAGCACCGATCCCCAGTGCTGTTGTGCCTGTAGATAGGGCACCAAGGTTAGGTGAAGAGCAGCAACAGCTTTCAGGGCTGGGCCCTTCCCTGTGGGAGAAGGAGCCGGACGTTTGCCTTTTCGGCAAGAGGCTCTGCTGCGGCCGAGCGCCATGAGATGTTGCGTCTCTGGAAGAGCACAGATCCCCAGTGCTGTTGTGCCTGTAGATAGGGCGCCAAGGGACCGTGAAGAGCAGCAACAGGTTTCAGGGCTGGGCCCTTCCCTGTGGGAGAAGGAGCCGGACGTTTGCCTTTTAGGCAAGAGGCTCTGCTGCGGCCGAGTTCCATGAGATGTTGCGTCTCTGAGAAAGCCCATATCCCCAGTGCTGTTGTGCCTGTAGATAGGGTGCCAAGGCACCGTGAAGAGCAGCAACAGGTTTCAGGGCTGGGCCCTTCCCTGTGGGAGAAGGAGCCGGACGTTTGCCTTTTCGGCAAGAGACTCTGCCGCGGCCGAGCGCCATGAGGTATTGCGTCTCTGGGAAAGCACCGATCCCCAGTGCTGTTGTGCCTGTAGATAGGGCACCAAGGTTAGGTGAAGAGCAGCAACAACTTTCAGGGTTGGGCCCTTCCCTGTGGGAGAAGGAGCCGGACGTTTGCCTTTTCGGCAAGAGGCTCTGCTGCGGCCGAGCGCCATGAGATGTTGCGTCTCTCGGTACGCCCATATCCCCAGTGCTGTTGTGCCTGTAGATAGGGTGCCAAGGGACCGTGAAGAGCAGCAACAGGTTTCAGGGCTGGGCCCTTCCCTGTTGGAGAAGGAGCCGGACGTTTGCCTTTTCGGCAAGAGGCTCTGCCGCGGCCGAGTGCCATGAGATGTTGCGTCTCTGGGAAAGCACCGATCCCCAGTGCTGTTGTGCCTGTAGATAGGGTGCCAAGGCACCGTGAAGAGCAGCAACAGCTTTCAGGGTTGGGCCCTTCCCTGTGGGAGAAGGAGCCGGACGTTTGCCTTTTCGGCAAGAGGCTCTGCTGCGGCCGAGCGCCATGAGATGTTGCGTCTCTCGGTACGCCCATATCCCCAGTGCTGTTGTGCCTGTAGATAGGGTGCCAAGGGACCGTGAAGAGCAGCAACAGGTTTCAGGGCTGGGCCCTTCCCTGTTGGAGAAGGAGCTGGACGTTTGCATTTTCGGCAAGAGGCTCTGCCGCGGCCGAGCGCCTTGAGATGTTGCGTCTCTGGGAAAGCACCGATCCCCAGTGCTGTTGTGCCTGTAGATAGGGCACGAAACTTAGGTGAAGAGCAGCAACAGCTTTCAGGGCTGGGCCCTTCCCTGTGGGAGAAGGAGCTGGACGTTTGCCTTTTAGGCAAGAGGCTCTGCCGCGGCCGAACGCCATGAGATGTTGCGTCTCTGGGAAAACACCGATCCGCAGTGCTGTTGTGCCTGTAGATAGGGCACCAAGGTTAGATGAAGAGCAGCAACAGCTTTCAGGGCTGGGCCCTTCCCTGTGGGAGAAGGAGCCGGACGTTTGACTTTTCGGCAAGAGACTCTGCCGCGGCCGAGCGCCATGAGATATTTCGTCTCTGGGAAAGCACCGATCCCCAGTGCTGTTGTGCCTGTAGATAGAGTGCCAAGGCACCGTGAACAGCAGCAACAGCTTTCAGGGCTGGGCCCTTCCCTGTGGGAGAAGGAGCCAGATGTTTGCCTTTTCGGCAAGAGGCTCTGCCGCGGCTGAGCACCATGAGATATTGCGTCTCTGGGAAAGCACCGATCCCCAGTGCTGTTGTGCCTGTAGATAGGGCATGAAACTTAGGTGAAGACCAGCAACACCTCTCAGGGCTGGGCCCTTCCCTGTGGGAGAAGGAGCCGGACGTTTGCCTTTTCGGCAAGAGGCTCTGCCGCGGCTGAGCGCCATGAGATGTTGCGTCTCTGGAAGAGCACAGATCCCCAGTGCTGTTGTGCCTGTAGATAGGGCGCCAAGGGACCGTAAAGAGCAGCAACAGGTTTCAGGGCTGGGCCCTGCCCTGTGGGAGAAGGACCCGGACGTTTGCCTTTTAGGCAAGAGGCTCTGCTGCGGCCGAGTTCCATGAGATGTTGCGTCTCTGAGAAAGCCCATATCCCCAGTGCTGTTGTGCCTGTAGATAGGGTGCCAAGGCACCGTGAAGAGCAGCAACAGGTTTCAGGGCTGGGCCCTTCCCTGTGGGAGAAGGAGCCGGACGTTTGCCTTTTCGGCAAGAGGCTCTGCCGCAGCCGAGCGCCATGAGATATTGCGTCTCTGGGAAAGCACCGATCCCCAGTGCTGTTGTGCCTGTAGATAGGGCACCAAGGTTAGGTGAAGAGCAGCAACAACTTTCAGGGTTGGGCCCTTCCCTGTGGGAGAAGGAGCCGGACGTTTGCCTTTTCGGCAAGAGGCTCTGCTGCGGCCGAGCGCCATGAGATGTTGCGTCTCTCGGTACGCCCATATCCCCAGTGCTGTTGTGCCTGTAGATAGGGTGCCAAGGGACCGTGAAGAGCAGCAACAGGTTTCAGGGCTGGGCCCTTCCCTGTTGGAGAAGGAGCCGGACGTTTGCCTTTTCGGCAAGAGGCTCTGCCGCGGCCGAGTGCCATGAGATGTTGCGTCTCTGGGAAAGCACCGATCCCCAGTGCTGTTGTGCCTGTAGATAGGGTGCCAAGGCACCGTGAAGAGCAGCAACAGGTTTCAGGGCAGGGCCCTTCCCTGTGGGAGGAGCCGGACGTTTGCCTTTTCGGCAAGATGCTCTGCCGCGGCTGAGCGCCATGAGATGTTGCGACTCTGGGAAAGCACCGATCCCCAGTGCTGTTGTGCCTGTAGATAGGGCACGAAACTTAGGTGAAGAGCAGCAACAGCTTTCAGGGCTGGGCCCTTCCCTGTGGGAGAAGGAGCCGGACGTTTGCCTTTTAGGCAAGAGGCTCTGCCGCGGCCGAGCGCCATGAGATGTTGCGTCTCTGGGAAAACACCGATCCCCAGTGCTGTTGTGCCTGTAGATAGGGCACCAAGGTTAGATGAAGAGCAGCAACAGCTTTCAGGGCTGGGCCCTTCCCTGTGGGAGAAGGACCCGGACGTTTGCCTTTCGGCAACATGCTCTGCCGCGGCAGAGCATCATGAGATGTTGCGTCTCTGGGAAAGCACCGATCCCCAGTGCTGTTGTGCCTGTAGATAGGGCACCAAGGTTAGGTGAAGAGCAGCAACAGCTTTCAGGGCTGGGCCCTTCCCTGTGGGAGAAGGAGCCGGGCGTTTGACTTTTCGGCAAGAGACTCTGCCGCGGCCGAGTGCCATGAGATATTTCGTCTCTGGGAAAGCACCGATCCCCAGTGCTGTTGTGCCTGTAGATAGAGTGCCAAGGCACCGTGAACAGCAGCAACAGCTTTCAGGGCTGGGCCCTTCCCTGTGGGAGAAGGAGCCAGACGTTTGCCTTTTCGGCAAGAGGCTCTGCCGCGGCCGAGCACCATGAGATATTGCGTCTCTGGGATAGCACCGATCCCCAGTGCTGTTGTGCCTGTAGATAGGGCACCAAGGTTAGGTGAAGAGCAGCAACAGCTTTCAGGGCTGGGCCCTTCCCTGTGGGAGAAGGAGCCGGACGTTTGCCTTTTCGGCAAGAGGCTCTGCTGCGGCCGAGCGCCATGAGATGTTGCGTCTCTGGAAGAGCACAGATCCCCAGTGCTGTTGTGCCTGTAGATAGGGCGCCAAGGGACCGTGAAGAGCAGCAACAGGTTTCAGGGCTGGGCCCTGCCCTGTGGGAGAAGGACCCGGACGTTTGCCTTTTAGGCAAGAGGCTCTGCTGCGGCCGAGTTCCATGAGATGTTGCGTCTCTGAGAAAGCCCATATCCCCAGTGCTGTTGTGCCTGTAGATAGGGTGCCAAGGCACCGTGAAGAGCAGCAACAGGTTTCAGGGCTGGGCCCTTCCCTGTGGGAGAAGGAGCCGGACGTTTGCCTTTTCGGCAAGAGACTCTGCCGCGGCCGAGCGCCATGAGATATTGCGTCTCTGGGAAAGCACCGATCCCCAGTGCTGTTGTGCCTGTAGATAGGGCACCAAGGTTAGGTGAAGAGCAGCAACAACTTTCAGGGTTGGGCCCTTCCCTGTGGGAGAAGGAGCCGGACGTTTGCCTTTTCGGCAAGAGGATCTGCTGCGGCCGAGCGCCATGAGATGTTGCGTCTCTGGGAAAGCACCGATCCGCAGTGCTGTTGTGCCTGTAGATAGGGCAGCAAGGTTAGATGAAGAGCAGCAACAGCTTTCAGGGCTGGGCCCTTCCCTGTGGGAGACGGACCCGGACGTTTGCCTTTCGGCAACATGCTCTGCCGCGGCAGAGCATCATGAGATGTTGCGTCTCTGGGAAAGCACCGATCCCCAGTGCTGTTGTGCCTGTAGATAGGGCACCAAGGTTAGGTGAAGAGCAGCAACAGCTTTCAGGGCTGGGCCCTTCCCTGTGGGAGAAGGAGCCGGGCGTTTGACTTTTCGGCAAGAGGCTCTGCCGCGGCCGAGCGCCATGAGATGTTGCGTCTCTGGAAGAGCACAGATCCCCAGTGCTGTTGTGCCTGTAGATAGGGCGCCAAGGGACCGTGAAGAGCAGCAACAGGTTTCAGGGCTGGGCCCTGCCCTGTGGGAGAAGGAGCCGGACGTTTGCCTTTTAGGCAAGAGGCTTTGCTGCGGCCGAGTTCCATGAGATGTTGCGTCTCTGAGAAAGCCCATATCCCCAGTGCTGTTGTGCCTGTAGATAGGGTGCCAAGGCACCGTGAAGAGCAGCAACAGGTTTCAGGGCTGGGCCCTTCCCTGTGGGAGAAGGAGCCGGACGTTTGCCTTTTCGGCAAGAGACTCTGCCGCGGCCGAGCGCCATGAGATATTGCGTCTCTGGGAAAGCACCGATCCCCAGTGCTGTTGTGCCTGTAGATAGAGTGCCAAGGCACCGTGAACAGCAGCAAAAGCTTTCAGGGCTGGGCCCTTCCCTGTGGGAGAAGGAGCCAGACATTTGCCTTTTCGGCAAGAGGCTCTGCCGCGGCCGAGCGCCATGAGATGCTGCGTCTCTGGGAAAGCACAGATCCCCAGTGCTGTTGAGCCTGTAGATAGGGCACGAAACTTAGGTGAAGAGCAGCAACAGCTTTCAGGGCTGGGCCCTTCCCTTTGGGACAAGGAGCCGGACGTTTGACTTTTCGGCAAGAGACTCTGCCGCGGCCGAGCACCATGAGATATTGCGTCTCTGGGAAAGCACCGATCCGCAGTGCTGTTGTGCCTATAGATAGAGTGCCAAGGCACCGTGAAGAGCATCAAAAGCTTTCAGGGCTGGGCCCTTCCCTGTGGGAGAAGGAGCCGGACGTTTGCCTTTCCGGCAAGAGGCTCTGCCGCGGACGAGCGCCATGAGTTATTGCGTCTCTGGGAAAGCACCAATCCCCAGTGCTGTTGTGCCTGTAGATAGGGCACAAAGGCACCGTGAAGAGCAGCAACAGGTTTCAGGGCTGGGCCCTTCCCTGTGGGAGAAGGAGCCGGACGTTTGCCTTTTCGGCAAGAGGCTCTGCCGCGGCCGAGCGCCATGAGATGTTGCGTCTCTGGAAAAGCACCGATCCCCAGTGCTGTTGTGCCTGTAGATAGGGCACAAAGGGACTGTGAAGAGCAGCAACAGCTTTCAGGGCTGGGTCCTTCCCTGTTGGAGAAGGAGCCGGACGTTTGCCTTTTCGGCAAGAGGCTCTGCCGCGACTGAGCGCCATGAGATGTTGCGACTCTGGTAAAGCACAGATCCCCAGTGCTGTTGTGCCTGTAGATAGAGTGCCAAGGCACGGTGAAGAGCAGCAAAAGCTTTCAGGGCTGGGCCCTTCCCTGTGGGAGAAGGAGCCAGACGTTTGCCTTTTCGGCAAGAGGCTCTGCTGCGGCAGAACGCCATGAGATGTTGCGTCTCTGGAAGAGCACAGATCCCCAGTGCTGTTGTGCCTGTAGATAGGGCGCCAAGGGACCTTGAAGAGCAGCAACAGGTTTCAGGGCTGGGCCCTGCCCTGTGGGAGAAGGAGCCGGACGTTTGCCTTTTAGGCAAGAGGCTCTGAAGCGGCCGAGTTCCATGAGATGTTGCGTCTCTGAGAAAGCCCATATCCCCAGTGCTGTTGTGCCTGTAGATAGGGTGCCAAGGCACCGTGAAGAGCAGCAACAGGTTTCAGGGCTGGGCCCTTCCCTGTTGGAGAAGGAGCCGGACGTTTGCCTTTTCGGCAAGATGCTCTGCCGCGGCCGAGTGCCATGAGATGTTGCGTCTCTGGGAAAGCACCGATCCCCAGTGCTGTTGTGCCTGTAGATAGGGTGCCAAGGCACCGTGAAAAGCAGCAACAGCTTTCAGGGCAGGGCCCTTCCCTGTGGGAGGAGCCGGACGTTTGCCTTTTCGGCAAGATGCTCTGCCGCGGCCGAGCGCCATGTGATGTTGCGTCTCTGGGAAAACACCGATCCGCAGTGCTGTTGTGCCTGTAGATAGGGCACCAAGGTTAGATGAAGAGCAGCAACAGCTTTCAGGGCTGGGCCCTTCCCTGTGGGAGAAGGACCCGGAGGTTTGCCTTTCGGCAACATGCTCTGCCGCGGCAGAGCATCATGAGATGTTGCGTCTCTGGGAAAGCACCGATCCCCAGTGCTGTTGTGCCTGTAGATAGGGCACAAAGGCACCGTGAAGAGCAGCAACAGCTTTCAGGGCTGGGCCCTTCCCTGTGGGAGAAGGAGCCGGACGTTTGCCTTTTCGGCAAGAGGCTCTGCCGCGGCCGAGCGCCATGAGATGTTGCATCTCTGGGAAAGCACCGATCCGCAGTGCTGTTGTGCCTGTACATAGGGCACCAAGATTAGATGAAGAGCAGCAACAGGTTTCAGGGCTGGGCCCTTCCCTCTGGGAGAAGGAGTCAGACGTTTGCCTTTCGGCAAGATGCTCTGCCGCGGCCGAGCGCCATGAGATGTTGCATCTCTGGGAAAGCACCGATCCCCAGTACTGTTGTGCCTGTAGATAGGGCACCAAGGGACCGTGAAGAGCAGCAACAGCTTTCAGGGCTGGGCCCTTCCTTGTGGGAGAAGGACCCGGACGTTTGCCTTTCGGCAACATGCTCTGCCGCGGCAGAGCATCATGAGATGTTGCGTCTCTGGGAAAGCACCGATCCCCAGTGCTGTTGTGCCTGTAGATAGGGCACCAAGGTTAGGTGAAGAGCAGCAACAGCTTTCAGGGCTGGGCCCTTCCCTGTGGGAGAAGGAGCCGGGCGTTTGACTTTTCGGCAAGAGGCTCTGCCGCGGCCGAGCGCCATGAGATATTTCGTCTCTGGGAAAGCACCGATCCCCAGTGCTGTTGTGCCTGTAGATAGAGTGCCAAGGCACCGTGAACAGCAGCAACAGCTTTCAGGGCTGGGCCCTTCCCTGTTGGAGAAGGAGCCGGACGTTTGCCTTTTCGGCAAGAGGCTCTGCCGCGGCCGAGCACCATGAGATATTGCGTCTCTGGGAAAGCACCGATCCCCAGTGCTGTTGTGCCTGTAGATAGGGCGCCAAGGGACCGTGAAGAGCAGCAACAGGTTTCAGGGTTGGGCCCTTCCCTGTGGGAGAAGGAGCCGGACGTTTGCCTTTTAGGCAAGAGGCTCTGCTGCGGCCGAGTTCCATGAGATGTTGCGTCTCTGAGAAAGCCCATATCCCCAGTGCTGTTGTGCCTGTAGATAGGGTGCCAAGGCACCGTGAAGAGCAGCAACAGGTTTCAGGGCTGGGCCCTTCCCTGTGGGAGAAGGAGCCGGACGTTTGCCTTTTCGGCAAGAGGCTCTGCCGCGGCCGAGTGCCATGAGATGTTGCGTCTCTGGGAAAGCACCGATCCCCAGTGCTGTTGTGCCTGTAGATAGGGCACGAAACTTAGGTGAAGAGCAGCAACAGCTTTCAGGGCTGGGCCCTTCCCTGTGGGAGAAGGAGCCGGACGTTTGCCTTTTAGGCAAGAGGCTCTGCCGCGGCCGAACGCCATGAGATGTTGCGTCTCTGGGAAAACACCGATCCGCAGTGCTGTTGTGCCTGTAGATAGGGCACCAAGGTTAGATGAAGAGCAGCAACAGCTTTCAGGGCTGGGCCCTTCCCTGTGGGAGAAGGACCCGGACGTTTGCCTTTCGGCAACATGCTCTGCCGCGGCAGAGCATCATGAGATATTGCGTCTCTGGGAAAGCACCGATCCCCAGTGCTGTTGTGCCTGTAGATAGGGCACCAAGGTTAGGTGAAGAGCAGCAACAGCTTTCAGGGCTGGGCCCTTCCCTGTGGGAGAAGGAGCCGGACGTTTGACTTTTCGGCAAGAGACTCTGCCGCGGCCGAGCGCCATGAGATATTTCGTCTCTGGGAAAGCACCGATCCCCAGTGCTGTTGTGCCTGTAGATAGAGTGCCAAGGCACCGTGAACAGCAGCAACAGCTTTCAGGGCTGGGCCCTTCCCTGTGGGAGAAGGAGCCAGATGTTTGCCTTTTCGGCAAGAGGCTCTGCCGCGGCTGAGCACCATGAGATATTGCGTCTCTGGGAAAGCACCGATCCCCACTGCTGTTGTGCCTGTAGATAGGGCATGAAACTTAGGTGAAGAGCAGCAACACCTCTCAGGGCTGGGCCCTTCCCTGTGGGAGAAGGAGCCGGACGTTTGCCTTTTCGGCAAGAGGCTCTGCCGCGGCTGAGCGCCATGAGATGTTGCGTCTCTGGAAGAGCACAGATCCCCAGTGCTGTTGTGCCTGTAGATAGGGCGCCAAGGGACCGTGAAGAGCAGCAACAGGTTTCAGGGCTGGGCCCTGCCCTGTGGGAGAAGGACCCGGACGTTTGCCTTTTAGGCAAGAGGCTCTGCTGCGGCCGAGTTCCATGAGATGTTGCGTCTCTGAGAAAGCCCATATCCCCAGTGCTGTTGTGCCTGTAGATAGGGTGCCAAGGCACCGTGAAGAGCAGCAACAGGTTTCAGGGCTGGGCCCTTCCCTGTGGGAGAAGGAGCCGGACGTTTGCCTTTTCGGCAAGAGGCTCTGCCGCAGCCGAGCGCCATGAGATATTGCGTCTCTGGGAAAGCACCGATCCCCAGTGCTGTTGTGCCTGTAGATAGGGCACCAAGGTTAGGTGAAGAGCAGCAACAACTTTCAGGGTTGGGCCCTTCCCTGTGGGAGAAGGAGCCGGACGTTTGCCTTTTCGGCAAGAGGCTCTGCTGCGGCCGAGCGCCATGAGATGTTGCGTCTCTCGGTACGCCCATATCCCCAGTGCTGTTGTGCCTGTAGATAGGGTGCCAAGGGACCGTGAAGAGCAGCAACAGGTTTCAGGGCTGGGCCCTTCCCTGTGGGAGAAGGACCCGGACTTTTGCCTTTCGGCAACATGCTCTGCCGCGGCAGAGCATCATGAGATGTTGCGTCTCTGGGAAAGCACCGATCCCCAGTGCTGTTGTGCCTGTAGATAGGGCACCAAGGTTAGGTGAAGAGCAGCAACAGCTTTCAGGGCTGGGCCCTTCCCTGTGGGAGAAGGAGCCGGGCGTTTGACTTTTCGGCAAGAGACTCTGCCGCGGCCGAGCGCCATGAGATATTTCGTCTCTGGGAAAGCACCGATCCCCAGTGCTGTTGAGCCTGTAGATAGAGTGCCAAGGCACCGTGAACAGCAGCAACAGCTTTCAGGGCTGGGCCCTTCCCTGTGGGAGAAGGAGCCAGACGTTTGCCTTTTCGGCAAGAGGCTCTGCCGCGGCCGAGCACCATGAGATATTGCGTCTCTGGGATAGCACCGATCCCCAGTGCTGTTGTGCCTGTAGATAGGGCACCAAGGTTAGGTGAAGAGCAGCAACAGCTTTCAGGGCTGGGCCCTTCCCTGTGGGAGAAGGAGCCGGACGTTTGCCTTTTCGGCAAGAGGCTCTGCTGCGGCCGAGCGCCATGAGATGTTGCGTCTCTGGAAGAGCACAGATCCCCAGTGCTGTTGTGCCTGTAGATAGGGCGCCAAGGGACCGTGAAGAGCAGCAACAGCTTTCAGGGCTGGGCCCTGCCCTGTGGGAGAAGGAGCCGGACGTTTGCCTTTTAGGCAAGAGGCTCTGCTGCGGCCGAGTTCCATGAGATGTTGCGTCTCTGAGAAAACCCATATCCCCAGTGCTGTTGTGCCTGTAGATAGGGTGCCAAGGCACCGTGAAGAGCAGCAACAGGTTTCAGGGCTGGGCCCTTCCCTGTGGGAGAAGGAGCCGGACGTTTGCCTTTTCGGCAAGAGACTCTGCCGCGGCCGAGCGCCATGAGATATTGCGTCTCTGGGAAAGCACCGATCCCCAGTGCTGTTGTGCCTGTAGATAGGGCACCAAGGTTAGGTGAAGAGCAGCAACAACTTTCAGGGTTGGGCCCTTCCCTGTGGGAGAAGGAGCCGGACGTTTGCCTTTTCGGCAAGAGGATCTGCTGCGGCCGAGCGCCATGAGATGTTGCGTCTCTCGGTACGCCCATATCCCCAGTGCTGTTGTGCCTGTAGATAGGGTGCCAAGGGACCGTGAAGAGCAGCAACAGCTTTCAGGGCTGGGCCCTTCCCTGTTGGAGAAGGAGCCGGACGTTTGCCTTTTAGGCAAGAGGCTCTGCCGCGGCCGAGCGCCATGAGATGTTGCGTCTCTGGGAAAACACCGATCCGCAGTGCTGTTGTGCCTGTAGATAGGGCAGCAAGGTTAGATGAAGAGCAGCAACAGCTTTCAGGGCTGGGCCCTTCCCTGTGGGAGACGGACCCGGACGTTTGCCTTTCGGCAACATGCTCTGCCGCGGCAGAGCATCATGAGATGTTGCGTCTCTGGGAAAGCACCGATCCCCAGTGCTGTTGTGCCTGTAGATAGGGCACCAAGGTTAGGTGAAGAGCAGCAACAGCTTTCAGGGCTGGGCCCTTCCCTGTGGGAGAAGGAGCCGGGCGTTTCCTTTTCGGCAAGAGACTCTGCCGCGGCCGAGCGCCATGAGATGTTGCGTCTCTGGAAGAGCACAGATCCCCAGTGCTGTTGTGCCTGTAGATAGGGCGCCAAGGGACCGTGAAGAGCAGCAACAGGTTTCAGGGCTGGGCCCTGCCCTGTGGGAGAAGGAGCCGGACGTTTGCCTTTTAGGCAAGAGGCTTTGCTGCGGCCGAGTTCCATGAGATGTTGCGTCTCTGAGAAAGCCCATATCCCCAGTGCTGTTGTGCCTGTAGATAGGGTGCCAAGGCACCGTGAAGAGCAGCAACAGGTTTCAGGGCTGGGCCCTTCCCTGTGGGAGAAGGAGCCGGACGTTTGCCTTTTCGGCAAGAGACTCTGCCGCGGCCGAGCGCCATGAGATATTGCGTCTCTGGGAAAGCACCGATCCCCAGTGCTGTTGTGCCTGTAGATAGAGTGCCAAGGCACCGTGAACAGCAGCAAAAGCTTTCAGGGCTGGGCCCTTCCCTGTGGGAGAAGGAGCCAGACATTTGCCTTTTCGGCAAGAGGCTCTGCCGCGGCCGAGCGCCATGAGATGCTGCGTCTCTGGGAAAGCACAGATCCCCAGTGCTGTTGAGCCTGTAGATAGGGCACCAAGGTTAGGTGAAGAGCAGCAACAGCTTTCAGGGCTGGGCCCTTCCCTTTGGGACAAGGAGCCGGACGTTTGACTTTTCGGCAAGAGACTCTGCCGCGGCCGAGCACCATGAGATATTGCGTCTCTGGGAAAGCACCGATCCGCAGTGCTGTTGTGCCTATAGATAGAGTGCCAAGGCACCGTGAAGAGCATCAAAAGCTTTCAGGGCTGGGCCCTTCCCTGTGGGAGAAGGAGCCGGACGTTTGCCTTTCCGGCAAGAGGCTCTGCCGCGGCCGAGCGCCATGAGATATTGCGTCTCTGGGAAAGCACCAATCCCCAGTGCTGTTGTGCCTGTAGATAGGGCACAAAGGCACCGTGAAGAGCAGCAACAGGTTTCAGGGCTGGGCCCTTCCCTGTGGGAGAAGGAGCCGGACGTTTGACTTTTCGGCAAGAGCCTCTGCCGCGGCCGAGCGCCATGAGATGTTGCGTCTCTGGAAAAGCACCGATCCCTAGTGCTGTTGTGCCTGTAGATAGGGCACAAAGGGACTGTGAAGAGCAGCAACAGCTTTCAGGGCTGGGTCCTTCCCTGTTGGAGAAGGAGCCGGACGTTTGCCTTTTCGGCAAGAGGCTCTGCCGCGACTGAGCGCCATGAGATGTTGCGACTCTGGTAAAGCACAGATCCCCAGTGCTGTTGTGCCTGTAGATAGAGTGCCAAGGCACGGTGAAGAGCAGCAAAAGCTTTCAGGGCTGGGCCCTTCCCTGTGGGAGAAGGAGCCAGACGTTTTACTTTTCGGCAAGAGGCTCTGCTGCGGCCGAACGCCATGAGATGTTGCGTCTCTGGAAGAGCACAGATCCCCAGTGCTGTTGTGCCTGTAGATAGGGCGCCAAGGGACCGTGAAGAGCAGCAACAGGTTTCAGGGCTGGGCCCTGCCCTGTGGGAGAAGGAGCCGGACGTTTGCCTTTTAGGCAAGAGGCTCTGATGCGGCCGAGTTCCATGAGATGTTGCGTCTCTGAGAAAGCCCATATCCACAGTGCTGTTGTGCCTGTAGATAGGGTGCCAAGGCACCGTGAAGAGCAGCAACAGGTTTCAGGGCTGGGCCCTTCCCTGTGGGAGAAGGAGCCGGACGTTTGACTTTTCGGCAAGAGACTCTGCCGCAGCCGAGCACCATGAGATGTTGCGTCTCTGGGAAAGCGCCGATCGCCAGTGCTGTTGTGCCTGTAGATAGGGCACCAAGGTTAGGTGAAGAGCAGCAACAACTTTCAGGGTTGGGCCCTTCCCTGTGGGAGAAGGAGCCGGACGTTTGCCTTTTCGGCAAGAGGCTCTGCTGCGGCCGAGCACCATGAGATGTTGCGTCTCTCGGTACGCCCATATCCCCAGTGCTGTTGTGCCTGTAGATAGAGTGCCAAGGGACCGTGAAGAGCAGCAACAGGTTTCAGGGCTGGGCCCTTCCCTGTTGGAGAAGGAGCCGGACGTTTGCCTTTTCGGCAAGATGCTCTGCCGCGGCCGAGTGCCATGAGATGTTGCGTCTCTGGGAAAGCACCGATCCCCAGTGCTGTTGTGCCTGTAGATAGGGTGCCAAGGCACCGTGAAAAGCAGCAACAGCTTTCAGGGCAGGGCCCTTCCCTGTGGGAGGAGCCGGACGTTTGCCTTTTCGGCAAGATGCTCTGCCGCGGCCGAGCGCCATGTGATGTTGCGTCTCTGGGAAAACACCGATCCGCAGTGCTGTTGTGCCTGTAGATAGGGCACCAAGGTTAGATGAAGAGCAGCAACAGCTTTCAGGGCTGGGCCCTTCCCTGTGGGAGAAGGACCCGGAGGTTTGCCTTTCGGCAACATGCTCTGCCGCGGCAGAGCATCATGAGATGTTGCGTCTCTGGGAAAGCACCGATCCCCAGTGCTGTTGTGCCTGTAGATAGGGCACAAAGGCACCGTGAAGAGCAGCAACAGCTTTCAGGGCTGGGCCCTTCCCTGTGGGAGAAGGAGCCGGACGTTTGCCTTTTCGGCAAGAGGCTCTGCTGCGGCCGAGCGCCATGAGATGTTGCATCTCTGGGAAAGCACCGATCCGCAGTGCTGTTGTGCCTGTAGATAGGGCACCAAGGTTAGATGAAGAGCAGCAACAGGTTTCAGGGCTGGGCCCTTCCCTCTGGGAGAAGGAGTCAGACGTTTGCCTTTCGGCAAGATGCTCTGCCGCGGCCGAGCGCCATGAGATGTTGCATCTCTGGGAAAGCACCGATCCCCAGTACTGTTGTGCCTGTAGATAGGGCACAAAGGGACCGTGAAGAGCAGCAACAGCTTTCAGGGCTGGGCCCTTCCCTGTGGGAGAAGGAGCCGGACGTTTGCCTTTTTGGCAAGTGTCTCTGCAGCGGCCGAGCGCTATGAGATGTTGCGTCTCTGAGAAAGCCCATATCCCCAGTGCTGTTGTGCCTGTAGATAGGGCGCCAAGGCATCGTGAAGAGCAGCAACAGTTTTCAGGGCTGGGCCCTTCCCTCTGAGAGAAAGAGTCCGACGTTTGCCTTTTCGGCAAGATGCTCTGCCGCGGCCGAGCGCCATGAGATGTTGCGTCTCTGGGAAAACACCGATCCCCAGTGCTGTTGTGCCTGTAGATAGGGCACCAAGGTTAGGTGAAGAGCAGCAACAGCTTTCAGGGCTGGGCCCTTCCCTTTGGGAGAAGGAGCCGGACGTTTTACTTTTCGGCAAGAGACTCTACTGCGGCCGATCGCCATGAGATATTGCGTCTCTGGGAAAGCACCGATCCCCAGTGCTGTTGTGCCTGTAAATAGAGTGCCAAGGGACCGTGAAGAGCAGCAACAGGTTTCAGGGCTGGGCCCTTCCCTGTGGGAGAAGGAGCCGGACGTTTGCCTTTTATGCAAGAGGCTCTGCCGCGGCCGAGCGCCATGTGATGTTGCGTCTCTGGGAAGCACCGATCCCCAGTGCTGTTGTGCCTGTAGATAGGGCACAAAGGGACCGTGAACAGCAGCAAAAGCTTTCAGGGCTGGGTCCTTCCCTGTTGGAGAAGGAGCCGGACGTTTGACTTTTCGGCAAGAGGCTCTGCCGCGACTGAGCGCCATGAGATGTTGCGTCTCTGGGAAAGCACCGATCCCCAGTGCTGTTGTGCCTGTAGATGGGGCACCAAGGCACCGTGAAGAGCAGCAAAAGCTTTCAGGGCTGGGCCCTTCCCTGTGGGAGAAGGAGCCGGACGTTTGCCTTTTCGGCAAGAGGCTCTGCCGCGGCCGAGCGCCATGAGATGTTGCGTCTCTGGGAAAACACCGATCCGCAGTGCTGTTGTGCCTGTAGATAGGGCACCAAGGTTAGATGAAGAGCAGCAACAGGTTTCAGGGCTGGGCCCTTCCCTTTGGGAGAAGGAGTCAGACGTTTGCCTTTCGGCAAGATGCTCTGCCGCGGCCGAGCGCCGTCAGATGTTGCGTCACTGGGAAAGCACCGATCCCCAGTGCTGTTGTGCCTGTAGATAGGGCGCCAAGGGACCGTGAAGAGCAGCAACAGGTTTCAGGGCTGGGCCCTTCCCTGTGGGAGAAGGAGCCGCACGTTTGCCTTTTAGGCAAGAGGCTCTGCTGCGGCCGAGTTCCATGAGATGTTGCGTCTGTGAGAAAGCCCATATCCCCAGTGCTGTTGTGCCTGTAGATAGGGCGCCAAGGCACCGTGAAGAGCAGCAACAGGTTTCAGGGCTTGGCCCTTCCCTGTGGGAGGAGCCGGACGTTTGCCTTTTAGGCAAGAGGCTCTGCCGCGGCCGAGCGCCATGAGATGTTGCATCTCTGGGAAAGCACCGATCCCCAGTGCTGTTGTGCCTGTAGATAGGGCACAAAGGCACCGTGAAGAGCAGCAACAACTTTCAGGGCTGGGCCCTTCCCTGTGGGAGGAGTCGGACGTTTGCCTTTTCGGCAAGAGGCTCTGCCAAGGCTGAGCGCCATGAGATGTTGAGACTCTGGGAAAGCACCGATCCCCAGCGCTGTTGTGCCTGTAGATAGGGCACGAAACTTAGGTGAAGAGCAGCAAAAGCTTTCAGGGCTGGGCCCTTCCCTGTGGGAGAAGGACCCGGACGTTTGCCTTTTCGGCAAGAGGCTCTGCTGCGGCCGAGCGCCATGAGATGTTGCGTCTCTGGGAAAACACCGATCCGCAGTGCTGTTGTGCCTGTAGATAGGGCACCAAGGTTAGATGAAGAGCAGCAACAGTTTTCAGGGCTGGGCCCTTCCCTCTGGGAGAAGGAGTCAGACGTTTGCCTTTCGGCAAGATGCTCTGCCGCGGCCGAGCACCATGAGATGTTGCGTCTCTGGGAAAGCACCGATCCCCAGTGCTGTTGTGCCTGTAGATAGGGCACAAAGGGACCGTGAAGAGCAGCAACAGCTTTCAGCGCTGGGCCCTTCCCAGTGGGAGAAGGAGCCGGACGTTTGACTTTTCGGCAAGAGGTTCTGCCGCGGCCGAGCGCCATGAGATGTTGCGTCTCTGAGAAAGCACCGATCCCCAGTGCTGTTGTGCCTGTAGATAGGGCACCAAGGTTAGGTGAACAGCAGCAAAAGCTTTCAGGGCTGGGCCCTTCCCTGTGGGAGAAGGAGCCGGACGTTTGCCTTTTATGCAAGAGGCTCTGCCGCGGCCGAGCGCCATGTGATGTTGCGTCTCTGGGAAAGCACCGATCCCCAGTGCTGTTGTGCCTGTAGATAGGGCACAAAGGGACCGTGAACAGCAGCAAAAGCTTTCAGGGCTGGGTCCTTCCCTGTTGGAGAAGGAGCCGGACATTTGACTTTTCGGCAAGAGGCTCTGCCGCGACTGAGCGCCATGAGATGTTGCGTCTCTGGGAAAGCACCGATCCCCAGTGCTGTTGTGCCTGTAGATAGGGCACCAAGGCACCGTGAAGAGCAGCAAAAGATTTCAGGGCTGGGCCCTTCCCTGTGGGAGAAGGAGCCGCACGTTTGCCTTTTAGGCAAGAGGCTCTGCTGCGGCCGAGTTCCATGAGATGTTGCGTCTGTGAGAAAGCCCATATCCCCAGTGCTGTTGTGCCTGTAGATAGGGCGCCAAGGCACCGTGAAGAGCAGCAACAGATTTCAGGGCTGGGCCCTTCCCTGTGGGAGGAGCCGGACGTTTGCCTTTTAGGCAAGAGGCTCTGCCGCGGCCGAGCGCCATGAGATGTTGCATCTCTGGGAAAGCACCGATCCCCAGTGCTGTTGTGCCTGTAGATAGGGCACCAAGGTTAGGTGAACAGCAGCAAAAGCTTTCAGGGCTGGGCCCTTCCCTGTGGGAGAAGGAGCCAGACATTTGCCTTTTCGGCAAGAGGCTCTGCCGCGGCCGAGCGCCATGAGATGCTGCGTCTCTGGGAAAGCACAGATCCCCAGTGCTGTTGAGCCTGTAGATAGGGCACCAAGGTTAGGTGAAGAGCAGCAACAGCTTTCAGGGCTGGGCCCTTCCCTTTGGGACAAGGAGCCGGACGTTTGACTTTTCGGCAAGAGACTCTGCCGCGGCCGAGCACCATGAGATATTGCGTCTCTGGGAAAGCACCGATCCGCAGTGCTGTTGTGCCTATAGATAGAGTGCCAAGGCACCGTGAAGAGCATCAAAAGCTTTCAGGGCTGGGCCCTTCCCTGTGGGAGAAGGAGCCGGACGTTTGCCTTTCCGGCAAGAGGCTCTGCCGCGGCCGAGCGCCATGAGATATTGCGTCTCTGGGAAAGCACCAATCCCCAGTGCTGTTGTGCCTGTAGATAGGGCACAAAGGCACCGTGAAGAGCAGCAACAGGTTTCAGGGCTGGGCCCTTCCCTGTGGGAGAAGGAGCCGGACGTTTGACTTTTCGGCAAGAGCCTCTGCCGCGGCCGAGCACCATGAGATGTTGCGTCTCTGGAAAAGCACCGATCCCCAGTGCTGTTGTGCCTGTAGATAGGGCACAAAGGGACTGTGAAGAGCAGCAACAGCTTTCAGGGCTGGGTCCTTCCCTGTTGGAGAAGGAGCCGGACGTTTGCCTTTTCGGCAAGAGGCTCTGCCGCGACTGAGCGCCATGAGATGTTGCGACTCTGGTAAAGCACAGATCCCCAGTGCTGTTGTGCCTGTAGATAGAGTGCCAAGGCACGGTGAAGAGCAGCAAAAGCTTTCAGGGCTGGGCCCTTCCCTGTGGGAGAAGGAGCCAGACGTTTGCCTTTTCGGCAAGAGGCTCTGCTGCGGCCGAACGCCATGAGATGTTGCGTCTCTGGAAGAGCACAGATCCCCAGTGCTGTTGTGCCTGTAGATAGGGCGCCAAGGGACCGTGAAGAGCAGCAACAGGTTTCAGGGCTGGGCCCTGCCCTGTGGGAGAAGGAGCCGGACGTTTGCCTTTTAGGCAAGAGGCTCTGATGCGGCCGAGTTCCATGAGATGTTGCGTCTCTGAGAAAGCCCATATCCACAGTGCTGTTGTGCCTGTAGATAGGGTGCCAAGGCACCGTGAAGAGCAGCAACAGGTTTCAGGGCTGGGCCCTTCCCTGTGGGAGAAGGAGCCGGACGTTTGACTTTTCGGCAAGAGACTCTGCCGCAGCCGAGCACCATGAGATGTTGCGTCTCTGGGAAAGCGCCGATCGCCAGTGCTGTTGTGCCTGTAGATAGGGCACCAAGGTTAGGTGAAGAGCAGCAACAACTTTCAGGGTTGGGCCCTTCCCTGTGGGAGAAGGAGCCGGACGTTTGCCTTTTCGGCAAGAGGCTCTGCTGCGGCCGAGCACCATGAGATGTTGCGTCTCTCGGTACGCCCATATCCCCAGTGCTGTTGTGCCTGTAGATAGAGTGCCAAGGGACCGTGAAGAGCAGCAACAGGTTTCAGGGCTGGGCCCTTCCCTGTTGGAGAAGGAGCCGGACGTTTGCCTTTTCGGCAAGATGCTCTGCCGCGGCCGAGTGCCATGAGATGTTGCGTCTCTGGGAAAGCACCGATCCCCAGTGCTGTTGTGCCTGTAGATAGGGTGCCAAGGCACCGTGAAAAGCAGCAACAGCTTTCAGGGCAGGGCCCTTCCCTGTGGGAGGAGCCGGACGTTTGCCTTTTCGGCAAGATGCTCTGCCGCGGCCGAGCGACATGTGATGTTGCGTCTCTGGGAAAACACCGATCCGCAGTGCTGTTGTGCCTGTAGATAGGGCACCAAGGTTAGATGAAGAGCAGCAACAGCTTTCAGGGCTGGGCCCTTCCCTGTGGGAGAAGGACCCGGAGGTTTGCCTTTCGGCAACATGCTCTGCCGCGGCAGAGCATCATGAGATGTTGCGTCTCTGGGAAAGCACCGATCCCCAGTGCTGTTGTGCCTGTAGATAGGGCACAAAGGCACCGTGAAGAGCAGCAACAGCTTTCAGGGCTGGGCCCTTCCCTGTGGGAGAAGGAGCCGGACGTTTGCCTTTTCGGCAAGAGGCTCTGCTGCGGCCGAGCGCCATGAGATGTTGCATCTCTGGGAAAGCACCGATCCGCAGTGCTGTTGTGCCTGTAGATAGGGCACCAAGGTTAGATGAAGAGCAGCAACAGGTTTCAGGGCTGGGCCCTTCCCTCTGGGAGAAGGAGTCAGACGTTTGCCTTTCGGCAAGATGCTCTGCCGCGGCCGAGCGCCATGAGATGTTGCATCTCTGGGAAAGCACCGATCCCCAGTACTGTTGTGCCTGTAGATAGGGCACAAAGGGACCGTGAAGAGCAGCAACAGCTTTCAGGGCTGGGCCCTTCCCTGTGGGAGAAGGAGCCGGACGTTTGCCTTTTTGGCAAGTGTCTCTGCAGCGGCCGAGCGCTATGAGATGTTGCGTCTCTGAGAAAGCCCATATCCCCAGTGCTGTTGTGCCTGTAGATAGGGCGCCAAGGCATCGTGAAGAGCAGCAACAGTTTTCAGGGCTGGGCCCTTCCCTCTGAGAGAAAGAGTCCGACGTTTGCCTTTTCGGCAAGATGCTCTGCCGCGGCCGAGCGCCATGAGATGTTGCGTCTCTGGGAAAACACCGATCCCCAGTGCTGTTGTGCCTGTAGATAGGGCACCAAGGTTAGGTGAAGAGCAGCAACAGCTTTCAGGGCTGGGCCCTTCCCTTTGGGAGAAGGAGCCGGACGTTTTACTTTTCGGCAAGAGACTCTACTGCGGCCGAGCGCCATGAGATATTGCGTCTCTGGGAAAGCACCGATCCCCAGTGCTGTTGTGCCTGTAAATAGAGTGCCAAGGGACCGTGAAGAGCAGCAACAGGTTTCAGGGCTGGGCCCTTCCCTGTGGGAGAAGGAGCCGGACGTTTGCCTTTTATGCAAGAGGCTCTGCCGCGGCCGAGCGCCATGTGATGTTGCGTCTCTGGGAAGCACCGATCCCCAGTGCTGTTGTGCCTGTAGATAGGGCACAAAGGGACCGTGAACAGCAGCAAAAGCTTTCAGGGCTGGGTCCTTCCCTGTTGGAGAAGGAGCCGGACGTTTGACTTTTCGGCAAGAGGCTCTGCCGCGACTGAGCGCCATGAGATGTTGCGTCTCTGGGAAAGCACCGATCCCCAGTGCTGTTGTGCCTGTAGATGGGGCACCAAGGCACCGTGAAGAGCAGCAAAAGCTTTCAGGGCTGGGCCCTTCCCTGTGGGAGAAGGAGCCGGACGTTTGCCTTTTCGGCAAGAGGCTCTGCCGCGGCCGAGCGCCATGAGATGTTGCGTCTCTGGGAAAACACCGATCCGCAGTGCTGTTGTGCCTGTAGATAGGGCACCAAGGTTAGATGAAGAGCAGCAACAGGTTTCAGGGCTGGGCCCTTCCCTTTGGGAGAAGGAGTCAGACGTTTGCCTTTCGGCAAGATGCTCTGCCGCGGCCGAGCGCCGTCAGATGTTGCGTCTCTGGGAAAGCACCGATCCCCAGTGCTGTTGTGCCTGTAGATAGGGCGCCAAGGGACCGTGAAGAGCAGCAACAGGTTTCAGGGCTGGGCCCTTCCCTGTGGGAGAAGGAGCCGCACGTTTGCCTTTTAGGCAAGAGGCTCTGCTGCGGCCGAGTTCCATGAGATGTTGCGTCTGTGAGAAAGCCCATATCCCCAGTGCTGTTGTGCCTGTAGATAGGGCGCCAAGGCACCGTGAAGAGCAGCAACAGGTTTCAGGGTTTGGCCCTTCCCTGTGGGAGGAGCCGGACGTTTGCCTTTTAGGCAAGAGGCTCTGCCGCGGCCGAGCGCCATGAGATGTTGCATCTCTGGGAAAGCACCGATCCCCAGTGCTGTTGTGCCTGTAGATAGGGCACAAAGGCACCGTGAAGAGCAGCAACAACTTTCAGGGCTGGGCCCTTCCCTGTGGGAGGAGTCGGACGTTTGCCTTTTCGGCAAGAGGCTCTGCCAAGGCTGAGCGCCATGAGATGTTGAGACTCTGGGAAAGCACCGATCCCCAGCGCTGTTGTGCCTGTAGATAGGGCACGAAACTTAGGTGAAGAGCAGCAAAAGCTTTCAGGGCTGGGCCCTTCCCTGTGGGAGAAGGACCCGGACGTTTGCCTTTTCGGCAAGAGGCTCTGCTGCGGCCGAGCGCCATGAGATGTTGCGTCTCTGGGAAAACACCGATCCGCAGTGCTGTTGTGCCTGTAGATAGGGCACCAAGGTTAGATGAAGAGCAGCAACAGTTTTCAGGGCTGGGCCCTTCCCTCTGGGAGAAGGAGTCAGACGTTTGCCTTTCGGCAAGATGCTCTGCCGCGGCCGAGCACCATGAGATGTTGCGTCTCTGGGAAAGCACCGATCCCCAGTGCTGTTGTGCCTGTAGATAGGGCACAAAGGGACCGTGAAGAGCAGCAACAGCTTTCAGCGCTGGGCCCTTCCCAGTGGGAGAAGGAGCCGGACGTTTGACTTTTCGGCAAGAGGTTCTGCCGCGGCCGAGCGCCATGAGATGTTGCGTCTCTGAGAAAGCACCGATCCCCAGTGCTGTTGTGCCTGTAGATAGGGCACCAAGGTTAGGTGAACAGCAGCAAAAGCTTTCAGGGCTGGGCCCTTCCCTGTGGGAGAAGGAGCCGGACGTTTGCCTTTTATGCAAGAGGCTCTGCCGCGGCCGAGCGCCATGTGATGTTGCGTCTCTGGGAAAGCACCGATCCCCAGTGCTGTTGTGCCTGTAGATAGGGCACAAAGGGACCGTGAACAGCAGCAAAAGCTTTCAGGGCTGGGTCCTTCCCTGTTGGAGAAGGAGCCGGACATTTGACTTTTCGGCAAGAGGCTCTGCCGCGACTGAGCGCCATGAGATGTTGCGTCTCTGGGAAAGCACCGATCCCCAGTGCTGTTGTGCCTGTAGATAGGGCACCAAGGCACCGTGAAGAGCAGCAAAAGATTTCAGGGCTGGGCCCTTCCCTGTGGGAGAAGGAGCCGCACGTTTGCCTTTTAGGCAAGAGGCTCTGCTGCGGCCGAGCTCCATGAGATGTTGCGTCTGTGAGAAAGCCCATATCCCCAGTGCTGTTGTGCCTGTAGATAGGGCGCCAAGGCACCGTGAAGAGCAGCAACAGATTTCAGGGCTGGGCCCTTCCCTGTGGGAGGAGCCGGACGTTTGCCTTTTAGGCAAGAGGCTCTGCCGCGGCCGAGCGCCATGAGATGTTGCATCTCTGGGAAAGCACCGATCCCCAGTGCTGTTGTGCCTGTAGATAGGGCACAAAGGGACCGTGAAGAGCAGCAACAGCTTTCAGGGCTGGGTCCTTCCCTGTGGGAGAAGGAGCCGGACGTTTGACTTTTCGGCAAGAGGCTCTGCCGCGACTGAGCGCCATGAGATGTTGCGTCTCTGGGAAACCACCGATCCCCAGTGCTGTTGTGCCTGTAGATAGAGTGCCAAGGCACCGTGAACAGCAGCAACAGCTTTCAGGGCTGGGCCCTTCCCTGTGGGAGGAGCCGGACGTTTGACTTTTCGGCAAGAGGCTCTGCCGCGACTGAGCGCCATGAGATGTTGCGTCTCTGGGAAAGCACCGATCCCCAGTGCTGTTGTGCCTGTAGATAGGGCGCCAAGGCACCGTGAAGAGCAGCAAAAGCTTTCAGGGCTGGGCCCTTCCCTGTGGGAGAAGGAGCCGGACGTTTGACTTTTCGGCAAGAGGCTCTGCCGCGGCCGAGCGCCATGAGATGTTGCGTCTCTGGGAAAGCACCGATCCGCAGTGCTGTTGTGCCTGTAGATAGGGCACCAAGGTTAGATGAAGAGCAGCAACAGCTTTCAGGGCTGGGCCCTTCCCTCTGGGAGAAGGAGTCAGAAGTTTGCCTTTCGGCAAGATGCTCTGCCGTGGCCGAGCGCCATGAGATGTTGCGTCTCTGGGAAAGCACCGATCCCCAGTGCTGTTGTGCCTGTAGATAGGGCACAAAGGGACCGTGAAGAGCAGCAACAGCTTTCAGGGCTGGGCCCTTCCCTGTGGGAGAAGGAGCCGGACGTTTGCCTTTTCGGCAAGAGGCTCTGCCGCGGCCGAGCACCATGAGATGTTGCGTCTCTGAGAAAGCTCATATCCCCAGTGCTGTTGTGCCTGTAGATAGGGCGACAAGGCATCGTGAAGAGCAGCAACAGTTTTCAGGGCTGGGCCCTTCCCTGTGGGATAAGGAGCCGGACGTTTGCCTTTTCAGCAAGATGCTCTGCCGCGGCGGAGCGCCATGAGATGTTGCGTCTCTGGGAAAGCACCGATCCCCAGTGCTGTTGTGCCTGTAGATAGGGCACCAAGGTTAGGTGAAGAGCAGCAACAGCTTTCAGGGCTGGGCCCTTCCCTTTGGGAGAAGGAGCCGGACGTTTGACTTTTCGGCAAGAGGCTCTGCCGCGGCCGAGCGCCATGAGATATTGCGTCTCTGGGAAAGCACCGATCCCCAGTGCTGTTGTGCCTGTAGATAGAGTGCCAAGGCACCGTGAACAGCAGCAAAAGCTTTCAGGGCTGGGCCCTTCCCTGTGGGAGAAGGAGCCGGACGTTTGCCTTTTAGGCAAGAGGCTCTGCTGCGGCCGAGTTCCATGAGATGTTGCGTCTCTGAGAAAGCCCATATCCCCAGTGCTGTTGTGCCTGTAGATAGGGCGCCAAGGCACCGTGAACAGCAGCAACAGCTTTCAGGGCTGGGCCCTTCCCTTTGGGAGAAGGAGCCGGACGTTTGACTTTTCGGCAAGAGACTCTGCCGCAGCCGAGCGCCATGAGATGTTGCGTCTCTGGGAAAGCACCGATCCCCAGTGCTGTTGTGCCTGTAGATAGGGTGCCAAGGGACCGTGAAGAGCAGCAACAGCTTTCAGGGCTGGGCCCTTCCCTGTGGGAGAAGGAGCCGGACGTTTGCCTTTTCGGCAAGAGGCTCTGCCGCGGCCGAGCGCCATGTGATGTTGCGTCTCTGGGAAAGCACCGATCCCCAGTGCTGTTGTGCCTGTAGATAGGGCACAAAGGGACCGTGAAGAGCAGCAACAGCTTTCAGGGCTGGGTCCTTCCCTGTTGGAGAAGGAGCCGGACGTTTGACTTTTCGGCAAGAGGCTCTGCCGCGACTGAGCGCCATGAGATGTTGCGTCTCTGGGAAAGCACCGATCCCCAGTCCTCTTGTGCCTGTAGATAGAGTGCCAAGGCACCGTGAACAGCAGCAAAAGCTTTCAGGGCTGGGCCCTTCCCTGTGGGAGAAGGAGCCAGACGTTTGCCTTTTCGGCAAGAGGCTCTGCCGCGGCCGAGCGCAATGAGATGTTGCGTTTCTGGGAAAACACCGATCCGCAGTGCTGTTGTGCCTGTAGATAGGGCACCAAGGTTAGGTGAAGAGCAGCAACAGCTTTCAGGGCTGGGCCCTTCCCTGTGGGAGAAGGAGCCGGACGTTTGCCTTTTCGGCAAGAGGCTCTACCGCGACTGAGCGCCATGAGATGTTGCGTCTCTGGAAAAGCACAGATCCCCAGTGCTGTTGTGCCTGTAGATAGAGTGCCAAGGTACCGTGAAGAGCAGCAACAGGTTTCAAGGCTGGGCCCTTCCCTGTGGGAGAAGGAGCCGCACGTTTGCCTTTTCGGCAAGAGGCTCTGCCGCGGCCGAGCGCCATGAGATATTGCGTCTCTGGGAAAGCACCGATCCCCAGTGCTCTTGTGCCTGTAGATAAGGCACCAAGGTTAGGTGAAGAGTAGGAACAACTTTCAGGGCTGGGCCCTTCCCTGTGGGAGAATGAGCCGGACGTTTGCCTTTTCGGCAAGAGGCTCTGCCGCGGCCGAGCGCCATGAGATGTTGCGTCTCTGAGAAAGCCCAGATCCCCAGTGCTGTTGTGCCTGTAGATAGGGCACCAAGGCACTGTGAAGAGCAGTAACAGCTTTCAGGGCTGGGCCCTTCCCTGTGGGAGAAGGAGCCGGACGTTTGCCTTTTCGGCAAGAGGCTCTGCTGCGGCCGAGCGCCATGAGATATCGCGTCTCTGGGAAAGCACAGATCCCCAGTGCTGTTGTGCCTGTAGATAGGGCACCAAGGCACTGTGAAGAGCAGTAACAGGTTTCAGGGCTGGGCCCTTCCCTGTGGGAGAAGGACCCGGACGTTTGCCTTTTCGGCAAGAGGCTCTGCAGCGGCCGAGCGCCATGAGATGTTGCGTCTCTGGGTACGCCCATATCCCCAGTGCTGTTGTGCCTGTAGATAGGGCACCAAGGTTAGGTGAAGAGCAGCAACAGCTTTCAGGGCTGGGCCCTTCCCTGTGGGAGGAGTCGGACGTTTGCCTTTTCGGCAAGAGGCTCTGCCGCAGCCGAGCGCCATGAGATGTTGCGACTCTTGGAAAGCACCGATCCCCAGTGCTGTTGTGCCTGTAGATAGGGCACGAAACTTAGGTGAAGAGCAGCAACAGCTTTCAGGGCTGGGCCCTTCCCTGTGGGAGAAGGAGCCGGACGTTTGACTTTTCGGCAAGAGGTTCTGCCGCGGCCGAGCGCCATGAGATATTGCGTCTCTGGGAAAGCACCGATCCCCAGTGCTGTTGTGCCTGTAGATAGAGTGCCAAGGGACCGTGAAGAGCAGCAACAGGTTTCAGGGCTGGGCCCTTCCCTGTGGGAGAAGGAGCCGGACGTTTGCCTTTTAGGCAAGAGGCTCTGCCGCGGCCGAGCGCCATGTGATGTTGCGTCTCTGGGAAAGCACCGATCCCCAGTGCTGTTGTGCCTGTAGATAGGGCACAAAGGGACCGTGAACAGCAGCAAAAGCTTTCAGGGCTGGGCCCTTCCCTGTGGGAGAAGGAGCCGCACGTTTGCCTTTTAGGCAAGAGGCTCTGCTGCGGCCGAGTTCCATGAGATGTTGCGTCTGTGAGAAAGCCCATATCCCCAGTGCTGTTGTGCCTGTAGATAGGGCGCCAAGGCACCGTGAAGAGCAGCAACAGGTTTCAGGGCTGGGCCCTGCCCTGTGGGAGAAGGAGCCGGACGTTTGCCTTTTAGGCAAGAGGCTTTGCTGCGGCCGAGTTCCATGAGATGTTGCGTCTCTGAGAAAGCCCATATCCCCAGTGCTGTTGTGCCTGTAGATAGGGTGCCAAGGCACCGTGAAGAGCAGCAACAGGTTTCAGGGCTGGGCCCTTCCCTGTGGGAGAAGGAGCCGGACGTTTGCCTTTTCGGCAAGAGACTCTGCCGCGGCCGAGCGCCATGAGATATTGCGTCTCTGGGAAAGCACCGATCCCCAGTGCTGTTGTGCCTGTAGATAGAGTGCCAAGGCACCGTGAACAGCAGCAAAAGCTTTCAGGGCTGGGCCCTTCCCTGTGGGAGAAGGAGCCAGACATTTGCCTTTTCGGCAAGAGGCTCTGCCGCGGCCGAGCGCCATGAGATGCTGCGTCTCTGGGAAAGCACAGATCCCCAGTGCTGTTGAGCCTGTAGATAGGGCACCAAGGTTAGGTGAAGAGCAGCAACAGCTTTCAGGGCTGGGCCCTTCCCTTTGGGACAAGGAGCCGGACGTTTGACTTTTCGGCAAGAGACTCTGCCGCGGCCGAGCACCATGAGATATTGCGTCTCTGGGAAAGCACCGATCCGCAGTGCTGTTGTGCCTATAGATAGAGTGCCAAGGCACCGTGAAGAGCATCAAAAGCTTTCAGGGCTGGGCCCTTCCCTGTGGGAGAAGGAGCCGGACGTTTGCCTTTCCGGCAAGAGGCTCTGCCGCGGCCGAGCGCCATGAGATATTGCGTCTCTGGGAAAGCACCAATCCCCAGTGCTGTTGTGCCTGTAGATAGGGCACAAAGGCACCGTGAAGAGCAGCAACAGGTTTCAGGGCTGGGCCCTTCCCTGTGGGAGAAGGAGCCGGACGTTTGACTTTTCGGCAAGAGCCTCTGCCGCGGCCGAGCGCCATGAGATGTTGCGTCTCTGGAAAAGCACCGATCCCCAGTGCTGTTGTGCCTGTAGATAGGGCACAAAGGGACTGTGAAGAGCAGCAACAGCTTTCAGGGCTGGGTCCTTCCCTGTTGGAGAAGGAGCCGGACGTTTGCCTTTTCGGCAAGAGGCTCTGCCGCGACTGAGCGCCATGAGATGTTGCGACTCTGGTAAAGCACAGATCCCCAGTGCTGTTGTGCCTGTAGATAGAGTGCCAAGGCACGGTGAAGAGCAGCAAAAGCTTTCAGGGCTGGGCCCTTCCCTGTGGGAGAAGGAGCCAGACGTTTTACTTTTCGGCAAGAGGCTCTGCTGCGGCCGAACGCCATGAGATGTTGCGTCTCTGGAAGAGCACAGATCCCCAGTGCTGTTGTGCCTGTAGATAGGGCGCCAAGGGACCGTGAAGAGCAGCAACAGGTTTCAGGGCTGGGCCCTGCCCTGTGGGAGAAGGAGCCGGACGTTTGCCTTTTAGGCAAGAGGCTCTGATGCGGCCGAGTTCCATGAGATGTTGCGTCTCTGAGAAAGCCCATATCCACAGTGCTGTTGTGCCTGTAGATAGGGTGCCAAGGCACCGTGAAGAGCAGCAACAGGTTTCAGGGCTGGGCCCTTCCCTGTGGGAGAAGGAGCCGGACGTTTGACTTTTCGGCAAGAGACTCTGCCGCAGCCGAGCACCATGAGATGTTGCGTCTCTGGGAAAGCGCCGATCGCCAGTGCTGTTGTGCCTGTAGATAGGGCACCAAGGTTAGGTGAAGAGCAGCAACAACTTTCAGGGTTGGGCCCTTCCCTGTGGGAGAAGGAGCCGGACGTTTGCCTTTTCGGCAAGAGGCTCTGCTGCGGCCGAGCACCATGAGATGTTGCGTCTCTCGGTACGCCCATATCCCCAGTGCTGTTGTGCCTGTAGATAGAGTGCCAAGGGACCGTGAAGAGCAGCAACAGGTTTCAGGGCTGGGCCCTTCCCTGTTGGAGAAGGAGCCGGACGTTTGCCTTTTCGGCAAGATGCTCTGCCGCGGCCGAGTGCCATGAGATGTTGCGTCTCTGGGAAAGCACCGATCCCCAGTGCTGTTGTGCCTGTAGATAGGGTGCCAAGGCACCGTGAAAAGCAGCAACAGCTTTCAGGGCAGGGCCCTTCCCTGTGGGAGGAGCCGGACGTTTGCCTTTTCGGCAAGATGCTCTGCCGCGGCCGAGCGCCATGTGATGTTGCGTCTCTGGGAAAACACCGATCCGCAGTGCTGTTGTGCCTGTAGATAGGGCACCAAGGTTAGATGAAGAGCAGCAACAGCTTTCAGGGCTGGGCCCTTCCCTGTGGGAGAAGGACCCGGAGGTTTGCCTTTCGGCAACATGCTCTGCCGCGGCAGAGCATCATGAGATGTTGCGTCTCTGGGAAAGCACCGATCCCCAGTGCTGTTGTGCCTGTAGATAGGGCACAAAGGCACCGTGAAGAGCAGCAACAGCTTTCAGGGCTGGGCCCTTCCCTGTGGGAGAAGGAGCCGGACGTTTGCCTTTTCGGCAAGAGGCTCTGCTGCGGCCGAGCGCCATGAGATGTTGCATCTCTGGGAAAGCACCGATCCGCAGTGCTGTTGTGCCTGTAGATAGGGCACCAAGGTTAGATGAAGAGCAGCAACAGGTTTCAGGGCTGGGCCCTTCCCTCTGGGAGAAGGAGTCAGACGTTTGCCTTTCGGCAAGATGCTCTGCCGCGGCCGAGCGCCATGAGATGTTGCATCTCTGGGAAAGCACCGATCCCCAGTACTGTTGTGCCTGTAGATAGGGCACAAAGGGACCGTGAAGAGCAGCAACAGCTTTCAGGGCTGGGCCCTTCCCTGTGGGAGAAGGAGCCGGACGTTTGCCTTTTTGGCAAGTGTCTCTGCAGCGGCCGAGCGCTATGAGATGTTGCGTCTCTGAGAAAGCCCATATCCCCAGTGCTGTTGTGCCTGTAGATAGGGCACCAAGGTTAGGTGAAGAGCAGCAACAGCTTTCAGGGCTGGGCCCTTCCCTTTGGGAGAAGGAGCCGGACGTTTTACTTTTCGGCAAGAGACTCTACTGCGGCCGAGCGCCATGAGATATTGCGTCTCTGGGAAAGCACCGATCCCCAGTGCTGTTGTGCCTGTAAATAGAGTGCCAAGGGACCGTGAAGAGCAGCAACAGGTTTCAGGGCTGGGCCCTTCCCTGTGGGAGAAGGAGCCGGACGTTTGCCTTTTATGCAAGAGGCTCTGCCGCGGCCGAGCGCCATGTGATGTTGCGTCTCTGGGAAGCACCGATCCCCAGTGCTGTTGTGCCTGTAGATAGGGCACAAAGGGACCGTGAACAGCAGCAAAAGCTTTCAGGGCTGGGTCCTTCCCTGTTGGAGAAGGAGCCGGACGTTTGACTTTTCGGCAAGAGGCTCTGCCGCGACTGAGCGCCATGAGATGTTGCGTCTCTGGGAAAGCACCGATCCCCAGTGCTGTTGTGCCTGTAGATGGGGCACCAAGGCACCGTGAAGAGCAGCAAAAGCTTTCAGGGCTGGGCCCTTCCCTGTGGGAGAAGGAGCCGGACGTTTGCCTTTTCGGCAAGAGGCTCTGCCGCGGCCGAGCGCCATGAGATGTTGCGTCTCTGGGAAAACACCGATCCGCAGTGCTGTTGTGCCTGTAGATAGGGCACCAAGGTTAGATGAAGAGCAGCAACAGGTTTCAGGGCTGGGCCCTTCCCTTTGGGAGAAGGAGTCAGACGTTTGCCTTTCGGCAAGATGCTCTGCCGCGGCCGAGCGCCGTCAGATGTTGCGTCACTGGGAAAGCACCGATCCCCAGTGCTGTTGTGCCTGTAGATAGGGCGCCAAGGGACCGTGAAGAGCAGCAACAGGTTTCAGGGCTGGGCCCTTCCCTGTGGGAGAAGGAGCCGCACGTTTGCCTTTTCGGCAAGAGGCTCTGCTGCGGCCGAGCACCATGAGATGTTGCGTCTGTGAGAAAGCCCATATCCCCAGTGCTGTTGTGCCTGTAGATAGGGCGCCAAGGCACCGTGAAGAGCAGCAACAGGTTTCAGGGCTTGGCCCTTCCCTGTGGGAGGAGCCGGACGTTTGCCTTTTAGGCAAGAGGCTCTGCCGCGGCCGAGCGCCATGAGATGTTGCATCTCTGGGAAAGCACCGATCCCCAGTGCTGTTGTGCCTGTAGATAGGGCACAAAGGCACCGTGAAGAGCAGCAACAACTTTCAGGGCTGGGCCCTTCCCTGTGGGAGGAGTCGGACGTTTGCCTTTTCGGCAAGAGGCTCTGCCAAGGCTGAGCGCCATGAGATGTTGAGACTCTGGGAAAGCACCGATCCCCAGCGCTGTTGTGCCTGTAGATAGGGCACGAAACTTAGGTGAAGAGCAGCAAAAGCTTTCAGGGCTGGGCCCTTCCCTGTGGGAGAAGGACCCGGACGTTTGCCTTTTCGGCAAGAGGCTCTGCTGCGGCCGAGCGCCATGAGATGTTGCGTCTCTGGGAAAACACCGATCCGCAGTGCTGTTGTGCCTGTAGATAGGGCACCAAGGTTAGATGAAGAGCAGCAACAGTTTTCAGGGCTGGGCCCTTCCCTCTGGGAGAAGGAGTCAGACGTTTGCCTTTCGGCAAGATGCTCTGCCGCGGCCGAGCACCATGAGATGTTGCGTCTCTGGGAAAGCACCGATCCCCAGTGCTGTTGTGCCTGTAGATAGGGCACAAAGGGACCGTGAAGAGCAGCAACAGCTTTCAGCGCTGGGCCCTTCCCAGTGGGAGAAGGAGCCGGACGTTTGACTTTTCGGCAAGAGGTTCTGCCGCGGCCGAGCGCCATGAGATGTTGCGTCTCTGAGAAAGCACCGATCCCCAGTGCTGTTGTGCCTGTAGATAGGGCACCAAGGTTAGGTGAACAGCAGCAAAAGCTTTCAGGGCTGGGCCCTTCCCTGTGGGAGAAGGAGCCGGACGTTTGCCTTTTATGCAAGAGGCTCTGCCGCGGCCGAGCGCCATGTGATGTTGCGTCTCTGGGAAAGCACCGATCCCCAGTGCTGTTGTGCCTGTAGATAGGGCACAAAGGGACCGTGAACAGCAGCAAAAGCTTTCAGGGCTGGGTCCTTCCCTGTTGGAGAAGGAGCCGGACATTTGACTTTTCGGCAAGAGGCTCTGCCGCGACTGAGCGCCATGAGATGTTGCGTCTCTGGGAAAGCACCGATCCCCAGTGCTGTTGTGCCTGTAGATAGGGCACCAAGGCACCGTGAAGAGCAGCAAAAGATTTCAGGGCTGGGCCCTTCCCTGTGGGAGAAGGAGCCGCACGTTTGCCTTTTAGGCAAGAGGCTCTGCTGCGGCCGAGTTCCATGAGATGTTGCGTCTCTGAGAAAGCTCATATCCCCAGTGCTGTTGTGCCTGTAGATAGGGCGCCAAGGCACCGTGAAGAGCAGCAACAGATTTCAGGGCTGGGCCCTTCCCTGTGGGAGGAGCCGGACGTTTGCCTTTTAGGCAAGAGGCTCTGCCGCGGCCGAGCGCCATGAGATGCTGCGTCTCTGGGAAAGCACAGATCCCCAGTGCTGTTGAGCCTGTAGATAGGGCACCAAGGTTAGGTGAAGAGCAGCAACAGCTTTCAGGGCTGGGCCCTTCCCTTTGGGACAAGGAGCCGGACGTTTGACTTTTCGGCAAGAGACTCTGCCGCGGCCGAGCACCATGAGATATTGCGTCTCTGGGAAAGCACCGATCCGCAGTGCTGTTGTGCCTATAGATAGAGTGCCAAGGCACCGTGAAGAGCATCAAAAGCTTTCAGGGCTGGGCCCTTCCCTGTGGGAGAAGGAGCCGGACGTTTGCCTTTCCGGCAAGAGGCTCTGCCGCGGCCGAGCGCCATGAGATATTGCGTCTCTGGGAAAGCACCAATCCCCAGTGCTGTTGTGCCTGTAGATAGGGCACAAAGGCACCGTGAAGAGCAGCAACAGGTTTCAGGGCTGGGCCCTTCCCTGTGGGAGAAGGAGCCGGACGTTTGACTTTTCGGCAAGAGCCTCTGCCGCGGCCGAGCACCATGAGATGTTGCGTCTCTGGAAAAGCACCGATCCCCAGTGCTGTTGTGCCTGTAGATAGGGCACAAAGGGACTGTGAAGAGCAGCAACAGCTTTCAGGGCTGGGTCCTTCCCTGTTGGAGAAGGAGCCGGACGTTTGCCTTTTCGGCAAGAGGCTCTGCCGCGACTGAGCGCCATGAGATGTTGCGACTCTGGTAAAGCACAGATCCCCAGTGCTGTTGTGCCTGTAGATAGAGTGCCAAGGCACGGTGAAGAGCAGCAAAAGCTTTCAGGGCTGGGCCCTTCCCTGTGGGAGAAGGAGCCAGACGTTTGCCTTTTCGGCAAGAGGCTCTGCTGCGGCCGAACGCCATGAGATGTTGCGTCTCTGGAAGAGCACAGATCCCCAGTGCTGTTGTGCCTGTAGATAGGGCGCCAAGGGACCGTGAAGAGCAGCAACAGGTTTCAGGGCTGGGCCCTGCCCTGTGGGAGAAGGAGCCGGACGTTTGCCTTTTAGGCAAGAGGCTCTGATGCGGCCGAGTTCCATGAGATGTTGCGTCTCTGAGAAAGCCCATATCCACAGTGCTGTTGTGCCTGTAGATAGGGTGCCAAGGCACCGTGAAGAGCAGCAACAGGTTTCAGGGCTGGGCCCTTCCCTGTGGGAGAAGGAGCCGGACGTTTGACTTTTCGGCAAGAGACTCTGCCGCAGCCGAGCACCATGAGATGTTGCGTCTCTGGGAAAGCACCGATCCCCAGTGCTGTTGTGCCTGTAGATAGGGCACCAAGGTTAGGTGAAGAGCAGCAACAACTTTCAGGGTTGGGCCCTTCCCTGTGGGAGAAGGAGCCGGACGTTTGCCTTTTCGGCAAGAGGCTCTGCTGCGGCCGAGCACCATGAGATGTTGCGTCTCTCGGTACGCCCATATCCCCAGTGCTGTTGTGCCTGTAGATAGAGTGCCAAGGGACCGTGAAGAGCAGCAACAGGTTTCAGGGCTGGGCCCTTCCCTGTTGGAGAAGGAGCCGGACGTTTGCCTTTTCGGCAAGATGCTCTGCCGCGGCCGAGTGCCATGAGATGTTGCGTCTCTGGGAAAGCACCGATCCCCAGTGCTGTTGTGCCTGTAGATAGGGTGCCAAGGCACCGTGAAAAGCAGCAACAGCTTTCAGGGCAGGGCCCTTCCCTGTGGGAGGAGCCGGACGTTTGCCTTTTCGGCAAGATGCTCTGCCGCGGCCGAGCGCCATGTGATGTTGCGTCTCTGGGAAAACACCGATCCGCAGTGCTGTTGTGCCTGTAGATAGGGCACCAAGGTTAGATGAAGAGCAGCAACAGCTTTCAGGGCTGGGCCCTTCCCTGTGGGAGAAGGACCCGGAGGTTTGCCTTTCGGCAACATGCTCTGCCGCGGCAGAGCATCATGAGATGTTGCGTCTCTGGGAAAGCACCGATCCCCAGTGCTGTTGTGCCTGTAGATAGGGCACAAAGGCACCGTGAAGAGCAGCAACAGCTTTCAGGGCTGGGCCCTTCCCTGTGGGAGAAGGAGCCGGACGTTTGCCTTTTCGGCAAGAGGCTCTGCTGCGGCCGAGCGCCATGAGATGTTGCATCTCTGGGAAAGCACCGATCCGCAGTGCTGTTGTGCCTGTAGATAGGGCACCAAGGTTAGATGAAGAGCAGCAACAGGTTTCAGGGCTGGGCCCTTCCCTCTGGGAGAAGGAGTCAGACGTTTGCCTTTCGGCAAGATGCTCTGCCGCGGCCGAGCGCCATGAGATGTTGCATCTCTGGGAAAGCACCGATCCCCAGTACTGTTGTGCCTGTAGATAGGGCACAAAGGGACCGTGAAGAGCAGCAACAGCTTTCAGGGCTGGGCCCTTCCCTGTGGGAGAAGGAGCCGGACGTTTGCCTTTTTGGCAAGTGTCTCTGCAGCGGCCGAGCGCTATGAGATGTTGCGTCTCTGAGAAAGCCCATATCCCCAGTGCTGTTGTGCCTGTAGATAGGGCGCCAAGGCATCGTGAAGAGCAGCAACAGTTTTCAGGGCTGGGCCCTTCCCTCTGAGAGAAAGAGTCCGACGTTTGCCTTTTCGGCAAGATGCTCTGCCGCGGCCGAGCGCCATGAGATGTTGCGTCTCTGGGAAAACACCGATCCCCAGTGCTGTTGTGCCTGTAGATAGGGCACCAAGGTTAGGTGAAGAGCAGCAACAGCTTTCAGGGCTGGGCCCTTCCCTTTGGGAGAAGGAGCCGGACGTTTTACTTTTCGGCAAGAGACTCTACTGCGGCCGAGCGCCATGAGATATTGCGTCTCTGGGAAAGCACCGATCCCCAGTGCTGTTGTGCCTGTAAATAGAGTGCCAAGGGACCGTGAAGAGCAGCAACAGGTTTCAGGGCTGGGCCCTTCCCTGTGGGAGAAGGAGCCGGACGTTTGCCTTTTATGCAAGAGGCTCTGCCGCGGCCGAGCGCCATGTGATGTTGCGTCTCTGGGAAGCACCGATCCCCAGTGCTGTTGTGCCTGTAGATAGGGCACAAAGGGACCGTGAACAGCAGCAAAAGCTTTCAGGGCTGGGTCCTTCCCTGTTGGAGAAGGAGCCGGACGTTTGACTTTTCGGCAAGAGGCTCTGCCGCGACTGAGCGCCATGAGATGTTGCGTCTCTGGGAAAGCACCGATCCCCAGTGCTGTTGTGCCTGTAGATGGGGCACCAAGGCACCGTGAAGAGCAGCAAAAGCTTTCAGGGCTGGGCCCTTCCCTGTGGGAGAAGGAGCCGGACGTTTGCCTTTTCGGCAAGAGGCTCTGCCGCGGCCGAGCGCCATGAGATGTTGCGTCTCTGGGAAAACACCGATCCGCAGTGCTGTTGTGCCTGTAGATAGGGCACCAAGGTTAGATGAAGAGCAGCAACAGGTTTCAGGGCTGGGCCCTTCCCTTTGGGAGAAGGAGTCAGACGTTTGCCTTTCGGCAAGATGCTCTGCCGCGGCCGAGCGCCGTCAGATGTTGCGTCTCTGGGAAAGCACCGATCCCCAGTGCTGTTGTGCCTGTAGATAGGGCGCCAAGGGACCGTGAAGAGCAGCAACAGGTTTCAGGGCTGGGCCCTTCCCTGTGGGAGAAGGAGCCGCACGTTTGCCTTTTAGGCAAGAGGCTCTGCTGCGGCCGAGTTCCATGAGATGTTGCGTCTGTGAGAAAGCCCATATCCCCAGTGCTGTTGTGCCTGTAGATAGGGCGCCAAGGCACCGTGAAGAGCAGCAACAGGTTTCAGGGTTTGGCCCTTCCCTGTGGGAGGAGCCGGACGTTTGCCTTTTAGGCAAGAGGCTCTGCCGCGGCCGAGCGCCATGAGATGTTGCATCTCTGGGAAAGCACCGATCCCCAGTGCTGTTGTGCCTGTAGATAGGGCACAAAGGCACCGTGAAGAGCAGCAACAACTTTCAGGGCTGGGCCCTTCCCTGTGGGAGGAGTCGGACGTTTGCCTTTTCGGCAAGAGGCTCTGCCAAGGCTGAGCGCCATGAGATGTTGAGACTCTGGGAAAGCACCGATCCCCAGCGCTGTTGTGCCTGTAGATAGGGCACGAAACTTAGGTGAAGAGCAGCAAAAGCTTTCAGGGCTGGGCCCTTCCCTGTGGGAGAAGGACCCGGACGTTTGCCTTTTCGGCAAGAGGCTCTGCTGCGGCCGAGCGCCATGAGATGTTGCGTCTCTGGGAAAACACCGATCCGCAGTGCTGTTGTGCCTGTAGATAGGGCACCAAGGTTAGATGAAGAGCAGCAACAGTTTTCAGGGCTGGGCCCTTCCCTCTGGGAGAAGGAGTCAGACGTTTGCCTTTCGGCAAGATGCTCTGCCGCGGCCGAGCACCATGAGATGTTGCGTCTCTGGGAAAGCACCGATCCCCAGTGCTGTTGTGCCTGTAGATAGGGCACAAAGGGACCGTGAAGAGCAGCAACAGCTTTCAGCGCTGGGCCCTTCCCAGTGGGAGAAGGAGCCGGACGTTTGACTTTTCGGCAAGAGGTTCTGCCGCGGCCGAGCGCCATGAGATGTTGCGTCTCTGAGAAAGCACCGATCCCCAGTGCTGTTGTGCCTGTAGATAGGGCACCAAGGTTAGGTGAACAGCAGCAAAAGCTTTCAGGGCTGGGCCCTTCCCTGTGGGAGAAGGAGCCGGACGTTTGCCTTTTATGCAAGAGGCTCTGCCGCGGCCGAGCGCCATGTGATGTTGCGTCTCTGGGAAAGCACCGATCCCCAGTGCTGTTGTGCCTGTAGATAGGGCACAAAGGGACCGTGAACAGCAGCAAAAGCTTTCAGGGCTGGGTCCTTCCCTGTTGGAGAAGGAGCCGGACATTTGACTTTTCGGCAAGAGGCTCTGCCGCGACTGAGCGCCATGAGATGTTGCGTCTCTGGGAAAGCACCGATCCCCAGTGCTGTTGTGCCTGTAGATAGGGCACCAAGGCACCGTGAAGAGCAGCAAAAGATTTCAGGGCTGGGCCCTTCCCTGTGGGAGAAGGAGCCGCACGTTTGCCTTTTAGGCAAGAGGCTCTGCTGCGGCCGAGCTCCATGAGATGTTGCGTCTGTGAGAAAGCCCATATCCCCAGTGCTGTTGTGCCTGTAGATAGGGCGCCAAGGCACCGTGAAGAGCAGCAACAGATTTCAGGGCTGGGCCCTTCCCTGTGGGAGGAGCCGGACGTTTGCCTTTTAGGCAAGAGGCTCTGCCGCGGCCGAGCGCCATGAGATGTTGCATCTCTGGGAAAGCACCGATCCCCAGTGCTGTTGTGCCTGTAGATAGGGCACAAAGGGACCGTGAAGAGCAGCAACAGCTTTCAGGGCTGGGTCCTTCCCTGTGGGAGAAGGAGCCGGACGTTTGACTTTTCGGCAAGAGGCTCTGCCGCGACTGAGCGCCATGAGATGTTGCGTCTCTGGGAAACCACCGATCCCCAGTGCTGTTGTGCCTGTAGATAGAGTGCCAAGGCACCGTGAACAGCAGCAACAGCTTTCAGGGCTGGGCCCTTCCCTGTGGGAGGAGCCGGACGTTTGACTTTTCGGCAAGAGGCTCTGCCGCGACTGAGCGCCATGAGATGTTGCGTCTCTGGGAAAGCACCGATCCCCAGTGCTGTTGTGCCTGTAGATAGGGCGCCAAGGCACCGTGAAGAGCAGCAAAAGCTTTCAGGGCTGGGCCCTTCCCTGTGGGAGAAGGAGCCGGACGTTTGACTTTTCGGCAAGAGGCTCTGCCGCGGCCGAGCGCCATGAGATGTTGCGTCTCTGGGAAAGCACCGATCCGCAGTGCTGTTGTGCCTGTAGATAGGGCACCAAGGTTAGATGAAGAGCAGCAACAGCTTTCAGGGCTGGGCCCTTCCCTCTGGGAGAAGGAGTCAGAAGTTTGCCTTTCGGCAAGATGCTCTGCCGTGGCCGAGCGCCATGAGATGTTGCGTCTCTGGGAAAGCACCGATCCCCAGTGCTGTTGTGCCTGTAGATAGGGCACAAAGGGACCGTGAAGAGCAGCAACAGCTTTCAGGGCTGGGCCCTTCCCTGTGGGAGAAGGAGCCGGACGTTTGCCTTTTCGGCAAGAGGCTCTGCCGCGGCCGAGCACCATGAGATGTTGCGTCTCTGAGAAAGCTCATATCCCCAGTGCTGTTGTGCCTGTAGATAGGGCGACAAGGCATCGTGAAGAGCAGCAACAGTTTTCAGGGCTGGGCCCTTCCCTGTGGGATAAGGAGCCGGACGTTTGCCTTTTCAGCAAGATGCTCTGCCGCGGCGGAGCGCCATGAGATGTTGCGTCTCTGGGAAAGCACCGATCCCCAGTGCTGTTGTGCCTGTAGATAGGGCACCAAGGTTAGGTGAAGAGCAGCAACAGCTTTCAGGGCTGGGCCCTTCCCTTTGGGAGAAGGAGCCGGACGTTTGACTTTTCGGCAAGAGGCTCTGCCGCGGCCGAGCGCCATGAGATATTGCGTCTCTGGGAAAGCACCGATCCCCAGTGCTGTTGTGCCTGTAGATAGAGTGCCAAGGCACCGTGAACAGCAGCAAAAGCTTTCAGGGCTGGGCCCTTCCCTGTGGGAGAAGGAGCCGGACGTTTGCCTTTTAGGCAAGAGGCTCTGCTGCGGCCGAGTTCCATGAGATGTTGCGTCTCTGAGAAAGCCCATATCCCCAGTGCTGTTGTGCCTGTAGATAGGGCGCCAAGGCACCGTGAACAGCAGCAACAGCTTTCAGGGCTGGGCCCTTCCCTTTGGGAGAAGGAGCCGGACGTTTGACTTTTCGGCAAGAGACTCTGCCGCAGCCGAGCGCCATGAGATGTTGCGTCTCTGGGAAAGCACCGATCCCCAGTGCTGTTGTGCCTGTAGATAGGGTGCCAAGGGACCGTGAAGAGCAGCAACAGCTTTCAGGGCTGGGCCCTTCCCTGTGGGAGAAGGAGCCGGACGTTTGCCTTTTCGGCAAGAGGCTCTGCCGCGGCCGAGCGCCATGTGATGTTGCGTCTCTGGGAAAGCACCGATCCCCAGTGCTGTTGTGCCTGTAGATAGGGCACAAAGGGACCGTGAAGAGCAGCAACAGCTTTCAGGGCTGGGTCCTTCCCTGTTGGAGAAGGAGCCGGACGTTTGACTTTTCGGCAAGAGGCTCTGCCGCGACTGAGCGCCATGAGATGTTGCGTCTCTGGGAAAGCACCGATCCCCAGTCCTCTTGTGCCTGTAGATAGAGTGCCAAGGCACCGTGAACAGCAGCAAAAGCTTTCAGGGCTGGGCCCTTCCCTGTGGGAGAAGGAGCCAGACGTTTGCCTTTTCGGCAAGAGGCTCTGCCGCGGCCGAGCGCAATGAGATGTTGCGTTTCTGGGAAAACACCGATCCGCAGTGCTGTTGTGCCTGTAGATAGGGCACCAAGGTTAGGTGAAGAGCAGCAACAGCTTTCAGGGCTGGGCCCTTCCCTGTGGGAGAAGGAGCCGGACGTTTGCCTTTTCGGCAAGAGGCTCTACCGCGACTGAGCGCCATGAGATGTTGCGTCTCTGGAAAAGCACAGATCCCCAGTGCTGTTGTGCCTGTAGATAGAGTGCCAAGGTACCGTGAAGAGCAGCAACAGGTTTCAAGGCTGGGCCCTTCCCTGTGGGAGAAGGAGCCGCACGTTTGCCTTTTCGGCAAGAGGCTCTGCCGCGGCCGAGCGCCATGAGATATTGCGTCTCTGGGAAAGCACCGATCCCCAGTGCTCTTGTGCCTGTAGATAAGGCACCAAGGTTAGGTGAAGAGTAGGAACAACTTTCAGGGCTGGGCCCTTCCCTGTGGGAGAATGAGCCGGACGTTTGCCTTTTCGGCAAGAGGCTCTGCCGCGGCCGAGCGCCATGAGATGTTGCGTCTCTGAGAAAGCCCAGATCCCCAGTGCTGTTGTGCCTGTAGATAGGGCACCAAGGCACTGTGAAGAGCAGTAACAGCTTTCAGGGCTGGGCCCTTCCCTGTGGGAGAAGGAGCCGGACGTTTGCCTTTTCGGCAAGAGGCTCTGCTGCGGCCGAGCGCCATGAGATATCGCGTCTCTGGGAAAGCACAGATCCCCAGTGCTGTTGTGCCTGTAGATAGGGCACCAAGGCACTGTGAAGAGCAGTAACAGGTTTCAGGGCTGGGCCCTTCCCTGTGGGAGAAGGACCCGGACGTTTGCCTTTTCGGCAAGAGGCTCTGCAGCGGCCGAGCGCCATGAGATGTTGCGTCTCTGGGTACGCCCATATCCCCAGTGCTGTTGTGCCTGTAGATAGGGCACCAAGGTTAGGTGAAGAGCAGCAACAGCTTTCAGGGCTGGGCCCTTCCCTGTGGGAGGAGTCGGACGTTTGCCTTTTCGGCAAGAGGCTCTGCCGCAGCCGAGCGCCATGAGATGTTGCGACTCTTGGAAAGCACCGATCCCCAGTGCTGTTGTGCCTGTAGATAGGGCACGAAACTTAGGTGAAGAGCAGCAACAGCTTTCAGGGCTGGGCCCTTCCCTGTGGGAGAAGGAGCCGGACGTTTGACTTTTCGGCAAGAGGTTCTGCCGCGGCCGAGCGCCATGAGATATTGCGTCTCTGGGAAAGCACCGATCCCCAGTGCTGTTGTGCCTGTAGATAGAGTGCCAAGGGACCGTGAAGAGCAGCAACAGGTTTCAGGGCTGGGCCCTTCCCTGTGGGAGAAGGAGCCGGACGTTTGCCTTTTAGGCAAGAGGCTCTGCCGCGGCCGAGCGCCATGTGATGTTGCGTCTCTGGGAAAGCACCGATCCCCAGTGCTGTTGTGCCTGTAGATAGGGCACAAAGGGACCGTGAACAGCAGCAAAAGCTTTCAGGGCTGGGCCCTTCCCTGTGGGAGAAGGAGCCGCACGTTTGCCTTTTAGGCAAGAGGCTCTGCTGCGGCCGAGTTCCATGAGATGTTGCGTCTGTGAGAAAGCCCATATCCCCAGTGCTGTTGTGCCTGTAGATAGGGCGCCAAGGCACCGTGAAGAGCAGCAACAGGTTTCAGGGCTTGGCCCTTCCCTGTGGGAGAAGGAGCCGGACGTTTGCCTTTTAGGCAAGAGGCTCTGCCGCGGCCCGAGCGTCATGAGATGTTGCATCTCTGGGAAAGCACCGATCCCCAGTGCTGTTGTGCCTGTAGATAGGGCACAAAGGGACCGTGAAGAGCAGCAACAGCTTTCAGGGCTGGGTCCTTCCCTGTGGGAGAAGGAGCCGGACGTTTGACTTTTCGGCAAGAGGCTCTGCCGCGACTGAGCGCCATGAGATGTTGCGTCTCTGGGACAGCATAGATCCCCAGTGCTGTTGTGCCTGTAGATAGGGCACAAAGGCACCGTGAAGAGCAGCAACAGCTTTCAGGGCTGGGCCCTTCCCTGTGGGAGAAGGAGCCGGACGTTTGCCTTTTCGGCAAGAGGCTCTGCGGCGGCCGAGCGCCATGAGATATTGCGTCTCTGCGAAAGCACCGATCCGCAGTGCTGTTATGCCTGTAGATAGGGCACCAAGGTTAGGTGAAGAGCAGCAACAGGTTTCAGGGCTGGGCGCTTGCCTGTGGCAGGAGGAGCCGGACGTTTGCCTTTTCGGCAAGAGGGCTCTGCCGCTGCCCGAGCGCCATGAGATGTTGCATCCCTGGGAAAGCACCGATCCCCAGTGCTGTTGTGCCTGTAGATAGGGCACGAAACTTAGGTGAAGAGCAGCAACAGCTTTCAGGGCTGGGCCCTTCCCTGTGGGAGAAGGAACCGGACGTTTGCCTTTTCGGCAAGAGGCTCTGCCGCGGCCGAGCGCCATGAGATGTTGCGTCTCTGGGAAAGCACCGATCCCCAGTCCTCTTGTGCCTGTAGATAGAGTGCCAAGGCACCGTGAACAGCAGCAAAAGCTTTCAGGGCTGGGCCCTTCCCTGTGGGAGAAGGAGCCAGACGTTTGCCTTTTCGGCAAGAGGCTCTGCCGCGGCCGAGCGCAATGAGATGTTGCGTTTCTGGGAAAACACCGATCCGCAGTGCTGTTGTGCCTGTAGATAGGGCACCAAGGTTAGGTGAAGAGCAGCAACAGCTTTCAGGGCTGGGCCCTTCCCTGTGGGAGAAGGAGCCGGACGTTTGCCTTTTCGGCAAGAGGCTCTACCGCGACTGAGCGCCATGAGATGTTGCGTCTCTGGAAAAGCACAGATCCCCAGTGCTGTTGTGCCTGTAGATAGAGTGCCAAGGTACCGTGAAGAGCAGCAACAGGTTTCAAGGCTGGGCCCTTCCCTGTGGGAGAAGGAGCCGCACGTTTGCCTTTTCGGCAAGAGGCTCTGCCGCGGCCAGAGCGCCATGAGATATTGCGTCTCTGGGAAAGCACCGATCCCCAGTGCTCTTGTGCTGTAGATAAGGCACCAAGGTTAGGTGAAGAGTAGGAACAACTTTCAGGGCTGGGCCCTTCCCTGTGGGAGAATGAGCCGGACGTTTGCCTTTTCGGCAAGAGGCTCTGCCGCGGCCGAGCGCCATGAGATGTTGCGTCTCTGAGAAAGCCCAGATCCCCAGTGCTGTTGTGCCTGTAGATAGGGCACCAAGGCACTGTGAAGAGCAGTAACAGCTTTCAGGGCTGGGCCCTTCCCTGTGGGAGAAGGAGCCGGACGGTTTGCCTTTTCGGCAAGAGGCTCTGCTGCGGGCCGAGCGCCATGAGATATCGCGTCTCTGGGAAAGCACAGATCCCCAGTGCTGTTGTGCCTGTAGATAGGGCACCAAGGCACTGTGAAGAGCAGTAACAGGTTTCAGGGCTGGGCCCTTCCCTGTGGGAGAAGGACCCGGACGTTTGCCTTTTCGGCAAGAGGCTCTGCAGCGGCCGACGGCGCCATGAGATGTTGCGTCTCTGGGATACGCCCTATCCCCAGTGCTGTTGTGCCTGTAGATAGGGCACCAAGGTTAGGTGAAGAGCAGCAACAGCTTTCAGGGCTGGGCCTTCCCTGTGGGAGGAGTCGACGTTTGCCTTTTTCGGCAAGAGGCTCTGCCGCAGCCGAGCGCCATGAGATGTTGCGTCTCTTGGAAAGCACCGATCCCCAGTGCTGTTGTGCCTGTAGATAGGCACGAAACTTAGGTGAAGAGCAGCAACAGCTTTCAGGGCTGGGCCCCTTCCCTGTGGGAGAAGGAGCCGGACGTTTGACTTTTCGGCAAGAGTTCTGCCGCGACCGAGCGCCATGAGATATTGCGTCTCTGGGAAAGCACCGATCCCCAGTGCTGTTGTGCCTGTAGATAGAGTGCCAAGGGACCGTGAAGAGCAGCAACAGGTTTCAGGGCTGGGCCCTTCCCTGTGGGAGAAGGAGCCGGACGTTGGGCCTTTTATGCAAGAGGCTCTGCCGCGGCCGAGCGCCCATGTGATGTTGCGTCTCTGGGAAAGCACCGATCCCCAGTGCTGTTGTGCCTGTAGATAGGGCACAAAGGGACCGTGAACAGCAGCAAAAGCTTTCAGGGCTGGGCCCTTCCCTGTGGGAGAAGGAGCCGCACGTTTGCCTTTTAGGCAAGAGGCATCTGCTGCGGCCGAGTTCCATGAGATGTTGCGTCTGTGAGAAAGCCCATATCCCCAGTGCTGTTGTGCCTGTAGATAGGGGCGCCAAGGCACCCGTGAAGAGCAGCAACAGGTTTCAGGGCTTGGCCCGTCCCTGTGGGAGAAGGAGCCGGACGTTTGCCTTTTAGGCAAGAGGCTCTGCCGCGGTCCGAGCGTCATGAGATGTTGCATCTCTGGGAAAGCACCGATCCCCAGTGCTGTTGTGCCTGTAGATAGGGCACAAAGGGACCGTGAAGAGCAGCAACAGCTTTCAGGGCTGGGTCCTTCCCTGTGGGAGAAGGAGCCGGACGTTTGACTTTTCGGCAAGAGGCTCTGCCGCGACTGAGCGCCAGTGAGATGTTGCGTCTCTGGGACAGCATAGATCCCCAGTGCTGTTGTGCCTGTAGATAGGGCACAAAGGCACCGTGAAGAGCAGCAACAGCTTTCAGGGCTGGGCCCTTCCCTGTGGGAGAAGGAGCCGGACGTTTGCCTTTTCGGCAAGAGGCTCTGCGGCGGCCGAGCGCCATGAGATTATTGCGTCTCTGCGAAAGCACCGATCCGCAGTGCTGTTTATGCCTGTAGATAGGGCACCAAGGTTTAGGTGAAGAGCAGCAACAGGTTTTCAGGGCTGGGCGCTTGCCTGTGGCAGGAGGAGCCCGGACGTTTTGCCTTTTCGGCAAGAGCTCTGCCGCTGCCGAGCGCCATGAGATGTTGCATCCCTGGGAAAGCACCGATCCCCAGTGCTGTTGTGCCTGTAGATAGGCACGAAACTTAGGTGAAGAGCAGCAACAGCTTTCAGGGCTGGGCCCTCCCTGTGGGAGAAGGAACCGGACGTTTGCCTTTTCGGCAAGAGACTCCTGCCGTGGCAGAGCGCCATGAGATGTTGCGTCTCTGGGAAAACACCGATCCGCAGTGCTGTTGTGCCTGTAGATAAGGCACCAAGGTTAGGTGAAGAGCAGCAACAGCTTTCAGGGCTGGGCCCTTCCCTGTGGGAGAAGGAGCCGGACGTTTGCCTTTTCGGCAAGAGGCTCTACACCGCGACTGAGCGCCATGAGATGTTGCGTCTCTGGAAAAGCACAGATCCCCAGTGCTGTTGTGCCTGTAGATAGAGTGCCAAGGTACCGTGAAGAGCAGCAAACAGGTTTCAAGGCTGGGCCCTTCCCTGTGGGAGAAGGAGCCGCACGTTTGCCTTTTCGGCAAGAGGCGAGCGCCATGAGATATTGCGTCTCTGGGAAAGCACCGATCCCCAGTGCTCTTGTGCCTGTAGATAAGGCACCAAGGTTAGGTGAAGAGTAGGAACAACTTTCAGGGCTGGGCCCTTCCCTGTGGGAGAATGAGCCGGACGTTTGCCTTTTCGGCAAGAGGCTCTGCCGCGGGCCGAGCGCCATGAGATGTTGCGTCTCTGAGAAAGCCCAGATCCCCAGTGCTGTTGTGCCTGTAGATAGGGCACCAAGGCACTGTGAAGAGCAGTAACAGCTTTCAGGGCTGGGCCCTTCCCTGTGGGAGAAGGAGCCGGACGTTTGCCTTTTCGGCAAGAGGCTCTGCTGCGGGCCGAGCGCCATGAGATATCGCGTCTCTGGGAAAGCACAGATCCCCAGTGCTGTTGTGCCTGTAGATAGGGCACCAAGGCACTGTGAAGAGCAGTAACAGGTTTCAGGGCTGGGCCCTTCCCTGTGGGAGAAGGACCCGGACGTTTGCCTTTTCGGCAAGAGGCTCTGCAGCGGGCCGAGCGCCATGAGATGTTGCGTCTCTGGGTACGCCCATATCCCCAGTGCTGTTGTGCCTGTAGATAGGGCACCAAGGTTAGGTGAAGAGCAGCAACAGCTTTCAGGGCTGGGCCCTTCCCTGTGGGAGGAGTCGGACGTTTGCCTTTTCGGCAAGAGGCTCTGCCGCAGCCGAGCGCCATGAGATGTTGCGACTCTGGGAAAGCACCGATCCCCAGTGCTGTTGTGCCTGTAGATAGGGCACGAAACTTAGGTGAAGAGCAGCAACAGCTTTCAGGGCTGGGCCCTTCCCTGTGGGAGAAGGAGCCGGACGTTTGACTTTTCGGCAAGAGCCTCTGCCGCGGCCCGAGCGCCATGAGATATTGCGTCTCTGGGAAAGCACCGATCCCCAGTGCTGTTGTGCCTGTAGATAGAGTGCCAAGGGACCGTGAAGAGCAGCAACAGGTTTCAGGGCTGGGCCCTTCCCTGTGGGAGAAGGAGCCGGACGTTTGCCTTTTATGCAAGAGGCTCTGCCGCGGCCGAGCGCCATGTGATGTTGCGTCTCTGGGAAAGCACCGATCCCCAGTGCTGTTGTGCCTGTAGATAGGGCACAAAGGGACCGTGAACAGCAGCAAAAGCTTTCAGGGCTGGGTCCTTCCCTGTTGGAGAAGGAGCCGGACTTTTGACTTTTCGGCAAGAGGCTCTGCCGCGACTGAGCGCCATGAGATGTTGCGTCTCTGGGAAAGCACCGATCCCCAGTGCTGTTGTGCCTGTAGATAGGGCACCAAGGCACCGTGAAGAGCAGCAAAAGCTTTCAGGGCTGGGCCCTTCCCTGTGGGAGAAGGAGCCGCACAGTTTGCCTTTTAGGCAAGAGGCTCTGCTGCGGCCGAGTTCCATGAGATGTTGCGTCTGTGAGAAAGCCCATATCCCCAGTGCTGTTGTGCCTGTAGATAGGGCGCCAAGGCACCGTGAAGAGCAGCAACAGGTTTCAGGGCTTGGCCCTTCCCTGTGGGAGAAGGAGCCGGACGTTTGCCTTTTAGGCAAGAGGCTCTGCCGCGGCCGAGCGTCATGAGATGTTGCATCTCTGGGAAAGCACCGATCCCCAGTGCTGTTGTGCCTGTAGATAGGGCACAAAGGGACCGTGAAGAGCAGCAACAGCTTTCAGGGCTGGGTCCTTCCCTGTGGGAGAAGGAGCCGGACGTTTGACTTTTCGGCAAGAGGCTCTGCCGCGACTGAGCGCCATGAGATGTTGCGTCTCTGGGACAGCATAGATCCCCAGTGCTGTTGTGCCTGTAGATAGGGCACAAAGGCACCGTGAAGAGCAGCAACAGCTTTCAGGGCTGGGCCCTTCCCTGTGGGAGAAGGAGCCGGACGTTTGCCTTTTCGGCAAGAGGCTCTGCGGCGGCCGAGCGCCATGAGATATTGCGTCTCTGCGAAAGCACCGATCCGCAGTGCTGTTATGCCTGTAGATAGGGCACCAAGGTTAGGTGAAGAGCAGCAACAGGTTTCAGGGCTGGGCGCTTGCCTGTGGCAGGAGGAGCCGGGACGTTTGCCTTTTCGGCAAGAGGCTCTGCCGCTGCCGAGCGCCATGAGATGTTGCATCCCTGGGAAAGCACCGATCCCCAGTGCTGTTGTGCCTGTAGATAGGGCACGAAACTTAGGTGAAGAGCAGCAACAGCTTTCAGGGCTGGGCCCTTCCCTGTGGGAGAAGGAGCCGGACGTTTGCCTTTTCGGCAAGAGACTCTGCCGTGGCAGAGCGCCATGAGATGTTGCGTCTCTGGGAAAGCACCGATCCGCAGTTCTGTTGTGCCTGTAGATAGGGCACCAAGGTTAGGTGAAGAGCAGCAACAGGTTTCAGGGCTGGGCCCTTCCCTGTGGGATAAGAAGCCGGACGTTTGACTTTTCGGCAAGAGACTCTGCCGCAGCCGAGCGCCATGAGATGTTGCGTCTCTGGGAAAGCACCGATCCCCAGTGCTGTTGTGCCTGTAGGTAGGGCACAAAGGGACCGTGAAGAGCAGCAACAGCTTTCAGGGCTGGGTCCTTCCCTGTTGGAGAAGGAGCCGGACGTTTGACTTTTCGGCAAGAGGCTCTGCCGCGACTGAGCGCCATGAGATGTTGCGTCTCTGGGAAAGCACAGATCCCCAGTGCTGTTGTGCCTGTAGATAGAGTGCCAAGGCACCGTGAACAGCAGCAAAAGCTTTCAGGGCTGGGCCCTTCCCTGTGGGAGAAGGAGCCAGACGTTTGCCTTTTCGGCAAGAGGCTCTGCTGCGGCCGAGCGCCATGAGATGTTGCGTCTCTGGGTACGCCATATCCCCAGTGCTGTTGTGCCTGTAGATAGGGCGCCAAGGCAACCGTGAAGAGCAGCAACAGCTTTCAGGGCTGGGCCCTTCCCTGTGGGAGAAGGAGCCGCACGTTTGGCCTTTTCGGCAATGAGCCTCTGCCGCGGCCGAGCGCCATGAGATGTTGCGACTCTGGGAAAGCATCGATCCCCACTGCTGTTGTGCCTGTAGATAGGGCACGAAACTTAGGTGAAGAGCAGCAACAGCTTTCAGGGCTGGGCCCTTCCCTGTGGGAGAAGGAGCCGGACGTTTGCCTTTTCGGCAAGAGGCTCTGCCGCGGGCCGAGCGTCATGAGATGTTGCATCTCTGGGGAAAGCACCGATCCCCAGTGCTGTTGTGCCTGTAGATAGGGCACCAAGGTTAGGTGAAGAGCAGCAACAGCTTTCAGGGCTGGGCCCTTCCCTGTGGGAGGAGTCGGACTTTTTGCCTTTTCGGCAAGAGGCTCTGCCGCAGCCGAGCGCCATGAGATGTTGCGACTCTTGGAAAGCACCGATCCCCAGTGCTGTTGTGCCTGTAGATAGGGCACGAAACTTAGGTGAAGAGCAGCAACAGCTTTCAGGGCTGGGCCCTTCCCTGTGGGAGAAGGAGCCGGACGTTTGACTTTTCGGCAAGAGGTTCTGCCGCGGCCGAGCGCCATGAGATATTGCGTCTCTGGGAAAGCACCGATCCCCAGTGCTGTTGTGCCTGTAGATAGAGTGCCAAGGGACCGTGAAGAGCAGCAACAGGTTTCAGGGCTGGGCCCTTCCCTGTGGGAGAAGGAGCCGGACGTTTGCCTTTTATGCAAGAGGCTCTGCCGCGGCCGAGCGCCATGTGATGTTGCGTCTCTGGGAAAGCACCGATCCCCAGTGCTGTTGTGCCTGTAGATAGGGCACAAAGGGACCGTGAACAGCAGCAAAAGCTTTAAGGGCTGGGTCCTTCCCTGTTGGAGAAGGAGCCGGACTTTTGACTTTTCGGCAAGAGGCTCTGCCGCGGCCGAGCGCCATGAGATGTTGCGTCTCTGGGAAAAGCACTGATCCCCAGTGCTGTTGTGCCTGTAGATAGGGCACCAAGGCACCGTGAAGAGCAGCAAAAGCTTTCAGGGCTGGGCCCTTCCCTGTGGGAGAAGGAGCCGCACGTTTGCCTTTTAGGCAAGAGGCTCTGCTGCGGCCGAGTTCCATGAGATGTTGCGTCTGTGAGAAAGCCCATATCCCCAGTGCTGTTGTGCCTGTAGATAGGGCGCCAAGGCACCGTGAAGAGCAGCAACAGGTTTCAGGGCTTGGCCCTTCCCTGTGGGAGGAGCCGGACGTTTGCCTTTTAGGCAAGAGGCTCTGCCGCGGCCGAGCGTCATGAGATGTTGCATCTCTGGGAAAGCACCGATCCCCAGTGCTGTTGTGCCTGTAGATAGGGCACAAAGGGACCGTGAAGAGCAGCAACAGCTTTCAGGGCTGGGTCCTTCCCTGTGGGAGAAGGAGCCGGACGTTTGACTTTTCGGCAAGAGGCTCTGCCGCGACTGAGCGCCATGAGATGTTGCGTCTCTGGAAAAGCACAGATCCCCAGTGCTGTTGTGCCTGTAGATAGGGCACAAAGGCACCGTGAAGAGCAGCAACAGCTTTCAGGGCTGGGGCCCTTCCCTGTGGGAGAAGGAGCCGGACGTTTGCCTTTTCGGCAAGAGTCTCTGCCGCGGCCGAGCGCCATGAGATGTTGCGTCTCTGAGAAAGCCCATATCCCCAGTGCTGTTGTGCCTGTAGATAGGGCACCAAGGCATCGTGAAGAGCAGCAACAGTTTTCAGGGCTGGGCCCTTCCCTTTGGGAGAAGGAGCCGGACGTTTGACTTTTCGGCAAGAGCCTCTGCCGCAGCCGAGCGCCATGAGATGTTGCGTCTCTGGGAAAGCACAGATCCCCAGTGCTGTTGTGCCTGTAGATAGGGTGCCAAGGGACCGTGAAGAGCAGCAACAGCTTTCAGGGCTGGGCCCTTCCCTGTGGGAGAAGGAGCCGGACGTTTGACTTTTCGGCAAGAGGCTCTGCCGCGGCCGAGCGCCATGTGATGTTGCGTCTCTGGGAAAGCACCGATCCCCAGTGCTGTTGTGCCTGTAGATAGGGCACAAAGGGACCGTGAAGAGCAGCAACAGCTTTCAGGGCTGGGTCCTTCCCTGTTGGAGAAGGAGCCGGACGTTTGACTTTTCGGCAAGAGGCTCTGCCGCGACTGAGCGCCATGAGATGTTGCGTCTCTGGGAAAGCACCGATCCGCAGTGCTGTTGTGCCTGTAGATATAGTGCCAAGGCACCGTGAACAGCAGCAAAAGCTTTCAGGGCTGGGCCCTTCCCTGTGGGAGAAGGAGCCAGACGTTTGCCTTTTCGGCAAGAGGCTCTGCCGCGGCCGAGCGCAATGAGATGTTGCGTTTCTGGGAAAACACCGATCCGCAGTGCTGTTGTGCCTGTAGATAGGGCACCAAGGTTAGGTGAAGAGCAGCAACAGCTTTCAGGGCTGGGCCCTTCCCTGTGGGAGAAGGAGCCGGACGTTTGCCTTTTCGGCAAGAGGCTCTACCGCGACTGAGCGCCATGAGATGTTGCGTCTCTGGAAAAGCACAGATCCCCAGTGCTGTTGTGCCTGTAGATAGAGTGCCAAGGTACCGTGAAGAGCAGCAACAGGTTTCAAGGCTGGGCCCTTCCCTGTGGCAGAAGGACCCGCACGTTTGCCTTTTCGGCAAGAGGATCTGCCGCGGCCGAGCGCCATGAGATATTGCGTCTCTGGGAAAGCACCGATCCCCAGTGCTCTTGTGCCTGTAGATAAGGCACCAAGGTTAGGTGAAGAGTAGGAACAACTTTCAGGGCTGGGCCCTTCCCTGTGGGAGAAGGAGCCGCACGTTTGCCTTTTCGGCAAGAGGCTCTGCCGCGGCCGAGCGCCATGAGATGTTGCGTCTCTGAGAAAGCCCATATCCCCAGTGCTGTTGTGCCTGTAGATAGGGCACCAAGGCACTGTGAAGAGCAGTAACAGCTTTCAGGGCTGGGCCCTTCCCTGTGGGAGAAGGAGCCGCACGTTTGCCTTTTCGGCAAGAGGCTCTGCAGCGGCCGAGCGCCATGAGATGTTGCGTCTCTGGGTACGCCCATATCCCCAGTGCTGTTGTGCCTGTAGATAGGGCGCCAAGGCACCGTGAAGAGCAGCAAAAGCTTTCAGGGCTGGGCCCTTCCCTGTGGAAGAAGGAGCCGCACGTTTGCCTTTTCGGCAAGAGGCTCTGCCGCGGCCGAGCGCCATGAGATGTTGCGTCTCTGGGTACGCCCATATCCCCAGTGCTGTTGTGCCTGTAGATAGGGCGCCAAGGGACCGTGAAGAGCAGCAACAGCTTTCAGGGCTGGGCCCTTTCCTGTGGGAAAAAAAGCCGGACGTTTGCCTTTTCGGCAAGATGCTCTGCCGCGGCCGAGCGCCATGAGATGTTGCGTCTCTGGGAAAGCACCGATCCCCAGTGCTGTTGTGCCTGTAGATAGGGCACAAAGGGACCGTGAAGAGCAGCAACAGCTTTCAGGTCCTTCACTGTGGGAGAAGGAGCCGGACATTTGCCTTTTCGGCAAGAGGCTCTGCCGCGACTGAGCGCCATGAGATGTTGCGACTCTGAGAAAGCACAGATCCCCAGTGCTGTTGTGCCTGTAGATAGGGCGCCAAGGCACCGTGAAGAGCAGCAAAAGCTTTCAGGGCTGGGCCCTTCCCTGTGGGAGAAGGAGCCGGACGTTTGCCTTTTCGGCAAGAGGCTCTGCCGCGACTGAGCGCCATGAGATGTTGCGTCTCTGGAAAAGCACAGATCCCCAGTGCTGTTGTGCCTGTAGATAGGGCACAAAGGCACCGTGAAGAGCAGCAACAGCTTTCAGGGCTGGGCCCTTCCCTGTGGGAGAAGGAGCCGGACGTTTGCCTTTTCGGCAAGAGGCTCTGCCGCGGCCGAGCGCCATGAGATATCGCGTCTCTGCGAAAGCACCGATCCGCAGTGCTGTTATGCCTGTAGATAGGGCACCAAGGTTAGGTGAAGAGCAGCAACAGGTTTCAGGGCTGGGCGCTTGCCTGTGGCAGGAGGAGCCGGACGTTTGCCTTTTCGGCAAGAGGCTCTGCCGCTGCCGAGCGCCATGAGATGTTGCATCCCTGGGAAAGCACCGATCCCCAGTGCTGTTGTGCCTGTAGATAGGGCACGAAACTTCGGTGAAGAGCAGCAACAGCTTTCAGGGCTGGGCCCTTCCCTGTGGGAGAATGAGCCGCACGTTTGCCTTTTCGGCAAGAGGCTCTGCCGTGGCAGAGCGCCATGAGATGTTGCGTCTCTGGGAAAGCACCGATCCGCAGTGCTGTTGTGCCTGTAGATAGGGCACCAAGGTTAGGTGAAGAGCAGCAACAGCTTTCAGGGCTGGGCCCTTCCCTGTGGGAGAAGAAGCCGGACGTTTGACTTTTCGGCAAGAGACTCTGCCGCAGCCGAGCGCCATGAGATGTTGTGTCTCTGGGAAAGCACCGATCCCCAGTGCTGTTGTGCCTGTAGGTAGGGCACAAAGGGACCGTGAAGAGCAGCAACAGCTTTCAGGGCTGGGTCCTTCCCTGTTGGAGAAGGAGCCGGACGTTTGACTTTTCGGCAAGAGGCTCTGCCGCGACTGAGCGCCATGAGATGTTGCGTCTCTGGGAAAGCACAGATCCCCAGTGCTGTTGTGCCTGTAGATAGAGTGCCAAGGCACCGTGAACAGCAGCAAAAGCTTTCAGGGCTGGGCCCTTCCCTGTGGGAGAAGGAGCCAGACGTTTGCCTTTTCGGCAAGAGGCTCTGCTGCGGCCGAGCGCCATGAGATGTTGCGTCTCTGGGTACGCCCATATCCCCAGTGCTGTTGTGCCTGTAGATAGGGCGCCAAGGCACCGTGAAGAGCAGCAACAGCTTTCAGGGCTGGGCCCTTCCCTGTGGGAGAAGGAGCCAGACGTTTGCCTTTTCGGCAAGAGCCTCTGCCGCGGCCGAGCGCCATGAGATGTTGCGACTCTGGGAAAGCATCGATCCCCACTGCTGTTGTGCCTGTAGATAGGGCACGAAACTTAGGTGAAGAGCAGCAACAGCTTTCAGGGCTGGGCCCTTCCCTGTGGGAGAAGGAGCCGGACGTTTGCCTTTTCGGCAAGAGGCTCTGCCGCGGCCGAGCGTCATGAGATGTTGCATCTCTGGGAAAGCACCGATCCCCAGTGCTGTTGTGCCTGTAGATAGGGCACCAAGGTTAGGTGAAGAGCAGCAACAGCTTTCAGGGCTGGGCCCTTCCCTGTGGGAGGAGTCGGACGTTTGCCTTTTCGGCAAGAGGCTCTGCCGCAGCCGAGCGCCATGAGATGTTGCGACTCTTGGAAAGCACCGATCCCCAGTGCTGTTGTGCCTGTAGATAGGGCACGAAACTTAGGTGAAGAGCAGCAACAGCTTTCAGGGCTGGGCCCTTCCCTGTGGGAGAAGGAGCCGGACGTTTGACTTTTCGGCAAGAGGTTCTGCCGCGGCCGAGCGCCATGAGATATTGCGTCTCTGGGAAAGCACCGATCCCCAGTGCTGTTGTGCCTGTAGATAGAGTGCCAAGGGACCGTGAAGAGCAGCAACAGGTTTCAGGGCTGGGCCCTTCCCTGTGGGAGAAGGAGCCGGACGTTTGCCTTTTATGCAAGAGGCTCTGCCGCGGCCGAGCGCCATGTGATGTTGCGTCTCTGGGAAAGCACCGATCCCCAGTGCTGTTGTGCCTGTAGATAGGGTACCAAGGTAAGGTGAAGAGCAGCAACAGCTTTCAGGGCTGGGCCCTTCCCTGTGGGAGAAGGAGCCGGACTTTTGACTTTTCGGCAAGAGGCTCTGCCGCGACTGAGCGCCATGAGATGTTGCGTCTCTGGGAAAGCACTGATCCCCAGTGCTGTTGTGCCTGTAGATAGGGCACCAAGGCACCGTGAAGAGCAGCAAAAGCTTTCAGGGCTGGGCCCTTCCCTGTGGGAGAAGGAGCCGGACGTTTGCCTTTTCGGCAAGAGGCTCTGCTGCGGCCGAGCGCCATGAGATGTTGCGTCTCTGGGAAAACACCGATCCGCAGTGCTGTTGTGCCTGTAGATAGGGCACGAAGGTTAGATGAAGAGCAGCAACAGCTTTCAGGGCTGGGCCCTTCCCTCTGGGAGAAGGAGTCAGACGTTTGCCTTTCGGCAAGATGCTCTGCCGCGGCCGAGCGCCATGAGATGTTGCGTCTCTGGGAAAGCACCGATCCCCAGTGCTGTTGTGCCTGTAGATAGGGCACAAAGGGACCGTGAAGAGCAGCAACAGCTTTCAGCGCTGGGCCCTTCCCTGTGGGAGAAGGAGCCGGACGTTTGACTTTTCGGCAAGAGGTTCTGCCGCGGCCGAGCGCCATGAGATGTTGCGTCTCTGAGAAAGCACCGATCCCCAGTGCTGTTGTGCCTGTAGATAGGGCACCAAGGTTAGGTGAAGAGCAGCAACAGCTTTCAGGGCTGGGCCCTTCCCTGTGGGAGAAGGAGCCGGACGTTTGCCTTTTATGCAAGAGGCTCTGCCGCGGCCGAGCGCCATGTGATGTTGCGTCTCTGGGAAAGCACCGATCCCCAGTGCTGTTGTGCCTGTAGATAGGGCACAAAGGGACCGTGAACAGCAGCAAAAGCTTTCAGGGCTGGGTCCTTCCCTGTTGGAGAAGGAGCCGGACATTTGACTTTTCGGCAAGAGGCTCTGCCGCGACTGAGCGCCATGAGATGTTGCGTCTCTGGGAAAGCACCGATCCCCAGTGCTGTTGTGCCTGTAGATAGGGCACCAAGGCACCGTGAAGAGCAGCAAAAGATTTCAGGGCTGGGCCCTTCCCTGTGGGAGAAGGAGCCGCACGTTTGCCTTTTAGGCAAGAGGCTCTGCTGCGGCCGAGTTCCATGAGATGTTGCGTCTGTGAGAAAGCCCATATCCCCAGTGCTGTTGTGCCTGTAGATAGGGCGCCAAGGCACCGTGAAGAGCAGCAACAGATTTCAGGGCTGGGCCCTTCCCTGTGGGAGGAGCCGGACGTTTGCCTTTTAGGCAAGAGGCTCTGCCGCGGCCGAGCGTCATGAGATGTTGCATCTCTGGGAAAGCACCGATCCCCAGTGCTGTTGTGCCTGTAGATAGGGCACCAAGGTTAGGTGAAGAGCAGCAACAGCTTTCAGGGCTGGGTCCTTCCCTGTGGGAGAAGGAGCCGGACGTTTGACTTTTCGGCAAGAGGCTCTGCCGCGACTGAGCGCCATGAGATGTTGCGTCTCTGGGAAAGCACCGATCCCCAGTGCTGTTGTGCCTGTAGATAGAGTGCCAAGGCACCGTGAAGAGCAGCAACAGCTTTCAGGGCTGGGCCCTTCCCTGTGGGAGGAGCCGGACGTTTGACTTTTCGGCAAGAGGCTCTGCCGCGACTGAGCGCCATGAGATGTTGCGTCTCTGGGAAAGCACCGATCCCCAGTGCTGTTGTGCCTGTAGATAGGGCGCCAAGGCACCGTGAAGAGCAGCAAAAGCTTTCAGGGCTGGGCCCTTCCCTGTGGGAGAAGGAGCCGGACGTTTGACTTTTCGGCAAGAGGCTCTGCCGCGGCCGAGCGCCATGAGATGTTGCGTCTCTGGGAAAGCACCGATCCGCAGTGCTGTTGTGCCTGTAGATAGGGCACCAAGGTTAGATGAAGAGCAGCAACAGCTTTCAGGGCTGGGCCCTTCCCTCTGGGAGAAGGAGTCAGAAGTTTGCCTTTCGGCAAGATGCTCTGCCGCGGCCGAGCGCCATGAGATGTTGCGTCTCTGGGAAAGCACCGATCCCCAGTGCTGTTGTGCCTGTAGATAGGGCACCAAGGTTAGGTGAAGAGCAGCAACAGCTTTCAGGGCTGGGCCCTTCCCTGTGGGAGAAGGAGCCGGACGTTTGCCTTTTCGGCAAGAGTCTCTGCCGCGGCCGAGCGCCATGAGATGTTGCGTCTCTGAGAAAGCCCATATCCCCAGTGCTGTTGTGCCTGTAGATAGGGCGACAAGGCATCGTGAAGAGCAGCAACAGTTTTCAGGGCTGGGCCCTTCCCTGTGGGATAAGGAGCCGGACGTTTGCCTTTTCAGCAAGATGCTCTGCCGCGGCGGAGCGCCATGAGATGTTGCGTCTCTGGGAAAGCACCGATCCCCAGTGCTGTTGTGCCTGTAGATAGGGCACCAAGGTTAGGTGAAGAGCAGCAACAGCTTTCAGGGCTGGGCCCTTCCCTTTGGGAGAAGGAGCCGGACGTTTGCCTTTTAGGCAAGAGGCTCTGCTGCGGCCGAGTTCCATGAGATGTTGCGTCTCTGAGAAAGCCCATATCCCCAGTGCTGTTGTGCCTGTAGATAGGGCGCCAAGGCACCGTGAAGAGCAGCAACAGCTTTCAGGGCTGGGCCCTTCCCTTTGGGAGAAGGAGCCGGACGTTTGACTTTTCGGCAAGAGACTCTGCCGCAGCCGAGCGCCATGAGATGTTGCGTCTCTCGAAAGCACAGATCCCCAGTGCTGTTGTGCCTGTAGATAGGGCGCAAAGGGACCGTGAAGAGCAGCAACAGCTTTCAGGGCTGGGCCCTTCCCTGTGGGAGAAGGAGCCGCACGTTTGCCTTTTCGGCAAGAGGCTCTGCCGCGGCCGAGCGCCATGAGATGTTGCGTCTCTGAGAAAGCCCAGATCCCCAGTGCTGTTGTGCCTGTAGATAGGGTGCCAAGGGACCGTGAAGAGCAGCAACAGCTTTCAGGGCTGGGCCCTTCCCTGTGGGAGAAGGAGCCGGACGTTTGCCTTTTCGGCAAGAGGCTCTGCCGCGGCCGAGCGCCATGTGATGTTGCGTCTCTGGGAAAGCACCGATCCCCAGTGCTGTTGTGCCTGTAGATAGGGCACAAAGGGACCGTGAAGAGCAGCAACAGCTTTCAGGGCTGGGTCCTTCCCTGTTGGAGAAGGAGCCGGACGTTTGACTTTTCGGCAAGAGGCTCTGCCGCGACTGAGCGCCATGAGATGTTGCGTCTCTGGGAAAGCACCGATCCCCAGTCCTCTTGTGCCTGTAGATAGAGTGCAAAGGCACCGTGAACAGCAGCAAAAGCTTTCAGGGCTGGGCCCTTCCCTGTGGGAGAAGGAGCCAGACGTTTGCCTTTTCGGCAAGAGGCTCTGCCGCGGCCGAGCGCAATGAGATGTTGCGTTTCTGGGAAAACACCGATCCGCAGTGCTGTTGTGCCTGTAGATAGGGCACCAAGGTTAGGTGAAGAGCAGCAACAGCTTTCAGGGCTGGGCCCTTCCCTGTGGGAGAAGGAGCCGGACGTTTGCCTTTTCGGCAAGAGGCTCTACCGCGACTGAGCGCCATGAGATGTTGCGTCTCTGGAAAAGCACAGATCCCCAGTGCTGTTGTGCCTGTAGATAGAGTGCCAAGGTACCGTGAAGAGCAGCAACAGGTTTCAAGGCTGGGCCCTTCCCTGTGGGAGAAGGAGCCGCACGTTTGCCTTTTCGGCAAGAGGCTCTGCCGCGGCCGAGCGCCATGAGATGTTGCGTCTCTGAGAAAGCCCAGATCCCCAGTGCTGTTGTGCCTGTAGATAGGGCACCAAGGCACTGTGAAGAGCAGTAACAGCTTTCAGGGCTGGGCCCTTCCCTGTGGGAGAAGGAGCCGGACGTTTGCCTTTTCGGCAAGAGGCTCTGCCGCGGCCGAGCGCCATGAGATATCGCTTCTCTGGGAAAGCACCGATCCCCAGTGCTGTTGTGCCTGTAGATAAGGCACCAAGGTTAGGTGAAGAGTAGGAACACCTTTCAGGGCTGGGCCCTTCCCTGTGGGAGAAGGAGCCGGACGTTTGCCTTTTCGGCAAGAGGCTCTGCTGCGGCCGAGCGCCATGAGATATCGCGTCTCTGGGAAAGCACAGATCCCCAGTGCTGTTGTGCCTGTAGATAGGGCACCAAGGCACTGTGAAGAGCAGTAACAGGTTTCAGGGCTGGGCCCTTCCCTGTGGGAGAAGGACCCGGACGTTTGCCTTTTCGGCAAGAGGCTCTGCCGCGGCCGAGCGCCATGAGATGTTGCGTCTCTGGGTACGCCCATATCCCCAGTGCTGTTGTGCCTGTAGATAGGGCACCAAGGTTAGGTGAAGAGCAGCAACAGCTTTCAGGGCTGGGCCCTTCCCTGTGGAAGAAGGAGCCGCACGTTTGCCTTTTCGGCAAGAGGCTCTGCCGCGGCCGAGCGCCATGAGATGTTTCGTCTCTGGGTACGCCCATATCCCCAGTGCTGTTGTGCCTGTAGATAGGGCGCCAAGGGACCGTGAAGAGCAGCAACAGCTTTCAGGGCTGGGCCCTTCCCTGTGGGAGAAAAAGCCGGACGTTTGCCTTTTCGGCAAGAGGCTCTGCCGCGGCCGAGCGCCATGAGATGTTGCGTCTCTGGGAAAGCACCGATCCCCAGTGCTGTTGTGCCTGTAGATAGGGCACAAAGGGACCGTGAAGAGCAGCAACAGCTTTCAGGTCCTTCCCTGTGGGAGAAGGAACCGGACATTTGCCTTTTCGGCAAGAGGCTCTGCCGCGACTGAGCGCCATGAGATGTTGCGACTCTGAGAAAGCACAGATCCCCAGTGCTGTTGTGCCTGTAGATAGGGCGCCAAGGCACCGTGAAGAGCAGCAAAAGCTTTCAGGGCTGGGCCCTTCCCTGTGGGAGAAGGAGCCAGACGTTTGCCTTTTCGGCAAGAGGCTCTGCCGCGGCCGAGCGCCATGAGATATTGCGTCTCTGGGAAAGCACCGATCCCCAGTGCTGTTGTGCCTGTAGATAGGGCGCCAAGGGACCGTGAAGAGCAGCAACAGGTTTCAGGGCTGGGCCCTTCCCTGTGGGAGAAGGAGCCGGACGTTTGCCTTTTCGGCAAGAGGCTCTGCCGCGACTGAGCGCCATGAGATGTTGCGTCTCTGAAAAAGCACAGATCCCCAGTGCTGTTGTGCCTGTAGATAGGGCACAAAGGCACCGTGAAGAGCAGCAACAGGTTTCAGGGCTGGGCCCTTCCCTGTGGGAGAAGGAGCCGGACGTTTGCCTTTTCGGCAAGAGGCTCTGCCGCGGCCGAGCGCCATGAGATGTTGCGTCTCTGGGAAAGCACCGATCCCCAGTGCTGTTGTGCCTGTAGATAGGGCACCAAGGTTAGGTGAAGAGCAGCAACAGCTTTCAGGGCTGGGCCCTTCCCTGTGGGAGGAGTCGGACGTTTGCCTTTTAGGCAAGAGGCTCTGCCGCAGCCGAGCGCCATGAGATGTTGCGACTCTTGGAAAGCACCGATCCCCAGTGCTGTTGTGCCTGTAGATAGGGCACGAAACTTAGGTGAAGAGCAGCAACAGCTTTCAGGGCTGGGCCCTTCCCTGTGGGAGAAGGAGCCGGACGTTTGACTTTTCGGCAAGAGCCTCTGCCGCGGCCGAGCGCCATGAGATATTGCGTCTCTGGGAAAGCACCGATCCCCAGTGCTGTTGTGCCTGTAGATAGAGTGCCAAGGGACCGTGAAGAGCAGCAACAGGTTTCAGGGCTGCGCCCTTCCCTGTGGCAGAAGGAGCCGGACGTTTGCCTTTTATGCAAGAGGCTCTGCCGCGGCCGAGCGCCATGTGATGTTGCGTCTCTGGGAAAGCACCGATCCCCAGTGCTGTTGTGCCTGTAGATAGGGCACAAAGGGACCGTGAACAGCAGCAAAAGCTTTCAGGGCTGGGTCCTTCCCTGTTGGAGAAGGAGCCGGACTTTTGACTTTTCGGCAAGAGGCTCTGCCGCGACTGAGCGCCATGAGATGTTGCGTCTCTGGGAAAGCACCGATCCCCAGTGCTGTTGTGCCTGTAGATAGGGCACCAAGGCACCGTGAAGAGCAGCAAAAGCTTTCAGGGCTGGGCCCTTCCCTGTGGGAGAAGGAGCCGCACGTTTGCCTTTTAGGCAAGAGGCTCTGCTGCGGCCGAGTTCCATGAGATGTTGCGTCTGTGAGAAAGCCCATATCCCCAGTGCTGTTGTGCCTGTAGATAGGGCGCCAAGGCACCGTGAAGAGCAGCAACAGGTTTCAGGGCTTGGCCCTTCCCTGTGGGAGGAGCCGGACGTTTGCCTTTTAGGCAAGAGGCTCTGCCGCGGCCGAGCGTCATGAGATGTTGCATCTCTGGGAAAGCACCGATCCCCAGTGCTGTTGTGCCTGTAGATAGGGCACAAAGGGACCGTGAAGAGCAGCAACAGCTTTCAGGGCTGGGTCCTTCCCTGTGGGAGAAGGAGCCGGACGTTTGACTTTTCGGCAAGAGGCTCTGCCGCGACTGAGCGCCATGAGATGTTGCGTCTCTGGGAAAGCACCGATCCCCAGTGCTGTTGTGCCTGTAGATAGAGTGCCAAGGCACCGTGAAGAGCAGCAACAGCTTTCAGGGCTGGGCCCTTCCCTGTGGGAGAAGGAGCCGGACGTTTGCCTTTTCGGCAAGAGTCTCTGCCGCGGCCGAGCGCCATGAGATGTTGCGTCTCTGAGAAAGCCCATATCCCCAGTGCTGTTGTGCCTGTAGATAGGGCGCCAAGGCATCGTGAAGAGCAGCAACAGTTTTCAGGGCTGGGCCCTTCCCTGTGGGAGAAGGAGCCGGACGTTTGCCTTTTCGGCAAGATGCTCTGCCGCGGCGGAGCGCCATGAGATGTTGCGTCTCTGGGAAAGCACCGATCCCCAGTGCTGTTGTGCCTGTAGATAGGGCGCCAAGGGACCGTGAAGAGCAGCAACAGGTTTCAGGGCTGGGCCCTTCCCTGTGGGAGAAGGAGCCGGACGTTTGCCTTTTCGGCAAGAGGCTCTGCCGCGACTGAGCGCCATGAGATGTTGCGTCTCTGGAAAAGCACAGATCCCCAGTGCTGTTGTGCCTGTAGATAGGGCACAAAGGGACCGTGAAGAGCAGCAACAGCTTTCAGGGCTGGGCCCTTCCCTGTGGGAGAAGGAGCCGGACGTTTGCCTTTTCGGCAAGAGGCTCTGCGGCGGCCGAGCGCCATGAGATATCGCGTCTCTGCGAAAGCACCGATCCGCAGTGCTGTTATGCCTGTAGATAGGGCACCAAGGTTAGGTGAAGAGCAGCAACAGCTTTCAGGGCTGGGCCCTTCCCTGTGGGAGAAGGAGCCGGACGTTTGCCTTTTCGGCAAGAGGCTCTGCCGTGGCAGAGCGCCATGAGATGTTGCGTCTCTGGGAAAGGACCGATCCGCAGTTCTGTTGTGCCTGTAGATAGGGCACCAATGTTAGGTGAAGAGCAGCAACAGGTTTCAGGGCTGGGCCCTTCCCTGTGGGATAAGAAGCCGGACGTTTGACTTTTCGGCAAGAGACTCTGCCGCAGCCGAGCGCCATGAGATGTTGCGTCTCTGGGAAAGCACCGATCCCCAGTGCTGTTGTGCCTGTAGGTAGGGCACAAAGGGACCGTGAAGAGCAGCAACAGCTTTCAGGGCTGGGTCCTTCCCTGTTGGAGAAGGAGCCGGACGTTTGACTTCTCGGCAAGAGGCTCTGCCGCGACTGAGCGCCATGAGATGTTGCGTCTCTGGGAAAGCACAGATCCCCAGTGCTGTTGTGCCTGTAGATAGAGTGCCAAGGCACCGTGAACAGCAGCAAAAGCTTTCAGGGCTGGGCCCTTCCCTGTGGGAGAAGGAGCCAGACGTTTGCCTTTTCGGCAAGAGGCTCTGCTGCGGCCGAGCGCCATGAGATGTTGCGTCTCTGGGTACGCCCATATCCCCAGTGCTGTTGTGCCTGTAGATAGGGCACCAAGGTTAGGTGAAGAGCAGCAACAGCTTTCAGGGCTGGGCGCTTCCCTGTGGGAGGAGTCGGACGTTTGCCTTTTCGGCAAGAGGCTCTGCCGCAGCCGAGCGCCATGAGATGTTGCGACTCTTGGAAAGCACCGATCCCCAGTGCTGTTGTGCCTGTAGATAGGGCACGAAACTTAGGTGAAGAGCAGCAACAGCTTTCAGGGCTGGGCCCTTCCCTGTGGGAGAAGGAGCCGGACGTTTGACTTTTCGGCAAGAGGTTCTGCCGCGGCCGAGCGCCATGAGATATTGCGTCTCTGGGAAAGCACCGATCCCCAGTGCTGTTGTGCCTGTAGATAGAGTGCCAAGGGACAGTGAAGAGCAGCAACAGGTTTCAGGGCTGGGCCCTTCCCTGTGGGAGAAGGAGCCGGACGTTTGCCTTTTATGCAAGAGGCTCTGCCGCGGCCGAGCGCCATGTGATGTTGCGTCTCTGGGAAAGCACTGATCCCCAGTGCTGTTGTGCCTGTAGATAGGGCACCAAGGCACCGTGAAGAGCAGCAAAAGCTTTCAGGGCTGGGCCCTTCCCTGTGGGAGAAGGAGCCGCACGTTTGCCTTTTAGGCAAGAGGCTCTGCTGCGGCCGAGTTCCATGAGATGTTGCGTCTGTGAGAAAGCCCATATCCCCAGTGCTGTTGTGCCTGTAGATAGGGCGCCAAGGCACCGTGAAGAGCAGCAACAGGTTTCAGGGCTTGGCCCTTCCCTGTGGGAGGAGCCGGACGTTTGCCTTTTAGGCAAGAGGCTCTGCCGCGGCCGAGCGTCATGAGATGTTGCATCTCTGGGAAAGCACCGATCCCCAGTGCTGTTGTGCCTGTAGATAGGGCACCAAGGTTAGGTGAAGAGCAGCAACAGCTTTCAGGGCTGGGCCCTTCCCTGTGGGAGAAGGAGCCGGACGTTTGCCTTTTCGGCAAGAGGCTCTACCGCGACTGAGCGCCATGAGATGTTGCGTCTCTGGAAAAGCACAGATCCCCAGTGCTGTTGTGCCTGTAGATAGAGTGCCAAGGTACCGTGAAGAGCAGCAAAAGGTTTCAAGGCTGGGCCCTTCCCTGTGGGAGAAGGAGCCGCACGTTTGCCTTTTCGGCAAGAGGCTCTGCCGCGGCCGAGCGCCATGAGATATTGCGTCTCTGGGAAAGCACCGATCCCCAGTGCTCTTGTGCCTGTAGATAAGGCACCAAGGTTAGGTGAAGAGTAGGAACAACTTTCAGGGCTGGGCCCTTCCCTGTGGGAGAATGAGCCGGACGTTTGCCTTTTCGGCAAGAGGCTCTGCCGCGGCCGAGCGCCATGAGATGTTGCGTCTCTGACAAAGCCCAGATCCCCAGTGCTGTTGTGCCTGTAGATAGGGCACCAAGGCACTGTGAAGAGCAGTAACAGCTTTCAGGGCTGGGCCCTTCCCTGTGGGAGAAGGAGCCGGACGTTTGCCTTTTCGGCAAGAGGCTCTGCCGCGGCCGAGCGCCATGAGATATCGCTTCTCTGGGAAAGCACCGATCCCCAGTGCTGTTGTGCCTGTAGATAAGGCACCAAGGTTAGGTGAAGAGTAGGAACACCTTTCAGGGCTGGGCCCTTCCCTGTGGGAGAAAAAGCCGGACGTTTGCCTTTTCGGCAAGAGGCTCTGCCGCGGCCGAGCGCCATGAGATATCGCGTCTCTGGGAAAGCACCGATCCCCAGTGCTGTTGTGCCTGTAGATAGGGCACAAAGGGACCGTGAAGAGCAGCAACAGCTTTCAGGTCCTTCCCTGTGGGAGAAGGAACCGGACATTTGCCTTTTCGGCAAGAGGCTCTGCCGCGACTGAGCGCCATGAGATGTTGCGACTCTGAGAAAGCACCGATCCCCAGTGCTGTTGTGCCTGTAGATAGGGCGCCAAGGCACCGTGAAGAGCAGCAAAAGCTTTCAGGGCTGGGCCCTTCCCTGTGGGAGAAGGAGCCAGACGTTTGCCTTTTCGGCAAGAGGCTCTGCCGCGGCCGAGCGCCATGAGATATTGCGTCTCTGGGAAAGCACCGATCCCCAGTGCTGTTGTGCCTGTAGATAGGGCGCCAAGGGACCGTGAAGAGCAGCAACAGGTTTCAGGGCTGGGCCCTTCCCTGTGGGAGAAGGAGCCGGACGTTTGCCTTTTCGGCAAGAGGCTCTGCCGCGACTGAGCGCCATGAGATGTTGCGTCTCTGGAAAAGCACAGATCCCCAGTGCTGTTGTGCCTGTAGATAGGGCACAAAGGCACCGTGAAGAGCAGCAACAGCTTTCAGGGCTGGGCCCTTCCCTGTGGGAGAAGGAGCCGGACGTTTGCCTTTTCGGCAAGAGGCTCTGCCGCGGCCGAGCGCCATGAGATGTTGCGTCTCTGGGAAAGCACCGATCCCCAGTGCTGTTGTGCCTGTAGATAGGGCACCAAGGTTAGGTGAAGAGCAGCAACAGCTTTCAGGGCTGGGCCCTTCCCTGTGGGAGGAGTCGGACGTTTGCCTTTTCGGCAAGAGGCTCTGCCGCAGCCGAGCGCCATGAGATGTTGCGACTCTTGGAAAGCACCGATCCCCAGTGCTGTTGTGCCTGTAGATAGGGCACGAAACTTAGGTGAAGAGCAGCAACAGCTTTCAGGGCTGGGCCCTTCCCTGTGGGAGAAGGAGCCGGACGTTTGACTTTTCGGCAAGAGGTTCTGCCGCGGCCGAGCGCCATGAGATATTGCGTCTCTGGGAAAGCACCGATCCCCAGTGCTGTTGTGCCTGTAGATAGAGTGCCAAGGGACCGTGAAGAGCAGCAACAGGTTTCAGGGCTGGGCCCTTCCCTGTGGGAGAAGGAGCCGGACGTTTGCCTTTTAGGCAAGAGGCTCTGCCGCGGCCGAGCGCCATGTGATGTTGCGTCTCTGGGAAAGCACCGATCCCCAGTGCTGTTGTGCCTGTAGATAGGGCACAAAGGGACCGTGAACAGCAGCAAAAGCTTTCAGGGCTGGGTCCTTCCCTGTTGGAGAAGGAGCCGGACATTTGACTTTTCGGCAAGAGGCTCTGCCGCGACTGAGCGCCATGAGATGTTGCGTCTCTGGGAAAGCACCGATCCCCAGTGCTGTTGTGCCTGTAGATAGGGCACCAAGGCACCGTGAAGAGCAGCAAAAGCTTTCAGGGCTGGGCCCTTCCCTGTGGGAGAAGGAGCCGCACGTTTGCCTTTTAGGCAAGAGGCTCTGCTGCGGCCGAGTTCCATGAGATGTTGCGTCTGTGAGAAAGCCCATATCCCCAGTGCTGTTGTGCCTGTAGATAGGGCGCCAAGGCACCGTGAAGAGCAGCAACAGGTTTCAGGGCTTGGCCCTTCCCTGTGGGAGGAGCCGGACGTTTGCCTTTTAGGCAAGAGGCTCTGCCGCGGCCGAGCGTCAGGAGATGTTGCATCTCTGGGAAAGCACCGATCCCCAGTGCTGTTGTGCCTGTAGATAGGGCACAAAGGGACCGTGAAGAGCAGCAACAGCTTTCACGGCTGGGTCCTTCCCTGTGGGAGAAGGAGCCGGACGTTTGACTTTTCGGCAAGAGGCTCTGCCGCGACTGAGCGCCATGAGATGTTGCGTCTCTGGGAAAGCACCGATCCCCAGTGCTGTTGTGCCTGTAGATAGAGTGCCAAGGCACCGTGAAGAGCAGCAACAGCTTTCAGGGCTGGGCCCTTCCCTGTGGGAGAAGGAGCCGGACGTTTGCCTTTTCGGCAAGAGTCTCTGCCGCGGCCGAGCGCCATGAGATGTTGCGTCTCTGAGAAAGCCCATATCCCCAGTGCTGTTGTGCCTGTAGATAGGGCGCCAAGGCATCGTGAAGAGCAGCAACAGTTTTCAGGGCTGGGCCCTTCCCTGTGGGAGAAGGAGCCGGACGTTTGCCTTTTCGGCAAGATGCTCTGCCGCGGCGGAGCGCCATGAGATGTTGCGTCTCTGGGAAAGCACCGATCCCCAGTGCTGTTGTGCCTGTAGATAGGGCGCCAAGGGACCGTGAAGAGCAGCAACAGGTTTCAGGGCTGGGCCCTTCCCTGTGGGAGAAGGAGCCGGACGTTTGCCTTTTCGGCAAGAGGCTCTGCCGCGACTGAGCGCCATGAGATGTTGCGTCTCTGGAAAAGCACAGATCCCCAGTGCTGTTGTGCCTGTAGATAGGGCACAAAGGCACCGTGAAGAGCAGCAACAGCTTTCAGGGCTGGGCCCTTCCCTGTGGGAGAAGGAGCCGGACGTTTGCCTTTTCGGCAAGAGGCTCTGCGGCGGCCGAGCGCCATGAGATATCGCGTCTCTGCGAAAGCACCGATCCGCAGTGCTGTTATGCCTGTAGATAGGGCACCAAGGTTAGGTGAAGAGCAGCAACAGGTTTCAGGGCTGGGCGCTTGCCTGTGGCAGGAGGAGCCGGACGTTTGCCTTTTCGGCAAGAGGCTCTGCCGCTGCCGAGCGCCATGAGATGTTGCATCCCTGGGAAAGCACCGATCCCCAGTGCTGTTGTGCCTGTAGATAGGGCACGAAACTTAGGTGAAGAGCAGCAACAGCTTTCAGGGCTGGGCCCTTCCCTGTGGGAGAAGGAGCCGGACGTTTGCCTTTTCGGCAAGAGGCTCTGCCGTGGCAGAGCGCCATGAGATGTTGCGTCTCTGGGAAAGCACCGATCCGCAGTTCTGTTGTGCCTGTAGATAGGGCACCAAGGTTAGGTGAAGAGCAGCAACAGGTTTCAGGGCTGGGCCCTTCCCTGTGGGATAAGAAGCCGGACGTTTGACTTTTCGGCAAGAGACTCTGCCGCAGCCGAGCGCCATGAGATGTTGCGTCTCTGGGAAAGCACCGATCCCCAGTGCTGTTGTGCCTGTAGGTAGGGCACAAAGGGACCGTGAAGAGCAGCAACAGCTTTCAGGGCTGGGTCCTTCCCTGTTGGAGAAGGAGCCGGACGTTTGACTTTTCGGCAAGAGGCTCTGCCGCGACTGAGCGCCATGAGATGTTGCGTCTCTGGGAAAGCACAGATCCCCAGTGCTGTTGTGCCTGTAGATAGAGTGCCAAGGCACCGTGAACAGCAGCAAAAGCTTTCAGGGCTGGGCCCTTCCCTGTGGGAGAAGGAGCCAGACGTTTGCCTTTTCGGCAAGAGGCTCTGCTGCGGCCGAGCGCCATGAGATGTTGCGTCTCTGGGTACGCCCATATCCCCAGTGCTGTTGTGCCTGTAGATAGGGCGCCAAGGCACCGTGAAGAGCAGCAACAGCTTTCAGGGCTGGGCCCTTCCCTGTGGGAGAAGGAGCCGCACGTTTGCCTTTTCGGCAAGAGCCTCTGCCGCGGCCGAGCGCCATGAGATGTTGCGACTCTGGGAAAGCATCGATCCCCACTGCTGTTGTGCCTGTAGATAGGGCACGAAACTTAGGTGAAGAGCAGCAACAGCTTTCAGGGCTGGGCCCTTCCCTGTGGGAGAAGGAGCCGGACGTTTGCCTTTTCGGCAAGAGGCTCTGCCGCGGCAGAGCGTCATGAGATGTTGCATCTCTGGGAAAGCACCGATCCCCAGTGCTGTTGTGCCTGTAGATAGGGCACCAAGGTTAGGTGAAGAGCAGCAACAGCTTTCAGGGCTGGGCCCTTCCCTGTGGGAGGAGTCGGACGTTTGCCTTTTCGGCAAGAGGCTCTGCCGCAGCCGAGCGCCATGAGATGTTGCGACTCTTGGAAAGCACCGATCCCCAGTGCTGTTGTGCCTGTAGATAGGGCACGAAACTTAGGTGAAGAGCAGCAACAGCTTTCAGGGCTGGGCCCTTCCCTGTGGGAGAAGGAGCCGGACGTTTGACTTTTCGGCAAGAGGTTCTGCCGCGGCCGAGCGCCATGAGATATTGCGTCTCTGGGAAAGCACCGATCCCCAGTGCTGTTGTGCCTGTAGATAGAGTGCCAAGGGACAGTGAAGAGCAGCAACAGGTTTCAGGGCTGGGCCCTTCCCTGTGGGAGAAGGAGCCGGACGTTTGCCTTTTATGCAAGAGGCTCTGCCGCGGCCGAGCGCCATGTGATGTTGCGTCTCTGGGAAAGCACTGATCCCCAGTGCTGTTGTGCCTGTAGATAGGGCACCAAGGCACCGTGAAGAGCAGCAAAAGCTTTCAGGGCTGGGCCCTTCCCTGTGGGAGAAGGAGCCGCACGTTTGCCTTTTAGGCAAGAGGCTCTGCTGCGGCCGAGTTCCATGAGATGTTGCGTCTGTGAGAAAGCCCATATCCCCAGTGCTGTTGTGCCTGTAGATAGGGCGCCAAGGCATCGTGAAGAGCAGCAACAGCTTTCAGGGCTGGGCCCTTCCCTGTGGGAGAAGGAGCCGGACGTTTGCCTTTTCGGCAAGAGGCTCTGCCGCGGCCGAGCGCCATGTGATGTTGCGTCTCTGGGAAAGCACCGATCCCCAGTGCTGTTGTGCCTGTAGATAGGGCACAAAGGGACCGTGAAGAGCAGCAACAGCTTTCAGGGCTGGGTCCTTCCCTGTTGGAGAAGGAGCCGGACGTTTGACTTTTCGGCAAGAGGCTCTGCCGCGACTGAGCGCCATGAGATGTTGCGTCTCTGGGAAAGCACCGATCCGCAGTGCTGTTGTGCCTGTAGATAGAGTGCCAAGGCACCGTGAACAGCAGCAAAAGCTTTCAGGGCTGGGCCCTTCCCTGTGGGAGAAGGAGCCAGACGTTTGCCTTTTCGGCAAGAGGCTCTGCCGCGGCCGAGCGCAATGAGATGTTGCGTTTCTGGGAAAACACCGATCCGCAGTGCTGTTGTGCCTGTAGATAGGGCACCAAGGTTAGGTGAAGAGCAGCAACAGCTTTCAGGGCTGGGCCCTTCCCTGTGGGAGAAGGAGCCGGACGTTTGCCTTTTAGGCAAGAGGCTCTGCTGCGGCCGAGTTCCATGAGATGTTGCGTCTCTGAGAAAGCCCATATCCCCAGTGCTGTTGTGCCTGTAGATAGGGCGCCAAGGCACCGTGAAGAGCAGCAACAGCTTTCAGGGCTGGGCCCTTCCCTTTGGGAGAAGGAGCCGGACGTTTGCCTTTTCGGCAAGAGACTCTGCCGCGGCCGAGCGCCATGAGATGTTGCGTCTCTGGGAAAGCACAGATCCCCAGTGCTGTTGTGCCTGTAGATAGGGTGCCAAGGGACCGTGAAGAGCAGCAACAGCTTTCAGGACTGGGCCCTTCCCTGTGGGAGAAGGAGCCGGACGTTTGCCTTTTCGGCAAGAGGCTCTGCCGCGGCCGAGCGCCATGTGATGTTGCGTCTCTGGGAAAGCACCGATCCCCAGTGCTGTTGTGCCTGTAGATAGGGCACAAAGGGACCGTGAAGAGCAGCAACAGCTTTCAGGGCTGGGTCCTTCCCTGTTGGAGAAGGAGCCGGACGTTTGACTTTTCGGCAAGAGGCTCTGCCGCGACTGAGCGCCATGAGATGTTGCGTCTCTGGGAAAGCACCGATCCCCAGTGCTGTTGTGCCTGTAGATAGAGTGCCAAGGCACCGTGAACAGCAGCAAAAGCTTTCAGGGCTGGGCCCTTCCCTGTGGGAGAAGGAGCCAGACGTTTGCCTTTTCGGCAAGAGGCTCTGCCGCGGACGAGCGCAATGAGATGTTGCGTTTCTGGGAAAGCACCGATCCGCAGTGCTGTTGTGCCTGTAGATAGGGCACCAAGGCACCGTGAAGAGCAGCAACAGCTTTCAGGGCTGGGCCCTTCCCTGTGGGAGAAGGAGCCGCACGTTTGCCTTTTCGGCAAGAGGCTCTGCCGCGGCCGAGCGCCATGAGATATTGCGTCTCTGGGTACGCCCATATCCCCAGTGCTGTTGTGCCTGTAGATAGGGCGCCAAGGCACCGTGAAGAGCAGCAACAGCTTTCAGGGCTGGGCCCTTCCCTGTGGGAGAAGGAGCCAGACGTTTGCCTTTTCGGCAAGAGGCTCTGCCGCGGCCGAGCGTCATGAGATGTTGCATCTCTGGGAAAGCACCGATCCCCAGTGCTGTTGTGCCTGTAGATAGGGCACCAAGGTTAGGTGAAGAGCAGCAACAGCTTTCAGGGCTGGGCCCTTCCCTGTGGGAGGAGTCGGACGTTTGCCTTTTCGGCAAGAGGCTCTGCCGCAGCCGAGCGCCATGAGATGTTGCGACTCTTGGAAAGCACCGATCCCCAGTGCTGTTGTGCCTGTAGATAGGGCACGAAACTTAGGTGAAGAGCAGCAACAGCTTTTAGGGCTGGGCCCTTCCCTGTGGGAGAAGGAGCCGGACGTTTGACTTTTCGGCAAGAGGCTCTGCCGCGACTGAGCGCCATGAGATGTTGCGTCTCTGGGAAAGCACCGATCCCCAGTGCTGTTGTGCCTGTAGATAGGGCGCCAAGGCACCGTGAAGAGCAGCAAAAGCTTTCAGGGCTGGGCCCTTCCCTGTGGGAGAAGGAGCCGCACGTTTGCCTTTTCGGCAAGAGGCTCTGCCGCGGCGGAGCGCCATGAGATGTTGCGTCTCTGGGAAAGCACCGATCCCCAGTGCTGTTGTGCCTGTAGATAGGGCACCAAGGTTAGATGAAGAGCAGCAACAGCTTTCAGGGCTGGGCCCTTCCCTCTGGGAGAAGGAGTCAGACGTTTGCCTTTCGGCAAGATGGTCTGCCGCGGCCGAGCGCCATGAGATGTTGCGTCTCTGGGAAAGCACCGATCCCCAGTGCTGTTGTGCCTGTAGATAGGGCACAAAGGGACCGTGAAGAGCAGCAACAGGTTTCAGGGCTGGGCCCTTCCCTGTGGGAGAAGGAGCCGGACGTTTGCCTTTTCGGCAAGAGTCTCTGCCGCGGCCGAGCGCCATGAGATGTTGCGTCTCTGAGAAAGCCCATATCCCCAGTGCTGTTGTGCCTGTAGATAGGGCGCCAAGGCATCGTGAAGAGCAGCAACAGTTTTCAGGGCAGGGCCCTTCCCTGTGGGAGAAGGAGCCGGACGTTTGCCTTTTCGGCAAGATGCTCTGCCGCGGCGGAGCGCCATGAGATGTTGCGTCTCTGGGAAAGCACCGATCCCCAGTGCTGTTGTGCCTGTAGATAGGGCACCAAGGTTAGGTGAAGAGCAGCAACAGCTTTCAGGGCTGGGCCCTTCCCTTTGGGAGAAGGAGCCGGACGTTTGACTTTTCGGCAAGAGGCTCTGCCGCGGCCGAGCGCCATGAGATATTGCGTCTCTGGGAAAGCACCGATCCCCAGTGCTGTTGTGCCTGTAGATAGAGTGCCAAGGCACCGTGAACAGCAGCAAAAGCTTTCAGGGCTGGGCCCTTCCCTGTGGGAGAAGGAGCCGGACGTTTGCCTTTTAGGCAAGAGGCTCTGCTGCGGCCGAGTTCCATGAGATGTTGCGTCTCTGAGAAAGCCCATATCCCCAGTGCTGTTGTGCCTGTAGATAGGGCGCCAAGGCACCGTGAAGAGCAGCAACAGCTTTCAGGGCTGGGCCCTTCCCTGTGGGAGAAGGAGCCGGACGTTTGCCTTTTCGGCAAGAGACTCTGCCGCAGCCGAGCGCCATGAGATGTTGCGTCTCTGGGAAAGCACAGATCCCCAGTGCTGTTGTGCCTGTAGATAGGGTGCCAAGGGACCGTGAAGAGCAGCAACAGCTTTCAGGACTGGGCCCTTCCCTGTGGGAGAAGGAGCCGGACGTTTGCCTTTTCGGCAAGAGGCTCTGCCGCGGCCGAGCGCCATGTGATGTTGCGTCTCTGGGAAAGCACCGATCCCCAGTGCTGTTGTGCCTGTAGATAGGGCACAAAGGGACCGTGAAGAGCAGCAACAGCTTTCAGGGCTGGGTCCTTCCCTGTTGGAGAAGGAGCCGGACGTTTGACTTTTCGGCAAGAGGCTCTGCCGCGACTGAGCGCCATGAGATGTTGCGTCTCTGGGAAAGCACCGATCCGCAGTGCTGTTGTGCCTGTAGATAGAGTGCCAAGGCACCGTGAACAGCAGCAAAAGCTTTCAGGGCTGGGCCCTTCCCTGTGGGAGAAGGAGCCAGACGTTTGCCTTTTCGGCAAGAGGCTCTGCCGCGGACGAGCGCAATGAGATGTTGCGTTTCTGGGAAAGCACCGATCCGCAGTGCTGTTGTGCCTGTAGATAGGGCACCAAGGCACCGTGAAGAGCAGCAACAGCTTTCAGGGCTGGGCCCTTCCCTGTGGGAGAAGGAGCCGGACGTTTGCCTTTTCGGCAAGAGGCTCTACCGCGACTGAGCGCCATGAGATGTTGCGTCTCTGGAAAAGCACAGATCCCCAGTGCTGTTGTGCCTGTAGATAGAGTGCCAAGGTACCGTGAAGAGCAGCAACAGGTTTCAAGGCTGGGCCCTTCCCTGTGGGAGAAGGAGCCGGACGTTTGCCTTTTCGGCAAGAGGCTCTACCGCGGCCGAGCTCCATGAGATATTGCGTCTCTGGGAAAGCACCGATCCCCAGTGCTCTTGTGCCTGTAGATAAGGCACCAAGGTTAGGTGAAGAGTAGGAACAACTTTCAGGGCTGGGCCCTTCCCTGTGGGAGAATGAGCCGGACGTTTGCCTTTTCGGCAAGAGGCTCTGCCGCGGCCGAGCGCCATGAGATGTTGCGTCTCTGGGAAAGCACCGATCCCCAGTGCTGTTGTGCCTGTAGATAGGGCACCAAGGTTAGATGAAGAGCAGCAACAGCTTTCAGGGCTGGGCCCTTCCCTCTGGGAGAAGGAGTCAGACGTTTGCCTTTCGGCAAGATGGTCTGCCGCGGCCGAGCGCCATGAGATGTTGCGTCTCTGGGAAAGCACCGATCCCCAGTGCTGTTGTGCCTGTAGATAGGGCACAAAGGGACCGTGAAGAGCAGCAACAGGTTTCAGGGCTGGGCCCTTCCCTGTGGGAGAAGGAGCCGGACGTTTGCCTTTTCGGCAAGAGTCTCTGCCGCGGCCGAGCGCCATGAGATGTTGCGTCTCTGAGAAAGCCCATATCCCCAGTGCTGTTGTGCCTGTAGATAGGGCGCCAAGGCATCGTGAAGAGCAGCAACAGTTTTCAGGGCTGGGCCCTTCCCTGTGGGAGAAGGAGCCGGACGTTTGCCTTTTCGGCAAGATGCTCTGCCGCGGCGGAGCGCCATGAGATGTTGCGTCTCTGGGAAAGCACCGATCCCCAGTGCTGTTGTGCCTGTAGATAGGGCACCAAGGTTAGGTGAAGAGCAGCAACAGCTTTCAGGGCTGGGCCCTTCCCTTTGGGAGAAGGAGCCGGACGTTTGACTTTTCGGCAAAAGGCTCTGCCGCGGCCCGAGCGCCATGAGATATCGCGTCTCTGGGAAAGCACAGATCCCCAGTGCTGTTGTGCCTGTAGATAGGGCACCAAGGCACTGTGAAGAGCAGTAACAGGTTTCAGGGCTGGGCCCTTCCCTGTGGGAGAAGGACCCGGACGTTTGCCTTTTCGGCAAGAGGCTCTGCCGCAGCCGTGCGCCATGAGATGTTGCATCCCTGGGAAAGCACCGATCCCCAGTGCTGTTGTGCCTGTAGATAGGGCACGAAACTTAGGTGAAGAGCAGCAACAGCTTTCAGGGCTGGGCCCTTCCCTGTGGGAGAAGGAGCCGCCCGTTTGCCTTTTCGGCAAGAGGCTCTGCCGCGGCCGAGCGCCATGAGATGTTGCGTCTCTGGGAAAGCACCGATCCCCAGTGCTGTTGTGCCTGTAGATAGGGCGCCAAGGGACCGTGAAGAGCAGCAACAGCTTTCAGGTCCTTCCCTGTGGGAGAAGGAGCCGGACATTTGCCTTTTCGGCAAGAGGCTCTGCCGCGACTGAGCGCCATGAGATGTTGCGACTCTGAGAAAGCACCGATCCCCAGTGCTGTTGTGCCTGTAGATAGGGCGCCAAGGCATCGTGAAGAGCAGCAACAGTTTTCAGGGCTGGGCCCTTCCCTCTGGGAGAAGGAGTCCGACGTTTGCCTTTTCGGCAAGAGGCTCTGCCGTGGCAGAGCGCCATGAGATGTTGCGTCTCTGGGAAAGCACCGATCCGCAGTGCTGTTGTGCCTGTAGATAGGGCACCAAGGTTAGGTGAAGAGCAGCAACAGCTTTCAGGGCTGGGCCATTCCCTCTGGGAGAAGAAGCCGGACGTTTGACTTTTCGGCAAGAGACTCTGCCGCGGCGGAGCGCCATGAGATGTTGCGTCTCTGGGAAAGCACAGATCCCCAGTGCTGTTGTGCCTGTAAATAGGGCGCCAAGGGACCGTGAAGAGCAGCAACAGCTTTCAGGGCTGGGCCCTTCCCTGTGGGAGAAGGAGCCGGACGTTTGCCTTTTCGGCAAGAGGCTCTGCCGCGGCCGAGCGCCATGAGATATCGCGTCTCTGGGAAAGCACCGATCCGCAGTGCTGTTATGCTTGTAGATAGGGCACCAAGGTTACGTGAGGAGCAGCAACAGGTTTCAGGGCTGGGCGCTTGCCTGTGGCAGAAGGAGCCGGACGTTTGCCTTTTCGGCAAGAGGCTCTGACGCTGCCGAGCGCCATGAGATGTTGCATCCCTGGGAAAGCACCAATCCCCAGTGCTGTTGTGCCTGTAGATAGGGCACGAAACTTAGGTGAAGAGCAGCAACAGCTTTCAGGGCTGGGCCCTTCCCTGTGGGAGAAGGAGCCGGACGTTTGCCTTTTCGGCAAGAGGCTCTGCCGTGGCAGAGCGCCATGAGATGTTGCGTCTCTGGGAAAGCACCGATCCGCAGTGCTGTTGTGCCTGTAGATAGGGCGCCAAGGTTAGGTGAAGAGCAGCAACAGCTTTCAGGGCTGGGCCCTTCCCTGTGGGAGAAGAAGCCGGACGTTTGACTTTTCGGCAAGAGACTCTGCCGCGGCGGAGCGCCATGAGATGTTGCGTCTCTGGGAAAGCACAGATCCCCAGTGCTGTTGTGCCTGTAAATAGGGCGCCAAGGGACCGTGAAGAGCAGCAACAGCTTTCAGGGCTGGGCCCTTCCCTGTGGGAGAAGGAGCCGCACGTTTGCCTTTTCGGCAAGAGGCTCTGCCGCGGCCGAGCGCCATGAGATGTTGCGTCTCTGAGAAAGCCGATATCCCCAGTGCTGTTGTGCCTGTAGATAGGGCGCCAAGTCACCGTGAAGAGCAGTAACAGCTTTCACGTCTGGGCCCTTCCCTGTGGGAGAAGGAGCCGGACGTTTGCCTTTTCGGCAAGAGGCTCTGCCGCGGCTGAGCGCCATGAGATGTTGCTTCTCTGGGAAAGCACAGATCCCCAGTGCTGTTGTGCCTGTGAACACGCTGCATGGGGAAGGTGAAGAGCAGCAACAGCTTTCAGGCTGGCACCTTCCCTGTGGGAGAAGGAGCCCGACGTTTGCCATTTCGGAAAGTGTCTCTGCCGAGAACGAACGCCATGAGATGTTCCGTCTGTGGGAAAGCACAGATCCCCAGTGCTGTTGTGCCTGTGAATAGGCTGCACGGGGAAGGTGAAGAGCAGCAACACCTTTCACGGCTGGCACCTTCCTTGTGGGAGAAGGAGCCCCACGTTTGCCAGTTCGGAAACAGGATCTGCCGAGAACGAACGCCATGAGATGTTGCATCTGTGGGAAAGCACAGATCCCCAGTGCTGTTGTGCCTGTGAATAGGCTGCACGGGGATGGTGAAGAGCAGCAACAGCTTTCAGGGCTGGCACCTTCCTTGTGGGAGAAGGAGCCCGACGTTTGCCATTTCGGAAACAGGATCTGCCGAGAACGAACGCCATGAGATGTTGCATCTGTGGGAAAGCACAGATCCCCAGTGCTGTTGTGCCTGTGAACACGCTGCATGGGGAAGGTGAAGAGCAGCAACAGCTTTCAGGCTGGCACCTTCCTTGTGGGAGAAGAAGCCCGACGTTTGCCATTTCGGAAAGTGTCTCTGCCGAGAACGAACGCCATGAGATGTTCCGTCTGTGGGAAAGCACAGATCCCCAGTGCTGTTGTGCCTGTGAATAGGCTGCACGGGGAAGGTGAAGAGCAGCAACACCTTTCAGGGCTGGCACCTTCCTGGTGGGACAAGGAGCCCGACGTTTGCCATTTCGGAAAGAGGCTCTGACGAGAACGAACACCATGAGCTGTTGCATCTTTGGGAAAGCACAGATCCCCAGTGCTGTTGTGCCTGTGAATAGGCTGCACGGGGAAGGTGAAGAGCAGCAACCGCTTTCAGGGCTGGGACCTTCCTTGTGGGAGAAGGAGCCCGACGTTTGCCATTTCGGAAACAGGATCTGCCGAGAACGAACGCTATGAGATGTTGCGTCTGTGGGAAAGCACAGATCCCCAGTGCTGTTGTGCCTGTGAATAGGCTGCACGGGGAAGGTGAAGAGCAGCAACAGCTTTCAGGGCTGGCACCTTCCTGGTGGGAGAAGGAGCCCAACGTTTGCCATGTCCGAAAGAGGCTCTTCCAAGAACAAACGCCATGAGATGTTGCATCTTTGGGAAAGCACAGATCCCCAGTGCTGTTTTGCCTGTGAATAGGCTGCATGGGGAAGGTGAAGAGCAGTAACTGCTTTCAGGGCTGGCACCTTCCTTGTGGGAGAAGGAGCCCGACTTTTGCCATTTCGGAAACAGGATCTGCCGAGAACGAACTCCATGAGATGTTGCATCTGTGGGAAAGCACAGATCCCCAGTGCTGTTGTGCCTGTGAATGGGTTGCACGGGGAAGGTGAAGAGCAGCAACAGCTTAGAGGGCTGGCACCTTCCTGGTGGGACAAGGAGCCCGACGTTTGCCATTTCGGAAAGAGGCTCTGCCGAGAACGAACACCATGAGCTGTTGCATCTTTGGGAAAGCACAGATCCCCAGTGCTGTTGTGCCTGTGAATAGGCTGCACGGGGAAGGTGAAGAGCAGCAACAGCTTTCAGGGCTGGCACCTTCCTTGTGGGAGAAGGAGCCCGACGTTTGCCATGTCCGAAAGAGGCTCTGCCGAGAACGAACGCCATGAGATGTTGCATCTGTGGGAAAGCACAGATGCCCAGTGCTGTTGTGCCTGTGAATAGGCTGCACGGGGAAGGTGAAGAGCAGCAACAGCTTTCAGGGCTGGCACCTTCCTTGTGGGAGAAGGAGCCGGACGTTTGCCTTTTCGGCAAGAGGCTCTGCCGCGGCCGAGCGCCATGAGATGTTGCGTCTGTGGGAAAGCACCGATCCCCACTGCTGTTGTGCCTGTAGATAGGGCACAAAGGGACCGTGAAGAGCAGCAACAGCTTTCAGGGCTGGGTCCTTCCCTGTTGGAGAAGGAGACGGACGTTTGCCTTTTCAGCAAGAGGCTCTGCCGCGACTGAGCGCCATGAGATGTTGCGACTCTGAGAAAGCACCGATCCCCAGTGCTGTTGTGCCTGTAGATAGAGTGCCAAGGCACCGTGAAGAGCAGCAAAAGCTTTCAGGGCTGAGCCCTTCCCTATGGGAGAAGGAGCCAGACGTTTGCCTTTTCGGCAAGAGGCTCTGCCGCGGCTGAGCGCCATGAGATGTTGCGTCTCTGGGAAAGCACCGATTCCCAGTGCTGTTGTGCCTGTAGATAGGGCACCAAGGTTAGGTGAAGAGCAGCAACAGCTTTCAGGGCTGGGCCCTTCCCTCTGGGAGAAGGAGCCGGACGTTTGCCTTTTCGGCAAGAGGCTCTGCCGCGGCCGAGCGCAATGAGATGTTGCGTCTCTGGGAAAACACCGATCCGCAGTGCTGTTGTGCCTGTAGATAGGGCACCAAGGTTAGGTGAAGAGCAGCAACAGCTTTCAGGGCAGGGCCCTTCCCTCTGGGAGAAGGAGTAAGACGTTTGCCTTTCGGCAAGATGCTCTGCTGCGGCAGAGCGCCATGAGATGTTGCGTCTCTGGGAAAGCACCGATCCCCAGTGCTGTTGTGCCTGTAGATAGGGCACCAAGGTTAGGTGAAGAGCAGCAACAGCTTTCAGGGCTGGGCCCTTCCCTGTGGGAGAAGGAGCCGGACGTTTGACTTTTCGGCAAGAGACTCTGCCGCAGCCGTGCGCCATGAGATGTTGTATCTCTGGGAAAGCACAGATCCCCAGTGCTGTTGTGCCTGTAGATAGGGCGCCAAGGGACCGTGAAGAGCAGCAACAGCTTTCAGGACTGGGCCCTTCCCTGTGGGAGAAAAAGCCGGACGTTTGCCTTTTCGGCAAGAGGCTCTGCCGCGGCCGAGCGCCATGAGATGTTGCGTCTCTGGGAAAGCACCGATCCCCAGTGCTGTTGTGCCTGTAGATAGGGCACAAAGGGACCGTGAAGAGCAGCAACAGCTTTCAGGTCCTTCCCTGTGGGAGAAGGAGCCGGACATTTGCCTTTTCGGCAAGAGGCTCTGCCGCGACTGAGCGCCATGAGATGTTGCGACTCTGAGAAAGCACAGATCCCCAGTGCTGTTGTGCCTGTAGATAGGGCGCCAAGGCACCGTGAAGAGCAGCAAAAGCTTTCAGGGCTGGGCCCTTCCCTGTGGGAGAAGGAGCCAGACGTTTGCCTTTTCGGCAAGAGGCTCTGCCGCGGCCGAGCGCCATGAGATATTGCGTCTCTGGGAAAGCACCGATCCCCAGTGCTGTTGTGCCTGTAGATAGGGCGCCAAGGTTAGATGAAGAGCAGCAACAGCTTTCAGGGCTGGGCCCTTCCCTCTGGGAGAAGGAGTCAGACGTTTGCCTTTCGGCAAGTTGCTCTGCCGCGGCAGAGCGCCATGAGATGTTGCGTCTCTGGGAAAGCACCGATCCCCAGTGCTGTTGTGCCTGTAGATAGGGCGCCAAGGCATCGTGAAGAGCAGCAACAGTTTTCAGGGCTGGGCCCTTCCCTCTGGGAGAAGGAGTCCGACGTTTGCCTTTTCGGCAAGATGCTCTGCCGCGGCCGAGCGCCATGAGATGTTGCGTCTCTGGGAAAGCACCGATCCCCAGTGCTGTTGTGCCTGTAGATAGGGCACAAAGGGACCATCAAGAGCAGCAACAGCTTTCAGGGCTGGGCCCTTCCCTGTGGGAGAAGGAGCCGCACGTTTGCCTTTTCGGCAAGAGGCTCTGCCGCGGCCGAGCGCCATGAGATGTTGCGTCTCTGAGAAAGCCCAGATACCCAGTGCTGTTGTGCCTGTAGATAGGGCGCCAAGGCACTGTGAAGAGCAGTAACAGCTTTCAGGGCTGGGCCCTTCCCTGTGGGAGAAGGAGCCGGACGTTTGCCTTTTCGGCAAGAGGCTCTGCCGCAGCCGAGCGCCATGAGATGTTGCGTCTCTGGGAAAACACCGATCCGCAGTGCTGTTGTGCCTGTAGATAGGGCACCAAGGTTAGGTGAAGAGCAGCAACAGCTTTCAGGGCTGGGCCCTTCCCTGTGGGAGAAGGAGCCGCACGTTTGCCTTTTCGGCAGATGTTCTGCTGCGGGCGAGCGCCATGAGATGTTGCGTCTCTGGGAAAGCACCGATCCCCAGTGCTGTTGTGCCTGTAGATAGGGCGCCAAGGTTAGGTGAAGAGCAGCAACAGCTTTCAGGGCTGGGCCCTTCCCTGTGGGAGAAGGAGCCGGACGTTTGACTTTTCGGCAAGAGAATCTGCCGCAGCCGAGCGCCATGAGATGTTGCGTCTCTGGGAAAACACCGATCCGCAGTGCTGTTGTGCCTGTAGATAGGGCACCAAGGTTAGGTGAAGAGCAGCAACAGCTTTCAGGGCTGGGCCCTTCCCTGTGGGAGAAGGAGCCGGACGTTTGACTTTTCGGCAAGAGGCTCTGCCGCGGCCGAGTGCAATGAGATGTTGCGTCTCTGGGAAAGCACCGATCCCCAGTGCTGTTGTGCCTGTAGATAGGGCACCAAGGTTAGGTGAAGAGCAGCAACAGGTTTCAGGGCTGGGCCCTTCCCTGTGGGAGAAGGAGCCGGACGTTTGCCTTTTCGGCAAGAGGCTCTGCCGCGGCCGAGCGCCATGAGATGTTGCGTCTCTGGGAAAACACCGATCCGCAGTGCTGTTGTGCCTGTAGATAGGGCACCAAGGTTAGGTGAAGAGCAGCAAAAGCTTTTAGGGCTGGGCCCTTCCCTATGGGAGAAGGAGCCAGACGTTTGCCTTTTCGGCAAGAGGCTCTGCTGCGGCCGAGCGCCATGAGATGTTGCGTCTCTGGGAAAGCACAGATCCGCAGTGCTGTTGTGCCTGTAGATAGGGCACCAAGGTTAGGTGAAGAGCAGCAACAGCTTTCAGGGCTGGGCCCTTCCCTGTGGGAGAAGGACCCGGACGTTTGCCTTTTCAGCAAGAGGCTCTGCCGCGGCCGAGCGCAATGAGATGTTGCGTCTCTGGGAAAACACCGATCCGCAGTGCTGTTGTGCCTGTAGATAGGGCACCAAGGTTAGGTGAAGAGCAGCAACAGCTTTCAGGGCAGGGCCCTTCCCTCTGGGAGAAGGAGTCAGACGTTTGCCTTTCGGCAAGATGCTCTGCCGCGGCAGAGCGCCATGAGATGTTGCGTCTATGGGAAAGCACCGATCCCCAGTGCTGTTGTGCCTGTAGATAGGGCACCAAGGTTAGGTGAAGAGCAGCAACAGCTTTCAGGGCTGGGCCCTTCCCTGTGGGAGAAGGAGCCGGACGTTTGACTTTTCGGCAAGAGACTCTGCCGCAGCCGAGCGCCATGAGATGTTGCGTCTCTCGAAAGCACAGATCCCCAGTGCTGTTGTGCCTGTAGATAGGGCGCAAAGGGACCGTGAAGAGCAGCAACAGCTTTCAGGGCTGGGCCCTTCCCTGTGGGAGAAGGAGCCGCACGTTTGCCTTTTCGGCAAGAGGCTCTGCCGCGGCCGAGCGCCATGAGATGTTGCGTCTCTGAGAAAGCCCAGATCCCCAGTGCTGTTGTGCCTGTAGATAGGGCAACAAGATTAGGTGAAGAGCAGCAACAGCTTTCAGGGCTGGGCCCTTCCCTGTGGGAGAAGGAGCCGGACGTTTGCCTTTTCGGCAAGAGGCTCTGCCGCGGCCGAGCGCCATGAGATATCGCGTCTCTGGGAAAGCACAGATGCCCAGTGCTGTTGTGCCTGTGAATAGGCTGCACGGGGAAGGTGAAGAGCAGCAACAGCTTTCAGGGCTGGCACCTTCCTTGTGGGAGAAGGAGCCGGACGTTTGCCTTTTCGGCAAGAGGCTCTGCCGCGGCCGAGCGCCATGAGATGTTGCGTCTGTGGGAAAGCACCGATCCCCACTGCTGTTGTGCCTGTAGATAGGGCACAAAGGGACCGTGAAGAGCAGCAACAGCTTTCAGGGCTGGGTCCTTCCCTGTTGGAGAAGGAGACGGATGTTTGCCTTTTCAGCAAGAGGCTCTGCCGCGACTGAGCGCCATGAGATGTTGCGACTCTGAGAAAGCACCGATCCCCAGTGCTGTTGTGCCTGTAGATAGAGTGCCAAGGCACCGTGAAGAGCAGCAAAAGCTTTCAGGGCTGAGCCCTTCCATATGGGAGAAGGAGCCAGACGTTTGCCTTTTCGGCAAGAGGCTCTGCCGCGGCTGAGCGCCATGAGATGTTGCGTCTCTGGGAAAGCACCGATTCCCAGTGCTGTTGTGCCTGTAGATAGGGCACCAAGGTTAGGTGAAGAGCAGCAACAGCTTTCAGGGCTGGGCCCTTCCCTGTGGGAGAAGGAGCCGGACGTTTGCCTTTTCGGCAAGAGGCTCCTCCGCGGCCGAGCGCAATGAGATGTTGCGTCTCTGGGAAAACACCGATCCGCAGTGCTGTTGTGCCTGTAGATAGGGCACCAAGGTTAGGTGAAGAGCAGCAACAGCTTTCAGGGCAGGGCCCTTCCCTCTGGGAGAAGGAGTAAGACGTTTGCCTTTTCGGCAAGATGCTCTGCTGCGGCACAGCGCCATGAGATGTTGCGTCTCTGGGAAAGCACCGATCCCCAGTGCTGTTGTGCCTGTAGATAGGGCGCCAAGGGACCGTGAAGAGCAGCAACAGCTTTTAGGGCTGGGCCGTTCCCTGTGGGAGAAGGAGCCGGACGTTTGCCTTTTCGGCAAGAGGCTCTGCCGCGGCCGAGCGCCATGAGATGTTGCGTCTCTGAGAAAGCACAGATCCCCAGTGCTGTTGTGCCTGTAGATAGGGCACCAAGGCACTGTGAAGACCAGTAACAGCTTTCAGGGCTGGGCCCTTCCCTGTGGGAGAAGGAGCCGGACGTTTGCCTTTTCGGCAAGAGGCTCTGCCGCGGCCGAGCGCCATGAGATATCGCGTCTCTGGGAAAGCACCGATCCCCAGTGCTGTTGTGCCTGTAGATAAGGCACCAAGGTTAGGTGAAGAGTAGGAACACCTTTCAGGGCTGGGCCCTTCCCTGTGGGAGAAGGAGCCGGACGTTTGCCTTTTCGGCAAGTGTCTCTGCCGCGGCCGAGCGCCATGAGATGTTGCTTCTCTGAGAAAGCCCAGATCCCCAGTGCTGTTGTGTCTGTAGATAGGGCACCAAGGCACTGTGAAGAGCAGTAACAGGTTTCAGGGCTGGGCCCTTCCCTGTGGGAGAAGGAGCCGGACGTTTGCCTTTTCGGCAAGAGAATCTGCCGCGGCCGAGCGCCATGAGATGTTGCGTCTCTGGGTACGCCGATATCCCCAGTGCTGTTGTGCCTGTAGATAGGGCACCAAGGTTAGGTGAAGAGCAGCAACAGCTTTCAGGACTGGGCCCTTCCCTGTGGGAGAAGGACCCGGACGTTTGCCTTTTCGGCAAGAGGCTCTGCCGCGGCCGAGCGCCATGAGATGTTGCGTCTCTGGGAAAACACCGATCCACAGTGCTGTTGTGCCTGTAGATAGGGCACCAAGGTTAGGTGGAGAGCAGAAAAAGCTTTCAGGGCTGGGCCCTTCCCTGTGGGAGAAGGAGCCAGACGTTTGCCTTTTCGGCAAGAGGCTCTGCTGCGGGCGAGCGCCATGAGATGTTGCGTCTCTGGGAAAGCACCGATCCCCAGTGCTGTTGTGCCTGTAGATAGGGCGCCAAGGGACCGTGAAGAGCAGCAACAGGTTTCAGGGCTGGGCCCTTCCCTGTTGGAGAAGGAGCCGGACTTTTGCCTTTTCGGCAAGAGGCTCAGCGGCGGCCGAGTGCCATGAGATGTTGCGTCTCTGGGAAAGCACCGATCCCCAGTGCTGTTGTGCCTGTAGATAGGGCGCCAAGGCACCGTGAAGAGCAGCAACAGGTTTCAGGGCTGGGCCCTTCCCTGTGGGAGGAGCCGGACGTTTGCCTTTTCGGCAAGAGGCTCTGCCGCGGCTGAGCGCCATGAGATGTTGCGACTCTAGGAAAGCACCGATCCCCAGTGCTGTTGTGCCTGTAGATAGGGCACGAAACTTAGGTGAAGAGCAGCAACAGCTTTCAGGGCTGGGCCCTTCCCTGTGGGAGAAGGACCCGGACGTTTGCCTTTTCGGCAAGAGGCTCTGCCGCGGCCGAGCGCCATGAGATATTGCGTCTCTGGGAAAACACCGATCCGCAGTGCTGTTGTGCCTGTAGATAGGGCACCAAGGTTAGGTGAAGAGCAGCAACAGCTTTCAGGGCAGGGCCCTTCCCTCTGGGAGAAGGAGTCAGAAGTTTGCCTTTCGGCAAGATGCTCTGCCGCGGCCGAGCGCCATGAGATGTTGCGTCTCTGGGAAAACACCGATCCGCAGTGCTGTTGTGCCTGTAGATAGGGCACCAAGGTTAGGTGAAGAGCAGCAACAGCTTTCAGGGCAGGGCCCTTCCCTCTGGGAGAAGGAGTCAGACGTTTGCCTTTCGGCAAGATGCTCTGCCGCGGCAGAGCGCCATGAGATGTTGCGTCTATGGGAAAGCACCGATCCCCAGTGCTGTTGTGCCTGTAGATAGGGCACCAAGGTTAGGTGAAGAGCAGCAACAGCTTTCAGGGCTGGGCCCTTCCCTGTGGGAGAAGGAGCCGGACGTTTGACTTTTCGGCAAGAGACTCTGCCGCAGCCGAGCGCCATGAGATGTTGCGTCTCTCGAAAGCACAGATCCCCAGTGCTGTTGTGCCTGTAGATAGGGCGCAAAGGGACCGTGAAGAGCAGCAACAGCTTTCAGGGCTGGGCCCTTCCCTGTGGGAGAAGGAGCCGCACGTTTGCCTTTTCGGCAAGAGGCTCTGCCGCGGCCGAGCGCCATGAGATGTTGCGTCTCTGAGAAAGCCCAGATCCCCAGTGCTGTTGTGCCTGTAGATAGGGCAACAAGATTAGGTGAAGAGCAGCAACAGCTTTCAGGGCTGGGCCCTTCCCTGTGGGAGAAGGAGCCGGACGTTTGCCTTTTCGGCAAGAGGCTCTGCCGCGGCCGAGCGCCATGAGATATCGCGTCTCTGGGAAAGCACAGATCCCCAGTGCTGTTGTGCCTGTAGATAAGGCACCAAGGTTAGGTGAAGAGTAGGAACACCTTTCAGGGCTGGGCCCTTCCCTGTGGGAGAAGGAGCCGGACGTTTGCCTTTTCGGCAAGTGTCTCTGCCGCGGCCGAGCGCCATGAGATGTTGCGTCTCTGGGAAAACACCGATCCACAGTGCTGTTGTGCCTGTAGATAGGGCACCAAGGTTAGGTGGAGAGCAGAAAAAGCTTTCAGGGCTGGGCCCTTCCCTATGGGAGAAGGAGCCAGACGTTTGCCTTTTCGGCAAGAGGCTCTGCTGCGGGCGAGCGCCATGAGATGTTGCGTCTCTGGGAAAGCACAGATCCCCAGTGCTGTTGTGCCTGTAGATAGGGTGCCAAGGGACCGTGAAGAGCAGCAAAAGGTTTCAGGGCTGGGCCCTTCCCTGTTGGAGAAGGAGCCGGACTTTTGCCTTTTCGGCAAGAGGCTCAGCGGCGGCCGAGTGCCATGAGATGTTGCGTCTCTGGGAAAGCACCGATCCCCAGTGCTGTTGTGCCTGTAGATAGGGCGCCAAGGCACCGTGAAGAGCAGCAACAGGTTTCAGGGCTGGGCCCTTCCCTGTGGGAGGAGCCGGACGTTTGCCTTTTCGGCAAGAGGCTCTGCCGCGGCTGAGCGCCATGAGATGTTGCGACTCTAGGAAAGCACCGATCCCCAGTGCTGTTGTGCCTGTAGATAGGGCACCAAGGTTAGGTGAAGAGCAGCAACAGCTTTCAGGGCTGGGCCCTTCCCTGTGGCAGAAGGAGCCGGACGTTTGCCTTTTCGGCAAGAGGCTCTGCTGCGGGCGAGCGCCATGAGATGTTGCGTCTCTGGGAAAGCACAGATCCCCAGTGCTGTTGTGCCTGTAGATAGGGTGCCAAGGGACCGTGAAGAGCAGCAAAAGGTTTCAGGGCTGGGCCCTTCCCTGTTGGAGAAGGAGCCGGACTTTTGCCTTTTCGGCAAGAGGCTCAGCGGCGGCCGAGTGCCATGAGATGTTGCGTCTCTGGGAAAGCACCGATCCCCAGTGCTGTTGTGCCTGTAGATAGGGCGCCAAGGCACCGTGAAGAGCAGCAACAGGTTTCAGGGCTGGGCCCTTCCCTGTGGGAGGAGCCGGACGTTTGCCTTTTCGGCAAGAGGCTCTGCCGCGGCTGAGCGCCATGAGATGTTGCGACTCTAGGAAAGCACCGATCCCCAGTGCTGTTGTGCCTGTAGATAGGGCACCAAGGTTAGGTGAAGAGCAGCAACAGCTTTCAGGGCTGGGCCCTTCCCTGTGGCAGAAGGAGCCGGACGTTTGCCTTTTCGGCAAGAGGCTCTGCCGCGGCCGAGCGCAATGAGATGTTGCGTCTCTGGGAAAACACCGATCCGCAGTGCTGTTGTGCCTGTAGATAGGGCACCAAGGTTAGGTGAAGAGCAGCAACAGCTTTCAGGGCAGGGCCCTTCCCTGTGGGAGAAGGAGCCGGACGTTTGCCTTTCGGCAAGATGCTCTGCCGCAGCCGTGCGCCATGAGATGTTGCATCCCTGGGAAAGCACCGATCCCCAGTGCTGTTGTGCCTGTAGATAGGGCACGAAACTTAGGTGAAGAGCAGCAACAGCTTTCAGGGCTGGGCCCTTCCCTGTGGGAGAAGGACCCGGACGTTTGCCTTTTCGGCAAGAGGCTCTGCCGCGGCCGAGCGCCATGAGATATTGCGTCTCTGGAAAAACACCGATCCGCAGTGCTGTTGTGCCTGTAGATAGGGCACCAAGGTTAGGTGAAGAGCAGCAACAGCTTTCAGGGCAGGGCCCTTCCCTCTGGGAGAAGGAGTCAGAAGTTTGCCTTTCGGCAAGATGCTCTGCCGCGGCCGAGCGCCATGAGATGTTGCGTCTCTGGGAAAGCACCGATCCCCAGTGCTGTTGTGCCTGTAGATAGGGCGCCAAGGTTAGGTGAAGAGCAGCAACAGCTTTCAGGGCTGGGCCCTTCCCTGTGGGAGAAGGAGCCGGACGTTTGACTTTTCGGCAAGAGGCTCTGCCGCAGCCGAGCGCCATGAGATGTTGCGTCTCTCGAAAGCACAGATCCCCAGTGCTGTTGTGCCTGTAGATAGGGCGCAAAGGGACCGTGAAGAGCAGCAACAGCTTTCAGGGCTGGGCCCTTCCCTGTGGGAGAAGGAGCCGCACGTTTGCCTTTTCGGCAAGAGGCTGTACCGCGGCCGAGCGCCATGAGATGTTGCGTCTCTGAGAAAGCCCAGATCCCCAGTGCTGTTGTGCCTGTAGATAGGGCACCAAGGCACTGTGTAGAGCAGTAACAGGTTTCAGGGCTGCGCCCTTCCCTGTGGGAGAAGGAGCCGGACGTTTGCCTTTTCGGCAAGAGGCTCTGCCGCGGCCGAGCGCCATGAGATATTGCGTCTCTGGGAAAGCACAGATCCGCAGTGCTGTTGTGCCTGTAGATAGGGCACCAAGGTTAGGTGAAGAGCAGCAACAGCTTTCAGGGCTGGGCCATTCCCTCTGGGAGAAGGAGTCAAAAGTTTGCCTTTCGGCAAGATGCTCTGCCGCGGCAGAGCGCCATGAGATGTTGCGTCTCTGGGAAAGCACCGATCCCCAGTGCTGTTGTGCCTGTAGATAGGGCACCAAGGTTAGGTGAAGAGCAGCAACAGCTTTCAGGGCTGGGCCCTTCCCTGTGGGAGAAGGAGCCGGATGTTTGACTTTTCGGCAAGAGACTCTGCCGCAGCCGAGCGCCATGAGATGTTGCGTCTCTGGGAAAACACCGATCCGCAGTGCTGTTGTGCCTGTAGATATGGCACCAAGGTTAGGTGAAGAGCAGCAACAGCTTTCAGGGCTGGGCCCTTCCCTGTGGGAGAAGGAGCCGGACGTTTGCCTTTTCGGCAATAGGCTCTGCCGCGGCCGAGTGCAATGAGATGTTGCGTCTCTGGGAAAACACCGATCTGCAGTGCTGTTGTGCCTGTAGATAGGGCACCAAGGTTAGGTGAAGAGCAGCAACAGCTTTCAGGGCAGGGCCCTTCCCTGTGGGAGAAGGAGTCAGACGTTTGCCTTTCGGCAAGATGCTCTGCCGCGGCCGAGCGCCATGAGATGTTGCGTCTCTGGGAAAGCACCGATCCCCAGTGCTGTTGTGCCTGTAGATAGGGCACAAAGGGACCATCAAGAGCAGCAACAGCTTTCAGGGCTGGGCCCTTCCCTGTGGGAGAAGGAGCCGCACGTTTGCCTTTTCGGCAAGAGGCTCTGCCGCGGCCGAGCGCCATGAGATGTTGCGTCTCTGAGAAAGCCCAGATACCCAGTGCTGTTGTGCCTGTAGATAGGGCGCCAAGGCACTGTGAAGAGCAGTAACAGCTTTCAGGGCTGGGCCCTTCCCTGTGGGAGAAGGAGCCGGACGTTTGCCTTTTCGGCAAGAGACTCTGCCGCAGCCGAGCGCCATGAGATGTTGCGTCTCTGGGAAAACACCGATCCGCAGTGCTGTTGTGCCTGTAGATAGAGTGCCAAGGCACCGTGAAGAGCAGCAAAAGCTTTCAGGGCTGGGCCCTTCCCTGTTGGAGAAGGAGCCGGATGTTTGACTTTTCGGCAAGAGACTCTGCCGCAGCCGAGCGCCATGAGATGTTGCGTCTCTGGGAAAACACCGATCCGCAGTGCTGTTGTGCCTGTAGATAGGGCACCAAGGTTAGGTGAAGAGCAGCAACAGGTTTCAGGGCTGGGCCATTCCCTCTGGGAGAAGGAGTCAAACGTTTGCCTTTCGGCAAGATGTTCTGCTGCGGGCGAGCGCCATGAGATGTTGCGTCTCTGGGAAAGCACCGATCCCCAGTGCTGTTGTGCCTGTAGATAGGGCGCCAAGGTTAGGTGAAGAGCAGCAACAGCTTTCAGGGCTGGGCCCTTCCCTGTGGGAGAAGGAGCCGGACGTTTGACTTTTCGGCAAGAGAATCTGCCGCAGCCGAGCGCCATGAGATGTTGCGTCTCTGGGAAAACACCGATCCGCAGTGCTGTTGTGCCTGTAGATAGGGCACCAAGGTTAGGTGAAGAGCAGCAACAGCTTTCAGGGCTGGGCCCTTCCCTGTGGGAGAAGGAGCCGGACGTTTGACTTTTCGGCAAGAGGCTCTGCCGCGGCCGAGTGCAATGAGATGTTGCGTCTCTGGGAAAGCACCGATCCCCAGTGCTGTTGTGCCTGTAGATAGGGCACCAAGGTTAGGTGAAGAGCAGCAACAGCTTTCAGGGCTGGGCCCTTCCCTGTGGGAGAAGGAGCCGCACGTTTGACTTTTCGGCAAGAGACTCTGCCGCAGCCGAGTGCCATGAGATGTTGCGTCTCTGGGAAAGCACAGATCCCCAGTCCTCTTGTGCCTGTAGATAGGGCGCCAAGGGACCGTGAAGAGCAGCAACAGCTTTCAGGGCTGGGCCCTTCCCTGTGGGAGAAGGAGCCGCACGTTTGCCTTTTCGGCAAGAGGCTCTGCCGCGGCCGAGCGCCATGAGATGTTGCGTCTCTGAGAAAGCCCAGATACCCAGTGCTGTTGTGCCTGTAGATAGGGCACCAAGGCACTGTGAAGAGCAGTAACAGCTTTCAGGGCTGGGCCCTTCCCTGTGGGAGAAGGAGCCGGACGTTTGCCTTTTCGGCAAGAGGCTCTGCCGCGGCCGAGCGCCATGAGATGTTGCGTCTCTGGGTACGCCCATATCCCCAGTGCTGTTGTGCCTGTAGATAGGGCACCAAGGTTACGTGAAGAGCAGCAACAGGTTTCAGGGCTGGGCCCTTCCCTGTGGGAGAAGGAGCCGGACGTTTGCCTTTTCGGCAAGAGGCTCTGCCGCGGCCGAGCGCCATGAGATGTTGCGTCTCTGGGAAAACACCGATCCCCAGTGCTGTTGTGCCTGTAGATAGGGCACCAAGGTTAGGTGAAGAGCAGCAAAAGCTTTTAGGGCTGGGCCCTTCCCTATGGGAGAAGGAGCCAGACGTTTGCCTTTTCGGCAAGAGGCTCTGCCGCAGCCGTGCGCCATGAGATGTTGCATCCCTGGGAAAGCACCGATCCCCAGTGCTGTTGTGCCTGTAGATAGGGCACGAAACTTAGGTGAAGAGCAGCAACAGCTTTCAGGGCTGGGCCCTTCCCTGTGGGAGAAGGACCCGGACGTTTGCCTTTTCGGCAAGAGGCTCTGCCGCGGCCGAGCGCCATGAGATATTGCGTCTCTGGGAAAACACCGATCCGCAGTGCTGTTGTGCCTGTAGATAGGGCACCAAGGTTAGGTGAAGAGCAGCAACAGCTTTCAGGGCAGGGCCCTTCCCTCTGGGAGAAGGAGTCAGAAGTTTGCCTTTCGGCAAGATGCTCTGCCGCGGCCGAGCGCCATGAGATGTTGCGTCTCTGGGAAAGCACCGATCCCCAGTGCTGTTGTGCCTGTAGATAGGGCGCCAAGGTTAGGTGAAGAGCAGCAACAGCTTTCAGGGCTGGGCCCTTCCCTGTGGGAGAAGGAGCCGGACGTTTGACTTTTCGGCAAGAGGCTCTGCCGCAGCCGAGCGCCATGAGATGTTGCGTCTCTCGAAAGCACAGATCCCCAGTGCTGTTGTGCCTGTAGATAGGGCGCAAAGGGACCGTGAAGAGCAGCAACAGCTTTCAGGGCTGGGCCCTTCCCTGTGGGAGAAGGAGCCGCACGTTTGCCTTTTCGGCAAGAGGCTGTACCGCGGCCGAGCGCCATGAGATGTTGCGTCTCTGAGAAAGCCCAGATCCCCAGTGCTGTTGTGCCTGTAGATAGGGCACCAAGGCACTGTGAAGAGCAGTAACAGGTTTCAGGGCTGCGCCCTTCCCTGTGGGAGAAGGAGCCGGACGTTTGCCTTTTCGGCAAGAGGCTCTGCCGCGGCCGAGCGCCATGAGATATTGCGTCTCTGGGAAAGCACAGATCCGCAGTGCTGTTGTGCCTGTAGATAGGGCACCAAGGTTAGGTGAAGAGCAGCAACAGCTTTCAGGGCTGGGCCATTCCCTCTGGGAGAAGGAGTCAAAAGTTTGCCTTTCGGCAAGATGCTCTGCCGCGGCAGAGCGCCATGAGATGTTGCGTCTCTGGGAAAGCACCGATCCCCAGTGCTGTTGTGCCTGTAGATAGGGCACGAAACTTAGGTGAAGAGCAGCAACAGCTTTCAGGGCTGGGCCCTTCCCTGTGGGAGAAGGAGCCGGATGTTTGACTTTTCGGCAAGAGACTCTGCCGCAGCCGAGCGCCATGAGATGTTGCGTCTCTGGGAAAGCACCGATCCCCAGTGCTGTTGTGCCTGTAGATAGGGCACCAAGGTTAGGTGAAGAGCAGCAACAGCTTTCAGGGCTGGGCCCTTCCCTGTGGGAGAAGGAGCCAGAAGTTTTCCTTTTCGTCAAGAGGCTCTGCCGCGGCCGAGCGCTATGAGATGTTGCGTCTCTGGGAAAGCACAGATCCCCAGTGCTGTTGTGCCTATAGATAGGGCAACAAGGCACCGTGAAGAGCAGCAACAACTTTCAGGGCTGGGCCCTTCCCTGTGGGAGAAGGAGCCAGACGTTTACCTTTTAGTCAAGAGGCTGTTTCTCGGCCGAGCGCCATGAGATGCTACGTCTCTGGGAAGGCACAGATCCCCAGTGCTGTTGTGCCTGTAGATAGGGCACCAAGGAACCCTAAAGAGCAGCAACAGCTTTCAGGGCTGGGCCCTTCCCTGTGGGAGAAGGAGCCGGACTTTTGCCTTTTTGGCAAGAGGCTCTGCCGAGGTCAAGCGCCATGAGTTGTTGCATCTCTGGGAAAGCACCGATCCCCAGTGCTGTTGTGCCTGTAGATAGGGCGCCAAGGCATCGTGAAGAGCAGCAACAGCTTTCAGGGCTGGGCCCTTCCCTGTGGGAGAAGGAGCCGGACGTTTGCCTTTTCGGCAAGAGGCTCTGCCGCGGCCGAGCGCCAACAGATGTTGCGTCTCTGGGAAAGCACCGATCCCCAGTGCTGTTGTGCCTGTAGATAGGGCACCAAGGTTAGGTGAAGAGCAGCAACAGCTTTCAGGGCTGGGCCCTTCCCTGTGGGAGAAGGAGCCGGACGTTTGCCTTTTCGGCAAGAGGCTCTGCCGCGGCCGAGCGCCATGAGATGTTGCGTCTCTGGGAAAGCACCGATCCCCAGTGCTGTTGTGCCTGTAGATAGGGCACCAAGGGACTGTCAAGAGCAACAACATCTTTCAGGGCTGGGCCCTTCCCTGTGGGAGAAGGAGCCGGACGTTTGAGTTTTCAGTTACTCGCTCTGCAGCTGCCGAGCGCCATGAGAAGTTGCGTCTCTGGGAAGGGACAGATCCCCACTGCTGTTGTGCCTGTAGATAGGGCACCAAGGGACTGTCAAGAGCAGCAACAGCTTTCAGGGCTGGGCCCTTCCCTGTGGGAGAAGGAGCCAGACGTTTGCCTTTTAGTCAACATGCCCTGCCGCGTCCGAGCGCCATGAGATGTTGCGTCTCTGGGAAAGCGCCGATCCCCAGTGCTGTTGTGCCTGTAGATAGGGCACCAAGGTTAGGTGAAGAGCAGCAACAGCTTTCAGGGCTGGGCCCTTCCCGGTGGGAGAAGGAGCCGGACGTTTGCCTTTTCGGCAAGAGGCTCTGCTGCGGCCGAGCGCCATGAGATGTTGCGTCTCTGGGAAAGCACCGATCCCCACTGCTGTTGTGCCTGTAGATAGGGCACCAAGGCACCGTGAAGAGCAGCAACAGCTTTCAGGGCAGGGCAGTTCCCTGTGGGAGAAGGAGCCAGAAGTTTTCCTTTTCTTCAAGAGGCTCTGCCGTGGCCGAGCGCCATGAGATGTTGCGTCTCTGGGAAAGCACAGATCCCCAGTGCTGTTGTGCCTGTAGATAGGGCACCAAGGTTGGGTGAAGAACAGCAACAGCTTTCAGGGCTGGGCCCTTCCCTGTGGTAGAAGGAGCCAGTCGTTTGCCTTTTTGGCAAGAGGCTCTGCCGAGGCCAAGCGCCATGAGATGTTGCATCTCTGGGAAAGCACCGATCCCCAGTGCTGTTGTGCCTGTAGATAGGGCACTAAGGCACCGTGAAGAGCAGCAACAGCTTTCAGGGCTGGGCCCTTCCCTGTGGGAGATGGAGCCGGACGTTTGCCTTTTCGGCAAGAGGCTCTGCCGCGGCCGAGCGCCAACAGATGTTGCGTCTCTGGGAAAGCACCGATCCCCAGTGCTGTTGTGCCTGTCGATAGGGCACCAAGGTTAGGTGAAGAGCAGCAACAGCTTTCAGGGCTGGGCCCTTCCCTGTGGGAGAAGGAGCCAGACGTTTGCCTTTTCGGCAAGAGGCTCTGCCGCGGCTGAGCGCCATGAGATGTTGCGTCTCTGGGAAAGCACCGATCCCCAGTGCTGTTGTGCCTGTAGATAGGGCACCAAGGGACTGTCAAGAGCAACAACAGCTTTCAGGGCTGGGCCCTTCCCTGTGGGAGAAGGAGCCAGACGTTTGACTTTTCGGCTAGTGGCTTTGCCGCGGCCGAGCGCCATGATATGTTGCGTCTCTGGGAAAGCTCCGATCCCCAGTGCTGTTGTGCCTGTAGATAGGGTGTCAAGTTTAGGTGAAGAGCAGCAACAGCTTTCAGGGCTGGGCCCTTCCCTGTGGGAGAAGGAGCCGGACGTTTGCCTTTTCGGCAAGAGGCTCTGCCGCGGCCGAGCGCCATGAGATGTTGCGTCTCTGGGAAAGCACAGATCCCCAGTTCTGTTGTGCCTGTAGATAGGACGCCAAGGCACCGTGAGGAGCAGCAACAGCTTTCAGGGCTGGGCCCTTCCCTGTGGGAGAAGGAGCCGGACGTTTGACTTTCCGGCTAGTGGCTCTGCCGCGGCCGAGCGCCATGAGATGTTGCGTCTCTGGGAACGCCCATATCCACAGTGCTGTTGTGCCTGTAGATAGGGCACCAAGGCACCGTGAACAGCAGCAGCAGCTTTCAGTCTGGGCCCTTCCATGTGGGAGAAGTAGCTAGACGATTGCCTTTTCGGCAAGAGGCTTCGCCACGGCCGAGCGCCATGAGATATTGCGTCTATGGGAACGCCCATATGCACAGTGCTGTTGTGCCTGTAGATAGGGCACCAAGGCACCGTGAAGAGCAGAAACAGCTTTCAGGGCTGGGCCCTTCCCTGTGCGAGAAGGAGCCGGACGTTTGCCGTTTTTGCAAGAGGCTCTGCCGTGGCCGAGCGCCATGAGATGTTGCGTCTCTGGGAAAGCGCCGATCCCCAGTGCTGTTGTGCCTGTAGATAGGGCGCCAAGGCAGCATGAAAAGCAGCAACAGCTTTCAGGGCTGGGCCCTTCCATGTGGGAGAAGGAGCCGGACGTTTGCCTTTTCAGCAAGAGGCTCTGCCGCGGCCGAGCGCCATGAGATGTTGTGTCTCTGGGAAAGCCCATATCCCCAGAGCTGTTGTGCCTGTAGATAGGGCGCCAAGGCACCGTGAAGAGCAGCAACAGCTTTCAGGGCTGCATCCTTCTCTGTGGGAGGAGGAGCCGGACGTTTGACTTTTCGGCTAAAGGCTCGGCAGCGGCGGAGCTCCATAAGATGTTGCGTCTCTGGGAAAGCACAGATACCCAGTGCTGTTGTGCCTGTAGATAGAGCGCCAAGGCACCGTGAAGAGCAGCAACAGCTTTCAGGGCTGGGCCCTTCCCTGTGGGAGAAGGAGCCGGATGTTTGACTTTTCGGCAAGAGGCTCTGCCGCTGCCGTGCGCCATGAGATGTTGCGTCTCTGGGAAAGCACCGATCCCCAGTGCTGTTGTGCCTGTAGATAGGGCACCAAGGCACCGTGAAGAGCAGCAACAGCTTTCAGGGTTGGGCCCTTCCCTGTGGGAGAAGGAGCCGGACGTTTGACTTTTCGGCAAGAGGCTCTGCCGCTGCCGAGCACCATGAGATGTTGCGTCTCTGGGAAAGCACCGATCCCCAGTGCTGTTGTGCCTGTAGATAGGGCACCAAGGCACCGTGAAGAGCAGCAACAGCTTTCAGGGCTGGGCCATTCCCTCTGGGAGAAGGAGCCGGACGTTTGACTTTTCGGCAAGAGGCTCTGCCGTGGCCGAGCGCCGTGAGATGTTGCGTCTCTGGGAAACCCATATGATCAGTGCTGTTGTGCCTGTAGATAGGGCACCAAGGTTAGGTGAAGAGCAGCAAAAGCTTGCAGGGCTGGGCCCTTCCCTGTGGGAGAAGGAGCCGACGTTTGCCTTTTCGGCAAGAGGCTCTGCCGCGGCCGAGCGCCATGAGATGTTGCGTCTCTGGGAAAGCACAGATCCCCAGTGCTGTTGTGCCTGTAGATAGGGCACCAAGGTACCATGAAGAGCAGCAACAGCTTTCAGGGCTGGGCCCTTCCCTGTGGGAGAGGGAGCCGGATGTTTGACTTTTCGGCAAAAGGCTCTGCCGCGGCCGAGCACCATGAGATGTTGTGTCTCTGGGAAAGCACCGATCCCCAGTGCTGTTGTGCCTGTAGATAGGGCACCAAGGTACCATGAAGAGCAGCAACAGCTTTCAGGGCTGGGCCCCTCCCTGTGGGAGAAGGAGCCGGACGTTTGCCTTTTTGGCAAGAGGGTTTGCCGCGGCCGAGCACCATGAGATGTTGCGTCTCTGGGAAAGCACAGATACCCAGTGCTGTTGTGCCTGTAGATAGGGTGCCAAGGTTAGGTGAAGAGCAGCAACAGCTTTCAGGGCTGGGCCCTTCCCTGTGGGAGAAGGAGCCGACGTTTGCCTTTTTGGCAAGAGGCTCTGCCGCGGCCGAGCGCCAAGAGATGTTGTGTCTCTGGGAAAGCCCATATCCCCAGTGCTTTTGTGCCTTTATATAGAGCGCCAAGACACCGTGAAGAGCAGCAACAGGTTTCAGGGCTGGGCCCTTCCCTGTGGGAGAAGGAGCCGGACATTTGCCTTTTCGGCAAGAGGTTCTGCCGCGGTTGAGCGCCATGAGATGTTGCGTCTCTGGGAAAGCACCGATCCCCACTGCTGTTGTGCCTGTAGATAGGGCACCAAGGTACCATGAAGAGCAGCAACAGCTTTCAGGGCTGGGCCCTTCCCTGTGGGAGAAGGAGCCGGACGTTTGAGTTTTCGGCAGGAGGATCTGCCGCGGCCGAACGCCATGAGATGTTGCGTGTCTGGGAAAGCCCATATCCCCAGTGCTGTTGTGCCTGTAGATATAGCGCCAAGGCACCGTGAAGAGCAGCAACAGCTTTCAGGGCTGGGCCCTTCCCTGTGGGAGAAGGAGCCGGACGTTTGCCGTTTTTGCAAGAGGCTCTGCCGTGGCCGAGCGCCATGAGATGTTGTGTCTCTGGAAAAGCACAGATTGCCAGTGCTGTTGTGCCTGTAGATAGGGCACCAAGGCAGCATGAAAAGCAGCAACAGCTTTCAGGGCTGGGCCCTTCCATGTGGGAGAAGGAGCCGGACGTTTGCCTTTTCAGCAAGAGGCTCTGCCGCGGCCGAGCGCCATGAGATGTTGTGTCTCTGGGAAAGCCCATATCCCCAGAGCTGTTGTGCCTGTAGATAGGGCGCCAAGGCACCGTGAAGAGCAGCAACAGCTTTCAGGGCTGCATCCTTCTCTGTGGGAGGAGGAGCCGGACGTTTGACTTTTCGGCTAAAGGCTCGGCAGCGGCGGAGCTCCATAAGATGTTGCGTCTCTTGGAAATCCCATATCCCCAGTGCTGTTGTGCCTGTAGATAGAGCGCCAAGGCACCGTGAAGAGCAGCAACAGCTTTCAGGGCTGGGCCCTTCCCTGTGGGAGAAGGAGCCGGATGTTTGACTTTTCGGAAAGAGGCTCTGCCGCTGCCGTGCGCCATGAGATGTTGCGTCTCTGGGAAAGCACCGATCCCCAGTGCTGTTGTGCCTGTAGATAGGGCACCAAGGAACCCTAAAGAGCAGCAACAGCTTTCAGGGCTGGGCCCTTCCCTGTGGGAGAAGGAGCCGGACGTTTGACTTTTCGGCAACAGGCTCTGCCGCTGCCGAGCGCCATGAGATGTTGCGTCTCTGGGAAAGCACCGATCCCCAGTGCTGTTGTGCCTGTAGATAGGGCACCAAGGCACCGTGAAGAGCAGCAACAGCTTTCAGGGCTGGGCCATTCACTCTGGGAGAAGGATCCGGACGTTTGCCTTTTCGGCAAGAGGCTCTGCCGTGGCCGAGCGCCGTGAGATGTTGCGTCTCTGGGAAGCCCATATGATCAGTGCTGTTGTGCCTGTAGATAGGGCGCCAAGGTTAGGTGAAGAGCAGCAAAAGCTTGCAGGGCTGGGCCCTTCCCTGTGGGAGAAGGAGCCGACGTTTGCCTTTTCGGCAAGAGGCTCTGCCGCGGCCGAGCGCCATGAGATGTTGCGTCTCTGGGAAAGCACCGATCCCCAGTGCTGTTGTGCCTGTAGATAGGGCACCTAGGTACCATGAAGAGCAGCAACAGCTTTCAGGGCTGGGCCCCTCCCTGTGGGAGAAGGAGCCGGACGTTTGCCTTTTCGGCAAGAGGGTTTGCCGCGGCCGAGCACCATGAGATGTTGCGTCTCTGGGAAAGCACAGATACCCAGTGCTGTTGTGCCTGTAGATAGGGTGCCAAGGTTAGGTGAAGAGCAGCAACAGCTTTCAGGGCTAGGCCCTTCCCTGTGGGAGAAGGAGCCGGACATTTGCCTTTTCGGCAAGAGGTTCTGCCGCGGTTGAGCGCCATGAGATGTTGCGTCTCTGGGAAAGCACCGATCCCCAGTGCTGTTGTGCCTGTAGATAGGGCACCAAGGTACCATGAAGAGCAGCAACAGCTTTCAGGGCTGGGCCCTTCCCTGTGGGAGAAGGAGCCGGACGTTTGAGTTTTCGGCAGGAGGATCTGCCGCGGCCGAACGCCATGAGATGTTGCGTGTCTGGGAAAGCCCATATCCCCAGTGCTGTTGTGCCTGTAGATATAGCGCCAAGGCACCGTGAAGAGCAGCAACAACTTTCAGGGCTGGGCCCTTCCCTGTGGGAGAAGGAGCCGGACGTTTGCCTTTTTGGCAATAGGCTCTGCCGCGGCCGAGTGCCATGAGATGTTGCGTCTCTGGGAAAGCACCGATCCCCAGTGCTGTTGTGCCTGTAGATAGGGCACCAAGGTACCATGAAGAGCAGCAACAGCTTTCAGGGCTGGGCCCTTCCCTGTGGGAGAGGGAGCCGGATGTTTGACTTTTCGGCAAAAGGCTCAGCCGCGGCCGAGCACCATGAGATGTTGTGTCTCTGGGAAAGCACCGATCCCCAGTGCTGTTGTGCCTGTAGATAGGGCACCAAGGTACCATGAAGAGCAGCAACAGCTTTCAGGGCTGGGCCCTTCCCTGTGGGAGAAGGAGCCAGACGTTTGCCTTTTCGGCAAGAGGGTTTGCCGCGGCCGAGCACCATGAGATGTTGCGTCTCTGGGAAAGCACAGACACCCAGTGCTGTTGTGCCTGTAGATAGGGTGCCAAGGTTAGGTGAAGAGCAGCAACAGCTTTCAGGGCTGGGCCCTTCCCTGTGGGAGAAGGATCCGGACGTTTGACTTTTCGGCTAGAGGCTTGGCAGCGGCCGAGCGCCATGAGATGTTGCCTCTCTTGGAAATCCCATATCCCCAGTGCTGTTTTGTCTGTAGATAGAGGGCCAAGGCACCGTGAAGAGCAGCAAGAGCTTTCAGGGCTGGGCCCTTCCCTGTGGGAGGAGGAACCGGACGTTTGACTTTTCGGCTAGAGGCTCTGCCGCGGCTGTGCGCCATGAGATGTTGCGTCTCTGGGAAAGCACAGACACCCAGTGCTGTTGTGCCTGTAGATAGGGTACCAAGGTTAGGTGAAGAGCAGCAACAGCTTTCAGGGCTGGGCGCTTCCCTGTGGGAGAAGGAGCCGGACGTTTGCCTTTTCGGCAAGAGGCCCTGCCGCGGCAGAGCGCCATGAGATGTTGCGTCTCTGGGAAAGCACCAATCCCCAGTGCTGTTGTGCCTGTAGATAGAGCACTAAGGCATCGTGAAGAGCAGCAATTGCTTTCAGGGCTGGGCCCTTCCCTGTGGGAGAAGGAGCCGGACGTTTGAGTTTTCGGCAAGAGGCTCTGCCGCGGCCGTGCGCCATGAGATGTTGCGTCTCTGGGAAAGCACAGACACCCAGTGCTGTTGTGCCTGTACATAGGGTACCAAGGTTAGGTGAAGAGCAGCAACAGCTTTCAGGGCTGGGCGCTTCACTGTTGGCGTAGGAAACGGACGTTTGCCTTTTCGGCAAGAGGCTCTGCAGCGGCTGAGCGCCATGAGATGTTGCGTCTCTGGGAAAGACCATATCGCCAGTGCTGTTGTGCCTGTAGATAGAGCGGCAAAGCACCGTGAAGAGCAGCAACAGCTTTCAGGGCTGGGCCCTTCCCTGTGGGAGAAGGAGCCGGACGTTTGCCTTTTCGGCAGGAGGCTCTGCCGCGGCCGTGCGCCATGAGATGTTGTGTCTCTGGGAAAGCCCATATCCCCAGTGCTGTTGTGCCTGTAGATAGAGCGCCAAAGCACCGTGAAGAGCAGCAACAGCTTTCAGGGCTGGGCCCTTCCCTGTGGGCGAAGGAGCCGGACGTTTGCCTTTTCGGCAAGAGGCTCTGCCGCGTCCGTGCGCCATGAGATGTTGCGTCTCTGGGAAAGCACCGATCCCCAGTGCTGTTGTGCCTGTAGATATACTGCCAAAACACCATGAAGAGCAGCAATAGCTTTCAGGGCTGGGCCCTTCCCTGTGGGAGAAGGAGCCGGACGTTTGACTTTTCGGCTAGAGGCTCGGCAGAGGCCGAGCTCCATGAGATGTTGCGTCTCTGGGAAAGCACCGATCGCCAGTGCTGTTGTGCCTGTAGATAGGGCGCGAAGGAAGCATGAAGAGCAGCAACAGCTTTCAGGTCTGCGCCCTTCCCTGTGGGAGAAGGAGCCGGGCGTTTGCCTTTTCGGCAGGAGGCTCTGCTGCGGCCTGCGCGCCATGAGATGTTGCGTCTCTGGGAAAGCACAGACACCCAGTGCTGTTGTACCTGTAGATAGGGTACCAAGGTTAGGTGAAGTGTAGCAACAGCTTTCAGGGCTGGGCCCTTCCCTGTGGGAGAAGGAACCCGATGTTTGCCTTTTCGGCAAGAGGCTCTGCCGCGGCCAAGCGCCATGAGATGTTGCATCTCTTGGAAAGCACCGATCCCCAGTGCTGTGGTGCCTGTAGATAGGGCACCAAGGCAGCATGAAGAGCAGCAACAGCTTTCAGGGCTGGGCCCTTCCCTGTGGGAAAAGGAGCCGGACGTTTGACTTTTCGGCTAGAGGATCGGCAGAAGCCGAGCTCCATGAGATGTTGCCTCTCTTGGAAATCCCATATCCCCAGTGCTGTTGTGCCTGTAGATAGAGCGCCAAGGCACCGTGAAGAGCAGCAAAAGCTTTCAGGGCTGGGCCCTTCCCCGTGGGAGAAGGAGCCGGACGTTTGCCTTTTCGGCAATAGGCTCGGCAGCGGCTGAGCGCCATGAGATGTTGCGTCTCTGGGAAAGCACCGATCCCCACTGCTGTTGTGCCTGTAGATAGAGCGCCAAGGCACCATGAAGAGCAGCAACACCTTTCAGGGCTGGGCCCTTCCCTGTGGGAGAAGGAGCCGGATGTTTGCCTTTTCGGCAAGAGGCTCTGCCGCAGCCAAGCGCCATGAGATGTTGCGTCTCTCGGAAAGCACCGATCCCCAGTGCTGTGGTGTCTGTAGATAGGGCACCAAGGCAGCATGAAGAGCAGCAACAGCTTTCAGGGCTGGGCCCTTCCCTGTGGGAGAAGGAGCCGGACGTTTGCCTTTTCGGCAAGAGGCTCTGCCGCGGCTGAGCGCCCTGTGATGTTGCGTCTCTGGGAAAGCACAGACACCCAGTGCTGTTGTGCCTGTAGATAGGGTACCAAGGTTAGGTGAAGAGCAACAGCTGTCAGGGCTGGGCCCTTCCCTGTGGGAGAAGGAGCCGGATGTTTGCCTTTTTGGCAAGAGGCTCTGCCGCGGCCGTGCGCCATGAGATGTTGTGTCACTGGGAAAGCACAGACACCCAGTGCTGTTGTGCCTGTACATAGGGCGCCAAGGTTAGGTGAAGAGCAGCAACAGCTTTCAGGGCTGGGCCCTTCCCTGTGGGAGAAGGAACCGGATGTTTGCCTTTTCGGCAAGAGGCTCTGAGGCGGGCAAGCACCATGGGATGTTGCGTCTCTGGAAAGCACAGATCCCCAGTGCTGTTGTGCCTGTAGATATAGCGCCAAGGCACCGTGAAGAGCAGGAACAGCTTTCAGGGCTGGGCCCTTCCCTGTGGGAGAAGGAGCCGGACGTTTGACTTTTCGGCTAGAGGTTTGGCAGCGGCCATGCGCGGTGAGATGTTGCGTCTCTTGGAAATCCCATATCCCCAGTGCTGTTGTGTCTGTAGATAGAGCGCCAAGGCACCGTGAAGAGCAGCAACAGCTTTCAGGGGCTGGGCCCTTCCCTGTGGGAGAAGGAGCCGGACGTTTGCCGTTTTGGCAAGAGGCTATGCCGCGGCCGAGCGTCATGAGATGTTGCGTCTCTGGGAAAGCACCGGTCCACAGTGCTGTTGTGCCTGTAGATAGAGCGCCAAGGCACCATGAAGAGCAGCAAGGGCTTTCACGGCTGGGCCCTTCCCTGTGGGAGAAGGAGGCGGACGTTTGCCTTTTTGGCAAGAGGCCCTGCCGCGGCCGAGCGCCATTAGATGTTGCATCTCTGGGAAAGCACCGATCCCCAGTGCTGTTGTGCCTGTAGATAGGGCACCCAGGCAGCATGAAGAGCAGCAACATCTTTCAGGGCTGGGCCCTTCCCTGTGAGAGAAGGAGCCGGACGTTTGCCTTTTCGGCAAGAGGCTCGGCAGCGTCCGAGCTCCATAAGATGTTGCCTCTTTTGGAAATCCCATATCCCCAGTGCTGTTGTGTCTGTAGATAGAGCACCAAGGCACCGTGAAGAGCAGCAACAGCTTTCAGGGCTGGGCCCTTCTCTGTGGGCGAAGAAAACGGTCGTTTGCCTTTTCGGCAGGAGGCTCTGCCGCGGCCGTGCGCCTTGAGATGTTGCGTCTCTGGGAAAGCACAGATCCGCAGTGCTGTTGTGCTTGTAGATAGGGCACCAAGGAAGCATGAAGAGCAGCAACAGCTTTTAGGGCTGGGCCCTTCCCTGTGGGAGAAGGAGCCCGACCTTTGAATTATCGGCAAGAGGCTCTGCTGCGAACGCGCGCCATGAGATGTTGCGTCTCTGGGAAAGCACCGATCCCCAGTGCTGTTGTGCCTGTAGATATGGCGCCAAGGTTAGGTGAAGAGCAGCAACAGCTTTCAGGGCTGGGCTCTTCACTGTTGGCGTAGGAAACGGACGTTTGCCTTTTCGGCAAGAGGCTCTGCAGCGGCTGAGCGCCATGAGATGTTGCGTCTCTGGGAAAGCCCATATCCCCAGTGCTGTTGTGTCTGTAGATAGAGCACCAAGGCACCGTGAAGAGCAGCAACAGCTTTCAGGGCTGGGCCCTTCTCTGTGGGCGAAGAAAACGGTCGTTTGCCTTTTCGGCAGGAGGCTCTGCCGCGGCCGTGCGCCTTGAGATGTTGCGTCTCTGGGAAAGCACCGATCCCCACTGCTGTTGTGCCTGTAGATAGGGCACCAAGGAAGCATGAAGAGCAGCAACAGCTTTCAGGTCTGCGCCCTTCTCTGTGGGAGAAGGAGCCGGACGTTTGCCTTTTCGGCAAGAGGCTCTGCCGCGGCCGAGCGCCATGAGATGTTGCGTCTCTGGGAAAGCAGAGATCGCCAGTGCTGTTGTGCCTGTAGATAGGGCGCCAAAGTTAGGTGAAGAGCAGCAACAGCTTTCAGGGCTGGGCCCTTCCCTGTGGGAGAAGGAGCCGGATGTTTGCCTTTTTGGAAAGAGGCTCTGCCGCGGTCGAGCGCCATGAGATGTTGCGTCTCTGGGAAAGCACCGAACCCTAGTGCTGTTGTGCCTGTAGATAGGGCACCAAGGCACCGTGAAGAGCAGCAACAGCTTTCAGGGCTGGGCTCTTCTCTGTGCGCGAAGGAAACGGACGTTTGCCTTTTCGGCAGGAGGCTCTGCCGCGGCCGTGCGCCATGAGATGTTGTATCTCTGGGAAAGCCCATATCCCCAGTGCTGTTGTGCCTGTAGATAGAATGCCAAAGCACAGTGAAGAGCAGCAAGAGCTTTCAGGGCTGGGCCGTTCCCTGTGGGAGAAGGAGCCGGACGTTTGCCTTTTCGGCAAGAGGCTCTGCCGCGTCCGAGCGCCATGAGATGTTGCGTCTCTGGGAAAGCACCGATCCCCAGTGCTGTTGTGCCTGTAGATAGAGCGCCAAGGCACCGTGAAGAGCAGCAAGAGCTTTCAGGGCTGGGCCCTTGCTTGTGGGAGAAGGAGCCGGACGTTTGCCTTTTCGGCTAGAGGCTTGGCAGCGGCCGAGCTCCATGAGATTTTGACTCTCTTGGAAATCCCATATTCCCAGTGCTGTTGTGTCTGTAGATAGAGCACCAAGGCACCGTGAAGAGCAGCTAGATCTTTCAGGGCTGGGCCTTTCCCTGTGGGAGAATGAGCCGGACGTTTGCCTTTTCGGCAAGAGGCTCTGCCGCGGCCGAGCACGCTGAGATGTTGCGTCTCTGGGAAAGCACCGATCCCCAGTGCTGTTGTGCCTGTAGATAGGGCGCCAAGGCACCATGAAGACCAGCAACAGCTGTCAGGGCTGGGCCCTTCCTGTGGGAGAAGGAGCCGGACGTTTGCCTTTTTGGCAAGAGGCTCTGCTGCGGCCGAGCGCCATGAGATGTTGTGTCTCTGGGAAAGCACAGACACCCAGTGCTGTTGTGCCTGTAGATAGGGTGCCAAGGCACTGTGAAGAGCAGCAAGAGCTTTCAGGTCTGCGCCCTTCCCTGTGGGAGAAGGAGCCGGACGTTTGACTTTTCGGCTAGAGGCTTTGCAGCGGCTGAGCTCAATGAGATGTTGCCTCTCTTGGAAATCCCATATCCCCAGTGCTGTTGTGCCTGTAGATAGGGGGCCAAGGGACCGTGAAGAGCAGCAACAGCTTTCAGGGCTGGGCCCTTCCCTGTGGGAGAAGGAGCCGGACCTTTGCCTTTTCGGCAAGAGGCTCTGCCGCGGCCGGTGCGCGATGAGATGTTGAGTCTCTAGGAAAGCACAGACACCCAGTGCTGTTGTGCCTGTAAATAGGGTACCAAGGTTAGGTGAAGAGCAGCAACAGCTTTCACGGCTGGGCCCTTCCCTGTGGGAGAAGGAGCCGGACGTTTGCCTTTTCGGCAAGAGGCTCTGCCGCGGCCAAGCGCCATGAGATGTTGCGTATCTGGGAAAGCACTGAACCCCAGTGCTGTTGTGCTTGTAGATAGGTCGCCAAGGCACCGTGAAGAGCAGCAACAGCTTTCAGGGCTTGGCCCTTCTCTGTGGGCGAAGAAAATGGTCGTTTGCCTTTTCGGCAGGAGGCTCTGCCGCGTCCATGCGCCATGAGATGTTGTGTGTCTGGGAAAGCCCATATCCCCAGTGCTGTTGTGTCTGTAGATAGAGTGCCAAAGCACCGTGAAGAGCAACAACAGCTTTCAGGGCTGGGCCCTTCCCTGTGGGAGAAGGAGCCGGACGTTTGCCTTTTCGGCAAGATGCTCTGCCGCGGCTGAGCGCCATGAGATATTGCGACTCTGGGAAACCACAGATTGCCAGTTCTATTGTGACTGTGGATAGGGCACCAAGGCACCGTTAAGAGCAGCAACAGGTTTCAGGGCTGGGCCCTTCCCTGTGGGAGAAGGAGACGGACGTTTGCCTTTTTGGCAAGATGCTCTGGCGCGGCCGAGCGCCGTGGGATGTTGCGTCTCTGGGAAAGCCCATATCCCCACTGCTGTTTTGCCTATAGATAGGGCGCCAAAGCACTGTGAAGAGCAGCAACAGCTTTCAGGGCTGGGCCCTTCCCTGTGGGAGAAGGAGCCGGACGTTTGCCTTTTCGGATAGAGGCTCTGCAGCGGACGAGCGCCATGAGATGTTGCATGTCTTGGAAATCCCATATCTCCAGTGCTGTTGTGCCTGTAGATAGGGTACCAAGGTTAGTTGAAGAGCAGCAACAGCTTTCAGGGCTGGGCTCTTCCCTGTGGGAGAAGGAGCCGGACGTTTGCCTTTTCAACAAGAGGCTCTGCCGCAGCCGAGCGCCATGAGACGTTGCATCTCTGGGAAAGCACCGAACCCCAGTGCTTTTGTGCCTGTAGATAGGGCACCAAGGTTAGGTGAAGACCAGCAACAGCTTTCAGGGCTGGGCCCTTCCCTGTGGGAGAAGGAGACGGACGTTTGCCTTTTTGGCAAGAGGCTCTGCTGCGGCCGAGCGCCATGAGATGTTGGGTCTCTGGGAAAGCAGAGATCCCCAGTGCTGTTGTGCCTATACATAGGGCGCCAAGGCACAGTGAAGAGCAGCAACAGCTTTCAGGGCTGGGCCCTTCCCTGTGGGAGAAGGAGGCGGACGTTTGCCTTTTCAACAAGAGGCTCTGCCGCGGCCGAGCGCCATGAGACGTTGCATCTCTGGGAAAGCACCGAACCCCAGTGCTGTTGTGCCTGTAGATAGGGCACCAAGGCACCGTGAAGAGCAGCAACAGCTTTCAGGGCTGGGCCCTTCCCTGTGGGACAAGGAGACGGACGTTTGCCTTTTCGGCAAGAGGCTCTGCCGCGGCCGAACGCCATGAGATGTTGCGTGTCTGGGAAAGCCCATATCCCCAGTGCTGTTGTGCCTGTAGATATAGCGCCAAGGCACCGTGAAGAGCAGCAACAACTTTCAGGGCTGGGCCCTTCCCTGTGGGAGAAGGAGCCGGACGTTTGCCTTTTCGGCAAGAGGCTCTGCCGCGGCCGAGTGCCATGAGATGTTGCGTCTCTGGGAAAGCACCGATCCCCAGTGCTGTTGTGCCTGTAGATAGGGCACCAAGGTACCATGAAGAGCAGCAACAGCTTTCAGGGCTGGGCCCTTCCCTGTGGGAGAGGGAGCCGGATGTTTGACTTTTCGGCAAAAGGCTCAGCCGCGGCCGAGCACCATGAGATGTTGTGTCTCTGGGAAAGCACCGATCCCCAGTGCTGTTGTGCCTGTAGATAGGGCACCAAGGTACCATGAAGAGCAGCAACAGCTTTCAGGGCTGGGCCCTTCCCTGTGGGAGAAGGAGCCAGACGTTTGCCTTTTCGGCAAGAGGGTTTGCCGCGGGCCGAGCACCATGAGATGTTGCGTCTCTGGGAAAGCACAGACACCCAGTGCTGTTGTGCCTGTAGATAGGGTGCCAAGGTTAGGTGAAGAGCAGCAACAGCTTTCAGGGCTGGGCCCTTCCCTGTGGGAGAAGGATCCGGACGTTTGACTTTTCGGCTAGAGGCTTGGCAGCGGCCGAGCGCCATGAGATATTGCCTCTCTTGGAAATCCCATATCCCCAGTGCTGTTTTGTCTGTAGATAGAGGGCCAAGGCACCGTGAAGAGCAGCAAGAGCTTTCAGGGCTGGGCCCTTCCCTGTGGGAGGAGGAACCGGACGTTTGACTTTTCGGCTAGAGGCTCTGCCGCGGCTGTGCGCCATGAGATGTTGCGTCTCTGGGAAAGCACAGACACCCAGTGCTGTTGTGCCTGTAGATAGGGTACCAAGGTTAGGTGAAGAGCAGCAACAGCTTTCAGGGCTGGGCGCTTCCCTGTGGGAGAAGGAGCCGGACGTTTGCCTTTTCGGCAAGAGGCCCTGCCGCGGCAGAGCGCCATGAGATGTTGCGTCTCTGGGAAAGCACCAATCCCCAGTGCTGTTGTGCCTGTAGATAGAGCACTAAGGCATCGTGAAGAGCAGCAATTGCTTTCAGGGCTGGGCCCTTCCCTGTGGGAGAAGGAGCCGGACGTTTGAGTTTTCGGCAAGAGGCTCTGCCGCGGCCGTGCGCCATGAGATGTTGCGTCTCTGGGAAAGCACAGACACCCAGTGCTGTTGTGCCTGTACATAGGGTACCAAGGTTAGGTGAAGAGCAGCAACAGCTTTCAGGGCTGGGCGCTTCACTGTTGGCGTAGGAAACGGACGTTTGCCTTTTCGGCAAGAGGCTCTGCAGCGGCTGAGCGCCATGAGATGTTGCGTCTCTGGGAAAGACCATATCGCCAGTGCTGTTGTGCCTGTAGATAGAGCGGCAAAGCACCGTGAAGAGCAGCAACAGCTTTCAGGGCTGGGCCCTTCCCTGTGGGAGAAGGAGCCGGACGTTTGCCTTTTCGGCAGGAGGCTCTGCCGCGGCCGTGCGCCATGAGATGTTGTGTCTCTGGGAAAGCCCATATCCCCAGTGCTGTTGTGCCTGTAGATAGAGCGCCAAAGCACCGTGAAGAGCAGCAACAGCTTTCAGGGCTGGGCCCTTCCCTGTGGGCGAAGGAGCCGGAACGTTTGCCTTTTCGGCAAGAGGCTCTGCCGCGTCCGTGCGCCATGAGATGTTGCGTCTCTGGGAAAGCACCGATCCCCAGTGCTGTTGTGCCTGTAGATATACTGCCAAAACACCATGAAGAGCAGCAATAGCTTTCAGGGCTGGGCCCTTCCCTGTGGGAGAAGGAGCCGGACGTTTGACTTTTCGGCTAGAGGCTCGGCAGAGGCCGAGCTCCATGAGATGTTGCGTCTCTGGGAAAGCACCGATCGCCAGTGCTGTTGTGCCTGTAGATAGGGCGCGAAGGAAGCATGAAGAGCAGCAACAGCTTTCAGGTCTGCGCCCTTCCCTGTGGGAGAAGGAGCCGGGCGTTTGCCTTTTCGGCAGGAGGCTCTGCTGCGGCCGCGCGCCATGAGATGTTGCGTCTCTGGGAAAGCACAGACACCCAGTGCTGTTGTACCTGTAGATAGGGTACCAAGGTTAGGTGAAGTGTAGCAACAGCTTTCAGGGCTGGGCCCTTCCCTGTGGGAGAAGGAACCCGATGTTTGCCTTTTCGGCAAGAGGCTCTGCCGCGGCCAAGCGCCATGAGATGTTGCATCTCTTGGAAAGCACCGATCCCCAGTGCTGTGGTGCCTGTAGATAGGGCACCAAGGCAGCATGAAGAGCAGCAACAGCTTTCAGGGCTGGGCCCTTCCCTGTGGGAAAAGGAGCCGGACGTTTGACTTTTCGGCTAGAGGATCGGCAGAAGCCGAGCTCCATGAGATGTTGCCTCTCTTGGAAATCCCATATCCCCAGTGCTGTTGTGCCTGTAGATAGAGCGCCAAGGCACCGTGAAGAGCAGCAAAAGCTTTCAGGGCTGGGCCCTTCCCCGTGGGAGAAGGAGCCGGACGTTTGCCTTTTCGGCAATAGGCTCGGCAGCGGCTGAGCGCCATGAGATGTTGCGTCTCTGGGAAAGCACCGATCCCCACTGCTGTTGTGCCTGTAGATAGAGCGCCAAGGCACCATGAAGAGCAGCAACACCTTTCAGGGCTGGGCCCTTCCCTGTGGGAGAAGGAGCCGGATGTTTGCCTTTTCGGCAAGAGGCTCTGCCGCAGCCAAGCGCCATGAGATGTTGCGTCTCTCGGAAAGCACCGATCCCCAGTGCTGTGGTGTCTGTAGATAGGGCACCAAGGCAGCATGAAGAGCAGCAACAGCTTTCAGGGCTGGGCCCTTCCCTGTGGGAGAAGGAGCCGGACGTTTGCCTTTTCGGCAAGAGGCTCTGCCGCGGCTGAGCGCCCTGTGATGTTGCGTCTCTGGGAAAGCACAGACACCCAGTGCTGTTGTGCCTGTAGATAGGGTACCAAGGTTAGGTGAAGAGCAACAGCTGTCAGGGCTGGGCCCTTCCCTGTGGGAGAAGGAGCCGGATGTTTGCCTTTTTGGCAAGAGGCTCTGCCGCGGCCGTGCGCCATGAGATGTTGTGTCACTGGGAAAGCACAGACACCCAGTGCTGTTGTGCCTGTACATAGGGCGCCAAGGTTAGGTGAAGAGCAGCAACAGCTTTCAGGGCTGGGCCCTTCCCTGTGGGAGAAGGAACCGGATGTTTGCCTTTTCGGCAAGAGGCTCTGAGGCGGGCAAGCACCATGGGATGTTGCGTCTCTGGAAAGCACAGATCCCCAGTGCTGTTGTGCCTGTAGATATAGCGCCAAGGCACCGTGAAGAGCAGGAACAGCTTTCAGGGCTGGGCCCTTCCCTGTGGGAGAAGGAGCCGGACGTTTGACTTTTCGGCTAGAGGTTTGGCAGCGGCCATGCGCGGTGAGATGTTGCGTCTCTTGGAAATCCCATATCCCCAGTGCTGTTGTGTCTGTAGATAGAGCGCCAAGGCACCGTGAAGAGCAGCAACAGCTTTCAGGGCTGGGCCCTTCCCTGTGGGAGAAGGAGCCGGACGTTTGCCGTTTTGGCAAGAGGCTATGCCGCGGCCGAGCGTCATGAGATGTTGCGTCTCTGGGAAAGCACCGGTCCACAGTGCTGTTGTGCCTGTAGATAGAGCGCCAAGGCACCATGAAGAGCAGCAAGGGCTTTCACGGCTGGGCCCTTCCCTGTGGGAGAAGGAGGCGGACGTTTGCCTTTTTGGCAAGAGGCCCTGCCGCGGCCGAGCGCCATTAGATGTTGCATCTCTGGGAAAGCACCGATCCCCAGTGCTGTTGTGCCTGTAGATAGGGCACCCAGGCAGCATGAAGAGCAGCAACATCTTTCAGGGCTGGGCCCTTCCCTGTGAGAGAAGGAGCCGGACGTTTGCCTTTTCGGCAAGAGGCTCGGCAGCGTCCGAGCTCCATAAGATGTTGCCTCTTTTGGAAATCCCATATCCCCAGTGCTGTTGTGTCTGTAGATAGAGCACCAAGGCACCGTGAAGAGCAGCAACAGCTTTCAGGGCTGGGCCCTTCTCTGTGGGCGAAGAAAACGGTCGTTTGCCTTTTCGGCAGGAGGCTCTGCCGCGGCCGTGCGCCATGAGATGTTGTATCTCTGGGAAAGCCCATATCCCCAGTGCTGTTGTGCCTGTAGATAGAATGCCAAAGCACAGTGAAGAGCAGCAAGAGCTTTCAGGGCTGGGCCGTTCCCTGTGGGAGAAGGAGCCGGACGTTTGCCTTTTCGGCAAGAGGCTCTGCCGCGTCCGAGCGCCATGAGATGTTGCGTCTCTGGGAAAGCACCGATCCCCAGTGCTGTTGTGCCTGTAGATAGAGCGCCAAGGCACCGTGAAGAGCAGCAAGAGCTTTCAGGGCTGGGCCCTTGCTTGTGGGAGAAGGAGCCGGACGTTTGCCTTTTCGGCTAGAGGCTTGGCAGCGGCCGAGCTCCATGAGATTTTGACTCTCTTGGAAATCCCATATTCCCAGTGCTGTTGTGTCTGTAGATAGAGCACCAAGGCACCGTGAAGAGCAGCTAGATCTTTCAGGGCTGGGCCTTTCCCTGTGGGAGAATGAGCCGGACGTTTGCCTTTTCGGCAAGAGGCTCTGCCGCGGCCGAGCACGCTGAGATGTTGCGTCTCTGGGAAAGCACCGATCCCCAGTGCTGTTGTGCCTGTAGATAGGGCGCCAAGGCACCATGAAGACCAGCAACAGCTGTCAGGGCTGGGCCCTTCCTGTGGGAGAAGGAGCCGGACGTTTGCCTTTTTGGCAAGAGGCTCTGCTGCGGCCGAGCGCCATGAGATGTTGTGTCTCTGGGAAAGCACAGACACCCAGTGCTGTTGTGCCTGTAGATAGGGTGCCAAGGCACTGTGAAGAGCAGCAAGAGCTTTCAGGTCTGCGCCCTTCCCTGTGGGAGAAGGAGCCGGACGTTTGACTTTTCGGCTAGAGGCTTTGCAGCGGCTGAGCTCAATGAGATGTTGCCTCTCTTGGAAATCCCATATCCCCAGTGCTGTTGTGCCTGTAGATAGGGGGCCAAGGGACCGTGAAGAGCAGCAACAGCTTTCAGGGCTGGGCCCTTCCCTGTGGGAGAAGGAGCCGGACCTTTGCCTTTTCGGCAAGAGGCTCTGCCGCGGCCGTGCGCGATGAGATGTTGAGTCTCTAGGAAAGCACAGACACCCAGTGCTGTTGTGCCTGTAAATAGGGTACCAAGGTTAGGTGAAGAGCAGCAACAGCTTTCACGGCTGGGCCCTTCCCTGTGGGAGAAGGAGCCGGACGTTTGCCTTTTCGGCAAGAGGCTCTGCCGCGGCCCAAGCGCCATGAGATGTTGCGTATCTGGGAAAGCACTGAACCCCAGTGCTGTTGTGCTTGTAGATAGGTCGCCAAGGCACCGTGAAGAGCAGCAACAGCTTTCAGGGCTTGGCCCTTCTCTGTGGGCGAAGAAAATGGTCGTTTGCCTTTTCGGCAGGAGGCTCTGCCGCGTCCATGCGCCATGAGATGTTGTGTGTCTGGGAAACCCCATATCCCCAGTGCTGTTGTGTCTGTAGATAGAGTGCCAAAGCACCGTGAAGAGCAACAACAGCTTTCAGGGCTGGGCCCTTCCCTGTGGGAGAAGGAGCCGGACGTTTGCCTTTTCGGCAAGATGCTCTGCCGCGGCTGAGCGCCATGAGATATTGCGACTCTGGGAAACCACAGATTGCCAGTTCTATTGTGACTGTGGATAGGGCACCAAGGCACCGTTAAGAGCAGCAACAGGTTTCAGGGCTGGGCCCTTCCCTGTGGGAGAAGGAGACGGACGTTTGCCTTTTTGGCAAGATGCTCTGGCGCGGCCGAGCGCCGTGGGATGTTGCGTCTCTGGGAAAGCCCATATCCCCACTGCTGTTTTGCCTATAGATAGGGCGCCAAAGCACTGTGAAGAGCAGCAACAGCTTTCAGGGCTGGGCCCTTCCCTGTGGGAGAAGGAGCCGGACGTTTGCCTTTTCGGATAGAGGCTCTGCAGCGGACGAGCGCCATGAGATGTTGCATGTCTTGGAAATCCCATATCTCCAGTGCTGTTGTGCCTGTAGATAGGGTACCAAGGTTAGTTGAAGAGCAGCAACAGCTTTCAGGGCTGGGCTCTTCCCTGTGGGAGAAGGAGCCGGACGTTTGCCTTTTCAACAAGAGGCTCTGCCGCAGCCGAGCGCCATGAGACGTTGCATCTCTGGGAAAGCACCGAACCCCAGTGCTTTTGTGCCTGTAGATAGGGCACCAAGGTTAGGTGAAGACCAGCAACAGCTTTCAGGGCTGGGCCCTTCCCTGTGGGAGAAGGAGACGGACGTTTGCCTTTTTGGCAAGAGGCTCTGCTGCGGCCGAGCGCCATGAGATGTTGGGTCTCTGGGAAAGCAGAGATCCCCAGTGCTGTTGTGCCTATACATAGGGCGCCAAGGCACAGTGAAGAGCAGCAACAGCTTTCAGGGCTGGGCCCTTCCCTGTGGGAGAAGGAGGCGGACGTTTGCCTTTTCAACAAGAGGCTCTGCCGCGGCCGAGCGCCATGAGACGTTGCATCTCTGGGAAAGCACCGAACCCCAGTGCTGTTGTGCCTGTAGATAGGGCACCAAGGCACCGTGAAGAGCAGCAACAGCTTTCAGGGCTGGGCCCTTCCCTGTGGGACAAGGAGACGGACGTTTGCCTTTTCGGCAAGAGGCTCTGCCGCGGCCGAGCGCCATGAGATGTAGCGTCTCTGCGAACGCCCATATCCCCAGTGCTGTGGTGCGTGTAGATAGGGCGCCAAGGCACCGTGAAGAGCAGCAACAGCTTTCAGGGCTGGGCCCTTCCCTGTGGGAGAAAGAGCCGGACGTTTGCCTTTTCGGCAAGAGGCTCTGCCGCGGCCGAGCGCCATGAGATGTTGTGTCTCTGGGAAAGCACAGATCCCCAGTGCTGTTGAGCTTGTAGATAGGGCACCAAGGAAGAATGAAGAGCAGAAACAGCTTTCAGGGCTGGGCCCTTCCCTGTGGGAGAAGGAGCCGGACGTTTGCCTTTTCGGCTAGAGGCTCTGCCGCGGCCGAGCTCCATGAGATGTTGCGTCTCTTGGAAATCCCATATCTCCAGTGCTATTGTGTCTGTAGATAGAGCGCTAAGGCACTGTGAAGAGCAGCAAGAGCTTTCAGGGCTGGGCCCTTCCCTGTGGGAGAAGGAGCCGGACGTTTGCCTTTTTGGCAATAGGCTCTGCCGCTGCCGAGCGCAATGAGATGTTTCGTCTCTGGGAAAGCACCGATCCCCAGTGCTGTTGTGCCTGTAGATAGGGCACCAAGGGACCGTGAAGAGCAGCAACAGCTTTCAGGGCTGCACCCTTCTCTGTGGGAGAAGGAACCGGACGTTTGCCTTTTCGGCTAATGGCTCTGACGTGGCCGAGCGCCATGAGATATTGCGTCACTGGGAAAGCACAGATCCCCAGTGCTGTTGTGCCTGTAGATAGGGTGCCAAGGCACCGTGAAGAGCAGCAACAGCTTTCAGGGCTGGGCCCTTCCCTGTGGGAGAAGGAGCCGGACGTTTGCCCTTTCGGCAAGAGCCTATGCTGCGGCCGAGCGCCACGAGATATTGCGTCTCTGGGAAAGCACAGATCCCCAGTGCTGTTGTGCCTATACATAGGGCGCCAAGGCACATTGAAGAGCAGCAAAAGGTTTCAGGGCTGGGCCCTTCCCTGTGAGAGAAGGAGCCGGACGTTTGCCTTTTCGGCAAGAGGCTCTGCCGCGGCCGAGCGCCATGAGATGTTGCGTCTCTGGGAAAGCACCGATCCCCAGTGCTGTGGTGCGTGTAGATAGGGCGCCAAGGCACCGTGAAGAGCAGCAACAGCTTTCAGGTATGGGCCCTTCCCTTTGGGAGTAGGAGCCGGAAGTTTGACTTTTCGGCAAGAGGCTCTGCCGCGGCCGAGCGCCATGAGATGTTGCGTCTCTGGGAAAGCACAGATCCCCAGTGCTGTTGTGCCTATACATAGGGCGCCAAGGCACCATGAAGAGCAGCAACAGCTTTCAGGGCTGGGCCCTTCCCTGTGGGAGAAGGAGCCGGACGTTTGCCTTTTCGGCAAGAGGCTCTGCCGCGGCCGAGCACCATGAGATGTTGCGTCTCTTGAAAGCACCGATCGACAGTGCTGTTGTGCCTGTAGATAGGGCACCAAGGCACCGTGAAGAGCAGCAACAGGTTTCAGGGCTGGGCCCTTCCCTGTGGGAGAAGGAGCCGGACGTTTGCCTTTTCGGCAAGAGGCTCTGCTGAGGCCGAGCGCCATGAGATGTTGTGTCTCTGGGAAAGCCGATATCCCCAGTGCTGTTGTGCCGGTAGATAGGGCGCCAAGGTTAGGTGAAGAGCAGCAACAGCTTTCAGGGCTGGGCCCTTCCCTGTGGGAGAAGGAGGCGGACGTTTGCCTTTTCGGCAAGAGGCTCTGGCGTGGCCGAACGCCATGAGATGTTGCGTCTCTGGGAAAGCACAGATCCCCAGTGCTTTTGTGCCTATACATAGGGCGCCAAGGCACCGTGAAGAGCAGCAACAGCTTTCAGGGCTGGGCCCTTCCCTGTGGGAGAAGGAGCAGGACGTTTGCCTTTTCGGCAAGAAGCTCTGCCACGTCGGAGCGCCATGAGATGTTGAGTCTCTGGGAAAGCCCATATCCCCAGTGCTGTTGTGCCTGTAGATAGGGCGCCAAGGCACCGTGAAGAGCAGCAACAGCTTTCAGGGCTGCACCCTACTCTGTGGGAGAAGGAACCGGACGTTTGACTTTTCGACTAGTGGCTCTGCCGCGGCCGAGCGCCATGAGATGTTGCGTCTCTGGGAAAGCACCGGTCCCCAGTGCTGTTGTGCCTGTAGATAGGGCGCCAAGGCACCATGAAGAGCAGCAAAACCTTTCATGTCTGCGCCCTTCTGTGTGGGCGAAGGAGCCGGACGTTTACCTTTTCGGCAAGAGGCTCTGCCGCGGACGAGCGCCATGAGATGTTGTGTCTCTGGGAAAGCACTGATCCCCAGTGCTGTTGTGCCTGTAGATAGGGCACCAAGGTTAGGTGAAGAGCAGCAACAGCTTTCAGGGCTGGGCCCTTCCCTGTGGGAGAAGGAGCCGGACGTTTGCCTTTTCGGCAAGAGGCTCTGCCGCGGCCGAGCTCCATGAGATGTTGCGTCTCTTGGAAATCCCATATCTCCAGTGCTATTGTGTCTGTAGATAGAGCGCTAAGGCACTGTGAAGAGCAGCAAGAGCTTTCAGGGCTGGGCCCTTCCCTGTGGGAGAAGGAGCCGGACGTTTGCCTTTTTGGCAAGAGGCTCTGCCGCTGCCGAGCGCAATGAGATGTTGCGTCTCTGGGAAAGCACCGATCCCCAGTGCTGTTGTGCCTGTAGATAGGGCACCAAGGGACCGTGAAGAGCAGCAACAGCTTTCAGGGCTGCACCCTTCTCTGTGGGAGAAGGAACCGGACGTTTGCCTTTTCGGCTAATGGCTCTGACGCGGCCGAGCGACATGAGATATTGCGTCACCGGGAAAGCACAGATCCCCAGTGCTGTTGTGCCTGTAGATAGGGTGCCAAGGCACCGTGAAGAGCAGCAACAGCTTTCAGGGCTGGGCCCTTCCCTGTGGGAGAAGGAGCCGGACGTTTGCCCTATAGGCAAGAGCCTATGCTGCGGCCGAGCGCCACGAGATATTGCGTCTCTGGGAAAGCAGAGATCCCCAGTGCTGTTGTGCCTATACATAGGGCGCCAAGGCACATTGAAGAGCAGCAACAGCTTTCAGGGCTGCACCCTTCTCTGTGGGAGAAGGAACCGGACGTTTGCCTTTTCGGCTAGTGGCTCTGCCGCGGCCGAGTGCCATGAGATATTGCGACTCTGGGAAACCACAGATTGCCAGTTCTATTGTGACTGTGGATAGGGCACCAAGGCACCGTTAAGAGCAGCAACAGGTTTCAGGGCTGGGCCCTTCCCTGTGGGAGAAGGAGACGGACGTTTGCCTTTTTGGCAAGATGCTCTGGCGCGGCCGAGCGCCGTGGGATGTTGCGTCTCTGAGAAAGCACAGATCCCCACTGCTGTTTTGCCTATAGATAGGGCGCCAAGGCACTGTGAAGAGCAGCAACAGCTTTCAGGGCTGGGCCCTTCCCTGTGGGAGAAGGAACCGGACGTTTGCCTTTTCGGCTAGAGGCTCTGCAGCGGACGAGCGCCATGAGATGTTGCATGTCTTGGAAATCCCATATCTCCAGTGCTGTTGTGCCTGTAGATAGGGTACCAAGGTTAGTTGAAGAGCAGCAACAGCTTTCAGGGCTGGGCCCTTCCCTGTGGGAGAAGGAGGCGGACGTTTGCCTTTTCAACAAGAGGCTCTGCCGCAGCCGAGCGCCATGAGACGTTGCATCTCTGGGAAAGCACCGAACCCCAGTGCTGTTGTGCCTGTAGATAGGGCACCAAGGTTAGGTGAAGAGCAGCAACAGCTTTCAGGGCTGGGCCCTTCCCTGTGGGAGAAGGAGGCGGACGTTTGCCTTTTCAACAAGAGGCTCTGCTGCGGCCGAGCGCCATGAGATGTTGGGTCTCTGGGAAAGCAGAGATCCCCAGTGCTGTTTTGCCTATACATAGGGCGCCAAGGCACAGTGAAGAGCAGCAACAGCTTTCAGGGCTGGGCCCTTCGCTGTGGGAGAAGGAGGCGGACGTTTGCCTTTTCAACAAGAGGCTCTGCCGCGGCCGAGCGCCATGAGACGTTGCATCTCTGGGAAAGCACCGAACCCCAGTGCTGTTGTGCCTGTAGATAGGGCACCAAGGTTAGGTGAAGAGCAGCAACAGCTTTCAGGGCTGGGCCCTTCCCTGTGGGACAAGGAGACGGACGTTTGCCTTTTCGGCAAGAGGCTCTGCCGCGGCCGAGCGCCATGAGATGTAGCGTCTCTGCGAACGCCCATATCCCCAGTGCTGTGGTGCGTGTAGATAGGGCGCCAAGGCACCGTGAAGAGCAGCAACAGCTTTCAGGGCTGGGCCCTTCCCTGTGGGAGAAAGAGCCAGACGTTTGCCTTTTCGGCAAGAGGCTCTGCCGCGGCCGAGCGCCATGAGATGTTGTGTCTCTGGGAAAGCACAGATCCCCAGTGCTGTTGAGCTTGTAGATAGGGCACCAAGGAAGCATGAAGAGCAGAAACAGCTTTCAGGGCTGGGCCCTTCCCTGTGGGAGAAGGAGCCGGACGTTTGCCTTTTCGGCTAGAGGCTCTGCCGCGGCCGAGCTCCATGAGATGTTGCGTCTCTTGGAAATCCCATATCTCCAGTGCTATTGTGTCTGTAGATAGAGCGCTAAGGCACTGTGAAGAGCAGCAAGAGCTTTCAGGGCTGGGCCCTTCCCTGTGGGAGAAGGAGCCGGACGTTTGCCTTTTTGGCAATAGGCTCTGCCGCTGCCGAGCGCAATGAGATGTTTCGTCTCTGGGAAAGCACCGATCCCCAGTGCTGTTGTACCTGTAGATAGGGCACCAAGGGACCGTGAAGAGCAGCAACAGCTTTCAGGGCTGCACCCTTCTCTGTGGGAGAAGGAACCGGACGTTTGCCTTTTCGGCTAATGGCTCTGACGTGGCCGAGCGCCATGAGATATTGCGTCACCGGGAAAGCACAGATCCCCAGTGCTGTTGTGCCTGTAGATAGGGTGCCAAGGCACCGTGAAGAGCAGCAACAGCTTTCAGGGCTGGGCCCTTCCCTGTGGGAGAAGGAGCCGGACGTTTGCCCTTTCGGCAAGAGCCTATGCTGCGGCCGAGCGCCACGAGATATTGCGTCTCTGGGAAAGCACAGATCCCCAGTGCTGTTGTGCCTATACATAGGGCGCCAAGGCACATTGAAGAGCAGCAAAAGGTTTCAGGGCTGGGCCCTTCCCTGTGAGAGAAGGAGCCGGACGTTTGCCTTTTCGGCAAGAGGCTCTGCCGCGGCCGAGCGCCATGAGATGTTGCGTCTCTGGGAAAGCACCGATCCCCAGTGCTGTGGTGCGTGTAGATAGGGCGCCAAGGCACCGTGAAGAGCAGCAACAGCTTTCAGGTATGGGCCCTTCCCTTTGGGAGTAGGAGCCGGACGTTTGCCTTTTCGGCAAGAGGCTCTGCCGCGGCCGAGCGCCATCAGATGTTGCGTCTCTGGGAAAGCACAGATCCCCAGTACTGTTGTGCCTATACATAGGGCGCCAAGGCACCATGAAGAGCAGCAACAGCTTTCAGGGCTGGGCCCTTCCCTGTGGGAGAAGGAGCCGGACGTTTGCCTTTTCGACAAGAGGCTCTGCCGCGGCCGAGCGCCATGAGATGTTGCGTCTCTGGGAAAGCCCATATCCCCAGTGCTGTTGTGCCTGTCGATAGGGCGCCAAGGTTAGGTGAAGAGCAGCAACAGCTTTCAGGGCTGGGCCCTTCCCTCTGGGAGAAGGAGCCGGACGTTTGCCTTTTCGGCTAGAGGCTCTGCAGCGGCCGAGCGCCATGAGATGTTGCATGTCTTGGAAATCCCATATCTCCAGTGCTGTTGTGTCTGTAGATAGAGCGCCAAGGCACCGTGAAGAGCAGCAAGAGCTTTCAGGGCTGGGCCCTTCCCTGTGGGAGAAGGAGCCGGACGTTTGCCTTTTCGGCAAGAGGCTCTGCTGCGGCCGAGCGACATGAGATGTTGCGTCTGTTGGAAAGCCCATATCCCCAGTGCTGTTGTGCCTGTAGATAGGGCACCAAGGCACCGTGAAGAGCAACAACATCTTTCAGGGCTGGGCCCTTCCCTGAGGGAGAAGGAGCTGGACGTTTGCCTTTTCTGCAAGAGGCAATGTCGCGTCCGAGCGCCGTGAGATGTTGCGTCTCTTGAAAGCACCGATCCCCAGTGCTGTTGTGCCTGTAGATAGGGCACCAAGGCACAGTGAAGAGCAGCAGCAGCTTTCATGGCTGGGCCCTTCCCTGTGGGACAAGGAGACGGACGTTTGCCTTTTCGGCAAGAGGCTCTGCCGAGGCCGAGCGCCATGAGATGTTGTGTCTTTGGGAAAGCCCATATCCACAGTGCTGTGGTGCGTGTAGATAGGGCACCAAGGCACCGTGAAGAGCAACAACAGCTTTCAGGGCTGGGCCCTTCCCTGTGGGAGAAGGAGCTGGACGTTTGCCTTTTCGGCAAGAGGCAATGTAGCGTCCGAGCGCCGTGAGATGTTGCGTCTCTTGAAAGCACCGATCCCCAGTGCTGTTGTGCCTGTAGATAGGGCGCCAAGGCACAGTGAAGAGCAGCAACAGCTTTCATTGCTGGGCCCTTCCCTGTGGGAGAAGGAGACGGACGTTTGCCTTTTCGGCAAGAGGCTCTGCCGAGGCCGAGTGCCATGAGATGTTGTGTCTCTGGGAAAGCCCATATCCACAGTGCTGTTGTGCCTGTAGATAGGGCGCCAAGGCACCTTGAAGAGCAGCAACAGCTTTCAGGGCTGGACCCTTCTCTGTGGTAGAAGGAACCGGACGTTTGCCTTTTCAGCTAGTGGCTCTGCCGCGGCCGAGCGCCATGAGATATTGCGTCTCTGGGAAAGCACAGATTGCCAGTGCTGTTGTGCCTGTGGATAGGGCACCAAGGCACCGTTAAGAGCAGCAACAGGTTTCAGGGCTGGGCCCTTCCCTGTGGGAGAAGGAGCCGGACGTTTGCCTTTTCGGCAAGAGGCTCTGCCGCGGCCGAGCGCCATGAGATATTGCGTCTCTGGGAAAGCAGCGATCCCCAGTGCTGTTGTGCCTATACATAGGGCGCCAAGGCACCGTGAAGACCAGCAAGAGCTTTCAGGGCTGGGCCCTTCCTTGTTGGAGAACGAGCCGGACATTTGCCTTTTCGGCAAGAGGCTCTGCCGCGGCCGAGCGCCGTGAGATGTTGCGTCTCTGGGAAAGCACAGATCCCCAGTGCTGTTGTGCCTGTAGATAGGGCACCATGGCACAGTGAAGAGCAGCAACAGGTTTCAGGGCTGGGCCCTTCCCTGTGGGAGAAGGAGCGGGACGTTTGACTTTTCGGCAAGAGGCTCTGCCGCGGCCGAGCGCCATGAGATGTTGCGTCTCTGGGAAAGCACAGATACCCAGTGCTGTTGTGTCTGTAGGTAGAGCGCCAAGGCACCGTAAGAGCAGCAAGAGCTTTCAGGGCTGGGCCCTTCCCTGTGAGAGAAGGAGCCGGACGTTTGCCTTTTCGGCTAGAGGCTCTGCAGCGGCCGAGCGCCATGAGATGTTGCATGTCTTGGAAATCCCATATCTCCAGTGCTGTTGTGTCTGTAGATAGAGCGCCAAGGCACCGTGAAGAGCAGCAAGAGCTTTCAGGGCTGGGCCCTTCCCTGTGGGAGAAGGAGCCGGACGTTTGCCTTTTCGGCAAGAGGCTCTGCTGCGGCCGAGCGACATGAGATGTTGCGTCTGTTGGAAAGCCCATATCCCCAGTGCTGTTGTGCCTGTAGATAGGGCACCAAGGCACCGTGAAGAGCAGCAACAGGTTTCAGGGCTGGGCCCTTCCCTGTGGGAGAAGGAGCGGGACGTTTGACTTTTCGGCAAGAGGCTCTGCCGCGGCCGAGCGCCATGAGATGTTGCGTCTCTGGGAAAGCACAGATACCCAGTGCTGTTGTGTCTGTAGGTAGAGCGCCAAGGCACCGTAAGAGCAGCAAGAGCTTTCAGGGCTGGGCCCTTCCCTGTGAGAGAAGGAGCCGGACGTTTGCCTTTTCGGCTAGAGGCTCTGCAGCGGCCGAGCGCCATGAGATGTTGCATGTCTTGGAAATCCCATATCTCCAGTGCTGTTGTGTCTGTAGATAGAGCGCCAAGGCACCGTGAAGAGCAGCAAGAGCTTTCAGGGCTGGGCCCTTCCCTGTGGGAGAAGGAGCCGGACGTTTGCCTTTTCGGCAAGAGGCTCTGCTGCGGCCGAGCGACATGAGATGTTGCGTCTGTTGGAAAGCCCATATCCCCAGTGCTGTTGTGCCTGTAGATAGGGCACCAAGGCACCGTGAAGAGCAACAACATCTTTCAGGGCTGGGCCCTTCCCTGAGGGAGAAGGAGCTGGACGTTTGCCTTTTCTGCAAGAGGCAATGTCGCGTCCGAGCGCCGTGAGATGTTGCGTCTCTTGAAAGCACCGATCCCCAGTGCTGTTGTGCCTGTAGATAGGGCACCAAGGCACAGTGAAGAGCAGCAGCAGCTTTCATGGCTGGGCCCTTCCCTGTGGGACAAGGAGACGGACGTTTGCCTTTTCGGCAAGAGGCTCTGCCGAGGCCGAGCGCCATGAGATGTTGTGTCTTTGGGAAAGCCCATATCCACAGTGCTGTGGTGCGTGTAGATAGGGCACCAAGGCACCGTGAAGAGCAACAACAGCTTTCAGGGCTGGGCCCTTCCCTGTGGGAGAAGGAGCTGGACGTTTGCCTTTTCGGCAAGAGGCAATGTAGCGTCCGAGCGCCGTGAGATGTTGCGTCTCTTGAAAGCACCGATCCCCAGTGCTGTTGTGCCTGTAGATAGGGCGCCAACGCACAGTGATGAGCAGCAACAGCTTTCATTGCTGGGCCCTTCCCTGTGGGAGAAGGAGACGGACGTTTGCCTTTTCGGCAAGAGGCTCTGCCGAGGCCGAGTGCCATGAGATGTTGTGTCTCTGGGAAAGCCCATATCCACAGTGCTGTTGTGCCTGTAGATAGGGCGCCAAGGCACCTTGAAGAGCAGCAACAGCTTTCAGGGCTGGACCCTTCTCTGTGGTAGAAGGAACCGGACGTTTGCCTTTTCAGGTAGTGGCTCTGCCGCGGCCGAGCGCCATGAGATATTGCGTCTCTGGGAAAGCACAGATCCCCAGTGCTGTTGTGCCTGTGGATAGGGCACCAAGGCACCGTTAAGAGCAGCAACAGGTTTCAGGGCTGGGCCCTTCCCTGTGGGAGAAGGAGCCGGACGTTTGCCTTTTCGGCAAGAGGCTCTGCCGCGGCCGAGCGCCATGAGATATTGCGTCTCTGGGAAAGCAGCGATCCCCAGTGCTGTTGTGCCTATACATAGGGCGCCAAGGCACCGTGAAGACCAGCAAGAGCTTTCAGGGCTGGGCCCTTCCTTGTTGGAGAACGAGCCGGACATTTGCCTTTTCGGCAAGAGGCTCTGCTGCGGCCGAGCGCCGTGAGATGTTGCGTCTCTGGGAAAGCACAGATCCCCAGTGCTGTTGTGCCTGTAGATAGGGCACCATGGCACAGTGAAGAGCAGCAACAGGTTTCAGGGCTGGGCCCTTCCCTGTGGGAGAAGGAGCGGGACGTTTGACTTTTCGGCAAGAGGCTCTGCCGCGGCCGAGCGCCATGAGATGTTGCGTCTCTGGGAAAGCACAGATACCCAGTGCTGTTGTGTCTGTAGGTAGAGCGCCAAGGCACCGTAAGAGCAGCAAGAGCTTTCAGGGCTGGGCCCTTCCCTGTGGGAGAAGGAGCCGGACGTTTGCCTTTTCGGCAAGAGGCTCTGCCGCGGCCGACCGCCATGAGATGTTGCGTCTCTGGGAAAGCACAGATCCCCAGTGCCGTTGTGCCTATACATAGGGCGCCAAGGCACAGTGAAGAGCAGCAAGACCTTTCAGGGCTGGGCCCTTCCCTGTGGGAGAAGGAGCCGGACGTTTGCCATTTCGGCAAGAGTCTCTGCCGCGGCCGAGCGCCGTGAGATGTTGTGTCTCTGGGAAAGCACAGATCCCCAGTGCTGTTGTGCCTGTAGATAGGGCACCAAGGCACCGTGAAGAGGAGCAACAGCTTTCATGGCTGGGCCCTTCCCTGTGGGCAAAGGAGCCGGACGTTTGCCTTTTCGGCAAGAGGCTCTGCTGCGGCCGAGCGCCATGAGACGTTGCGTCTCTGGGAACGCCCATATCCCCAGTGCTGTGGTGCGTGTAGATAGGGCGCCAAGGCACCGTGAAGAGCAGCAACAGCTTTCAGGTATGGGCCCTTCCCTTTCGAAGAAGGAGCTGGACGTTTGACTTTTCGGCAAGAGGCTCTGCCGCGGCCGAGCGCCATGAGATGTTGCGTCTCTGGGAAAGCACAGATCCCCAGTGCTGTTGTGCCTATACATAGGGCGCCAAGGCACCATGAAGAGCAGCAACAGCTTTCAGGGCTGGGCCCTTCCCTGTGGGAGAAGGAGCCGGACGTTTGCCTTTTCGACAAGCGGCTCTGCCGCGGCCGAGCGCCATGAGATGTTGCGTCTCTGGGAAAGCACCGATCCCCACTGCTGTTGTGCCTGTAGATAGGGCACCAAGGCACCGTGAAGAGCAGCAACAGCTTTCAGGGCTGGGCCCTTCCCTGTGGGAGAAGGAGCCGGACGTTTGCCTTTTCGGCAAGAGGCTCTGCCGCATCCGAGCGCCGTGAGATGTTGCGTCTCTTGAAAGCACATATCGCCAGTGCTGTTGTGCCTGTAGATAGGGCACCAAGGCACAGTGAAGAGCAGCAACAGCTTTCAGGGCTGGGCCCTTCCCTGTGGGAGAAGGAGCCGGACGTTTGCCTTTTCGGCAAGAGGCTCTGCCACGGCCGAGCGCCATGAGATGTTGCGTCTCTGGGAAAGCACAGATCCCCAGTGCTGTTGTGCCTATACATAGGGCGCCAAGGTTAGGTGAAGAGCAGCAACAGCTTTCAGGGCTGGGCCCTTCCCTGTGGGAGAAGGAGCCGAACGTTTGCCTTTTCGGCAAAAGGCTCTGCCGCAGCCGAGCGCCATGAGGTGTTGCATGTCTTGGAAATCCCATATCACCAGTGCTGTTGTGTCTCTAGATAGAGCGCCAAGGCACCGTGAAGAGCAGCAAGAGCTTTCAGGGCTGGGCCCTTCCCTGTGGGAGAAGGAGCCGGATGTTTGCCTTTTCGGCAAGAGGCTCTGCCGCGGCCGAGCGCCGTGAGATGTTGCGTCTCTGGGAAAGCACAGATTGCGAGTGCTGTTGTGCCTGTAGATAGGGCACCAAGGCACAATGAAGAGCAGCAAGAGCTTTCAGGGCTGGGCCCTTCCCTGTGGGAGAAGGAGCCGGACGTTTGCCTTTTCGGCAAGAGGCTCTGCCGCATCGGAGCGCCGTGAGATGTTGCGTCTCTTGAAAGCACATATCCCCAGTGCTGTTGTGCTGTAGATAGGGCACCAAGGTTAAGTGAAGAGCAGCAACAGCTTTCAGGGCTGGGCCCTTCCCTGTTGGAGAAGGAGCCGGACATTTGCCTTTTCGGCAAGAGGCTCTGCCGCGGCCGAGCACCATGAGATGTTGCGTCTCTGGGAACGCCCATATCCCCAGTGCTGTGGTGCGTGTAGATAGGGCGCCAAGGCACCGTGAAGAGCAGCAACAGCTTTCAGGTATGGGCCCTTCCCTTTGGGAGTAGGAGCCGGACGTTTGACTTTCGGCAAGAGGCTCTGCCGCGGCCAAGCGCCATGAGATGTTGCGTCTCTGGGAAAGCACAGATCCCCAGTGCTGTTGTGCCTATACATAGGGCGCCAAGGCACCATGAAGAGCAGCAACAGCTTTCAGGGCTGGGCCCTTCCCTGTGGGAGAAGGAGCCGGACGTTTGCCTTTTTGGCAAGAGGCTCTGCCGCTGCCGAGCGCAATGAGATGTTGCGTCTCTGGGAAAGCACCGATCCCCAGTGCTGTTGTGCCTGTAGATAGGGCACCAAGGGACCGTGAAGAGCAGCAACAGCTTTCAGGGCTGCACCCTTCTCTGTGGGAGAAGGAACCGGACGTTTGCCTTTTCGGCTAATGGCTCTGACGCGGCCGAGCGACATGAGATATTGCGTCACCGGGAAAGCACAGATCCCCAGTGCTGTTGTGCCTGTAGATAGGGTGCCAAGGCACCGTGAAGAGCAGCAACAGCTTTCAGGGCTGGGCCCTTCCCTGTGGGAGAAGGAGCCGGACGTTTGCCCTATAGGCAAGAGCCTATGCTGCGGCCGAGCGCCACGAGATATTGCGTCTCTGGGAAAGCAGAGATCCCCAGTGCTGTTGTGCCTATACATAGGGCGCCAAGGCACATTGAAGAGCAGCAACAGCTTTCAGGGCTGCACCCTTCTCTGTGGGAGAAGGAACCGGACGTTTGCCTTTTCGGCTAGTGGCTCTGCCGCGGCCGAGTGCCATGAGATATTGCGACTCTGGGAAACCACAGATTGCCAGTTCTATTGTGACTGTGGATAGGGCACCAAGGCACCGTTAAGAGCAGCAACAGGTTTCAGGGCTGGGCCCTTCCCTGTGGGAGAAGGAGACGGACGTTTGCCTTTTTGGCAAGATGCTCTGGCGCGGCCGAGCGCCGTGGGATGTTGCGTCTCTGAGAAAGCACAGATCCCCACTGCTGTTTTGCCTATAGATAGGGCGCCAAGGCACTGTGAAGAGCAGCAACAGCTTTCAGGGCTGGGCCCTTCCCTGTGGGAGAAGGAACCGGACGTTTGCCTTTTCGGCTAGAGGCTCTGCAGCGGACGAGCGCCATGAGATGTTGCATGTCTTGGAAATCCCATATCTCCAGTGCTGTTGTGCCTGTAGATAGGGTACCAAGGTTAGTTGAAGAGCAGCAACAGCTTTCAGGGCTGGGCCCTTCCCTGTGGGAGAAGGAGCCGGACGTTTGCCTTTTCGGCTCGTGGCTCTGCTGCGGCTGAGCGCCATGAGATGTTGCGTCTCTGGGAAAGCACCGATCCCCACTGCTGTTGTGCCTGTAGATAGGGCACCAAGGCACCGTGAAGAGCAGCAAGAGCTTTCAGGGCTGGGCCCTTCCCTGTGGGAGAAGGAGCCGGACGTTTGCCTTTTCGGCAAGAGGCTCTGCCGCATCCGAGCGCCGTGAGATGTTGCGTCTCTTGAAAGCACATATCGCCAGTGCTGTTGTGCCTGTAGATAGGGCACCAAGGCACAGTGAAGAGCAGCAACAGCTTTCAGGGCTGGGCCCTTCCCTGTGGGAGAAGGAGCCGGACGTTTGCCTTTTCGGCAAGAGGCTCTGCCACGGCCGAGCGCCATGAGATGTTGCGTCTCTGGGAAAGCACAGATCCCCAGTGCTGTTGTGCCTATACATAGGGCGCCAAGGCACAATGAAGAGCAGCAACAGCTTTCAGGGCTGGGCACTTCCCTGTTGGAGAAGGAGCCGGACGTTTGCCTTTTCGGCAAGAGGCTCTGCCGCGGCCGAGCACCATGAGATGTTGAGTCTCTTGAAAGCACCGATCCCCAGTGCTGTTGTGCCTGTAGATAGGGCACCAAGGCACCGTGAAGAGCAGCAACAGGTTTCAGGGCTGGGCCCTTCCCTGTGGGAGAAGGAGCCGGACGTTTGCCTTTTCGGCAAGAGGCTCTGCTGAGGCCGAGCGCCATGAGATGTTGTGTCTCTGGGAAAGCCCATATCCCCAGTACTGTTGTGCCTGTAGATAGGGCGCCAAGGTTAGGTGAAGAGCAGCAACAGCTTTCAGGGCTGGGCCCTTCCCTGTGGGAGAAGGAGCCGAACGTTTGCCTTTTCGGCAAAAGGCTCTGCCGCAGCCGAGCGCCATGAGGTGTTGTATGTCTTGGAAATCCCATATCACCAGTGCTGTTGTGTCTGTAGATAGAGCGCCAAGGCACCGTGAAGAGCAGCAAGAGCTTTCAGGGCTGGGCCCTTCCCTGTGGGAGAAGGAGCCGGATGTTTGCCTTTTCGGCAAGAGGCTCTGCCGCGGCCGAGCGCCGTGAGATGTTGCGTCTCTGGGAAAGCACAGATTGCGAGTGCTGTTGTGCCTGTAGATAGGGCACCAAGGCACAATGAAGAGCAGCAAGAGCTTTCAGGGCTGGGCCCTTCCCTGTGGGAGAAGGAGCCGGACGTTTGCCTTTTCGGCAAGAGGCTCTGCCGCATCGGAGCGCCGTGAGATGTTGCGTCTCTTGAAAGCACATATCCCCAGTGCTGTTGTGCCTGTAGATAGGGCACCAAGGTTAGGTGAAGAGCAGCAACAGCTTTCAGGGCTGGGCCCTTCCCTGTTGGAGAAGGAGCCGGACATTTGCCTTTTCGGCAAGAGGCTCTGCCGCGGCCGAGCACCATGAGATGTTGCGTCTCTGGGAACGCCCATATCCCCAGTGCTGTGGTGCGTGTAGATAGGGCGCCAAGGCACCGTGAAGAGCAGCAACAGCTTTCAGGTATGGGCCCTTCCCTTTGGGAGTAGGAGCCGGACGTTTGACTTTTCGGCAAGAGGCTCTGCCGCGGCCAAGCGCCATGAGATGTTGCGTCTCTGGGAAAGCACAGATCCCCAGTGCTGTTGTGCCTATACATAGGGCGCCAAGGCACCATGAAGAGCAGCAACAGCTTTCAGGGCTGGGCCCTTCCCTGTGGGAGAAGGAGCCGGACGTTTGCCTTTTCGGCAAGAGGCTCTGCCGCGGCCGAGCACCATGAGATGTTGCGTCTCTTGGAAATCCCATATCCCCAGTGCTGTTGTGCCTGTAGATAGGGCACCAAGGTTAGGTGAAGAGCAGCAACAGCTTTCAGGGCTGGGCCCTTCCCTGTTGGAGAAGGAGCCGGACATTTGCCTTTTCGGCAAGAGGCTCTGCCGCTGCCGAGCGCAATGAGATGTTGCGTCTCTGGGAAAGCACCGATCCCCAGTGCTGTTGTGCCTGTAGATAGGGCACCAAGGGACCGTGAAGAGCAGCAACAGCTTTCAGGGCTGCACCCTTCTCTGTGGGAGAAGGAACCGGACGTTTGCCTTTTCGGCTAATGGCTCTGACGCGGCCGAGCGACATGAGATATTGCGTCACCGGGAAAGCACAGATCCCCAGTGCTGTTGTGCCTGTAGATAGGGTGCCAAGGCACCGTGAAGAGCAGCAACAGCTTTCAGGGCTGGGCCCTTCCCTGTGGGAGAAGGAGCCGGACGTTTGCCCTATAGGCAAGAGCCTATGCTGCGGCCGAGCGCCACGAGATATTGCGTCTCTGGGAAAGCAGAGATCCCCAGTGCTGTTGTGCCTATACATAGGGCGCCAAGGCACATTGAAGAGCAGCAACAGCTTTCAGGGCTGCACCCTTCTCTGTGGGAGAAGGAACCGGACGTTTGCCTTTTCGGCTAGTGGCTCTGCCGCGGCCGAGTGCCATGAGATATTGCGACTCTGGGAAACCACAGATTGCCAGTTCTATTGTGACTGTGGATAGGGCACCAAGGCACCGTTAAGAGCAGCAACAGGTTTCAGGGCTGGGCCCTTCCCTGTGGGAGAAGGAGACGGACGTTTGCCTTTTTGGCAAGATGCTCTGGCGCGGCCGAGCGCCGTGGGATGTTGCGTCTCTGAGAAAGCACAGATCCCCACTGCTGTTTTGCCTATAGATAGGGCGCCAAGGCACTGTGAAGAGCAGCAACAGCTTTCAGGGCTGGGCCCTTCCCTGTGGGAGAAGGAACCGGACGTTTGCCTTTTCGGCTAGAGGCTCTGCAGCGGACGAGCGCCATGAGATGTTGCATGTCTTGGAAATCCCATATCTCCAGTGCTGTTGTGCCTGTAGATAGGGTACCAAGGTTAGTTGAAGAGCAGCAACAGCTTTCAGGGCTGGGCCCTTCCCTGTGGGAGAAGGAGGCGGACGTTTGCCTTTTCAACAAGAGGCTCTGCCGCGGCCGAGCGCCATGAGACGTTGCATCTCTGGGAAAGCACCGAACCCCAGTGCTGTTGTGCCTGTAGATAGGGCACCAAGGTTAGGTGAAGAGCAGCAACAGCTTTCAGGGCTGGGCCCTTCCCTGTGGGAGAAGGAGACGGACGTTTGCCTTTTTGGCAAGAGGCTCTGCTGCGGCCGAGCGCCATGAGATGTTGGGTCTCTGGGAAAGCAGAGATCCCCAGTGCTGTTTTGCCTATACACAGGGCGCCAAGGCACAGTGAAGAGCAGCAACAGCTTTCAGGGCTGGGCCCTTCCCTGTGGGAGAAGGAGCCGGACGTTTGCCTTTTCAACAAGAGGCTCTGCCGCGGCCGAGCGCCATGAGACGTTGCATCTCTGGGAAAGCACCGAACCCCAGTGCTGTTGTGCCTGTAGATAGGGCACCAAGGTTAGGTGAAGAGCAGCAACAGCTTTCAGGGCTGGGCCCTTCCCTGTGGGACAAGGAGACGGACGTTTGCCTTTTCGGCAAGAGGCTCTGCCGCGGCCGAGCGCCATGAGATGTAGCGTCTCTGCGAACGCCCATATCCCCAGTGCTGTGGTGCGTGTAGATAGGGCGCCAAGGCACCGTGAAGAGCAGCAACAGCTTTCAGGGCTGGGCCCTTCCCTGTGGGAGAAAGAGCCAGACGTTTGCCTTTTCGGCAAGAGGCTCTGCCGCGGCCGAGCGCCATGAGATGTTGTGTCTCTGGGAAAGCACAGATCCCCAGTGCTGTTGAGCTTGTAGATAGGGCACCAAGGAAGCAGGAAGAGCAGAAACAGCTTTCAGGGCTGGGCCCTTCCCTGTGGGAGAAGGAGCCGGACGTTTGCCTTTTCGGCTAGAGGCTCTGCCGCGGCCGAGCTCCATGAGATGTTGCGTCTCTTGGAAATCCCATATCTCCAGTGCTATTGTGTCTGTAGATAGAGCGCTAAGGCACTGTGAAGAGCAGCAAGAGCTTTCAGGGCTGGGCCCTTCCCTGTGGGAGAAGGAGCCGGACGTTTGCCTTTTTGGCAATAGGCTCTGCCGCTGCCGAGCGCAATGAGATGTTTCGTCTCTGGGAAAGCACCGATCCCCAGTGCTGTTGTACCTGTAGATAGGGCACCAAGGGACCGTGAAGAGCAGCAACAGCTTTCAGGGCTGCACCCTTCTCTGTGGGAGAAGGAACCGGACGTTTGCCTTTTCGGCTAATGGCTCTGACGTGGCCGAGCGCCATGAGATATTGCGTCACCGGGAAAGCACAGATCCCCAGTGCTGTTGTGCCTGTAGATAGGGTGCCAAGGCACCGTGAAGAGCAGCAACAGCTTTCAGGGCTGGGCCCTTCCCTGTGGGAGAAGGAGCCGGACGTTTGCCCTTTCGGCAAGAGCCTATGCTGCGGCCGAGCGCCACGAGATATTGCGTCTCTGGGAAAGCACAGATCCCCAGTGCTGTTGTGCCTATACATAGGGCGCCAAGGCACATTGAAGAGCAGCAAAAGGTTTCAGGGCTGGGCCCTTCCCTGTGAGAGAAGGAGCCGGACGTTTGCCTTTTCGGCAAGAGGCTCTGCCGCGGCCGAGCGCCATGAGATGTTGCGTCTCTGGGAAAGCACCGATCCCCAGTGCTGTGGTGCGTGTAGATAGGGCGCCAAGGCACCGTGAAGAGCAGCAACAGCTTTCAGGTATGGGCCCTTCCCTTTGGGAGTAGGAGCCGGACGTTTGACTTTTCGGCAAGAGGCTCTGCCGCGGCCGAGCGCCATCAGATGTTGCGTCTCTGGGAAAGCACAGATCCCCAGTACTGTTGTGCCTATACATAGGGCGCCAAGGCACCATGAAGAGCAGCAACAGCTTTCAGGGCTGGGCCCTTCCCTCTGGGAGAAGGAGCCGGACGTTTTCCTTTTCGTCAAGAGGCTCTGCCGCGGCCGAGCGCCATGAGATGTTGCGTCTCTGGGAAAGCCCATATCCCCAGTGCTGTTGTGCCTGTCGATAGGGCGCCAAGGTTAGGTGAAGAGCAGCAACAGCTTTCAGGGCTGGGCCCTTCCCTCTGGGAGAAGGAGCCGGACGTTTGCCTTTTCGGCTAGAGGCTCTGCAGCGGCCGAGCGCCATGAGATGTTGCATGTCTTGGAAATCCCATATCTCCAGTGCTGTTGTGTCTGTAGATAGAGCGCCAAGGCACCGTGAAGAGCAGCAAGAGCTTTCAGGGCTGGGCCCTTCCCTGTGGGAGAAGGAGCCGGACGTTTGCCTTTTCGGCAAGAGGCTCTGCTGCGGCCGAGCGACATGAGATGTTGCGTCTGTTGGAAAGCCCATATCCCCAGTGCTGTTGTGCCTGTAGATAGGGCACCAAGGCACCGTGAAGAGCAACAACATCTTTCAGGGCTGGGCCCTTCCCTGAGGGAGAAGGAGCTGGACGTTTGCCTTTTCTGCAAGAGGCAATGTCGCGTCCGAGCGCCGTGAGATGTTGCGTCTCTTGAAAGCACCGATCCCCAGTGCTGTTGTGCCTGTAGATAGGGCGCCAAGGCACAGTGAAGAGCAGCAACAGCTTTCATTGCTGGGCCCTTCCCTGTGGGAGAAGGAGACGGACGTTTGCCTTTTCGGCAAGAGGCTCTGCCGAGGCCGAGTGCCATGAGATGTTGTGTCTCTGGGAAAGCCCATATCCACAGTGCTGTTGTGCCTGTAGATAGGGCGCCAAGGCACCTTGAAGAGCAGCAACAGCTTTCAGGGCTGGACCCTTCTCTGTGGTAGAAGGAACCGGACGTTTGCCTTTTCAGCTAGTGGCTCTGCCGCGGCCGAGCGCCATGAGATATTGCGTCTCTGGGAAAGCACAGATTGCCAGTGCTGTTGTGCCTGTAGATAGAACGCCAAGGCACCGTCAAGAGCAGCAACAGCTTTCAGGGCTGGGCCCTTCCCTGTGGGAGAAGGAGCCGGACGTTTGCCTTTTCGGCAAGAGGCTCTGCCGCGGCCGAGCGCCATGAGATATTGCGTCTCTGGGAAAGCAGCGATCCCCAGTGCTGTTGTGCCTATACATAGGGCGCCAAGGCACCGTGAAGACCAGCAAGAGCTTTCAGGGCTGGGCCCTTCCTTGTTGGAGAACGAGCCGGACATTTGCCTTTTCGGCAAGAGGCTCTGCCGCGGCCGAGCGCCGTGAGATGTTGCGTCTCTGGGAAAGCACAGATCCCCAGTGCTGTTGTGCCTGTAGATAGGGCGCCAAGGCACAGTGAAGAGCAGCAACAGGTTTCAGGGCTGGGCCATTCCCTGTGGGAGAAGGAGCGGGACGTTTGACTTTTCGGCAAGAGGCTCTGCCGCGGCCGAGCGCCATGAGATGTTGCGTCTCTGGGAAAGCACAGATACCCAGTGCTGTTGTGTCTGTAGGTAGAGCGCCAAGGCACCGTAAGAGCAGCAAGAGCTTTCAGGGCTGGGCCCTTCCCTGTGGGAGAAGGAGCCGGACGTTTGCCTTTTCGGCAAGAGGCTCTGCCGCGGCCGACCGCCATGAGATGTTGCGTCTCTGGGAAAGCACAGATCCCCAGTGCTGTTGTGCCTATACATAGGGCGCCAAGGCACAGTGAAGAGCAGCAAGACCTTTCAGGGCTGGGCCCTTCCCTGTGGGAGAAGGAGCCGGACGTTTGCCATTTCGGCAAGAGGCTCTGCCGCGGCCGAGCGCCGTGAGATGTTGTGTCTCTGGGAAAGCACAGATCCCCAGTGCTGTTGTGCCTGTAGATAGGGCACCAAGGCACCGTGAAGAGGAGCAACAGCTTTCAGGGCTGGGCCCTTCCCTGTGGGCAAAGGAGCCGGACGTTTGCCTTTTCGGCAAGAGGCTCTGCTGCGGCCGAGCGCCATGAGACGTTGCGTCTCTGGGAACGCCCATATCCCCAGTGCTGTGGTGCGTGTAGATAGGGCGCCAAGGCACCGTGAAGAGCAGCAACAGCTTTCAGGTATGGGCCCTTCCCTTTCGGAGAAGGAGCTGGACGTTTGACTTTTCGGCAAGAGGCTCTGCCGCGGCCGAGCGCCATGAGATGTTGCGTCTCTGGGAAAGCACAGATCCCCAGTGCTGTTGTGCCTATACATAGGGCGCCAAGGCACCATGAAGAGCAGCAACAGCTTTCAGGGCTGGGCCCTTCCCTGTGGGAGAAGGAGCCGGACGTTTGCCTTTTCGAGAAGCGGCTCTGCCGCGGCCGAGCGCCATGAGATGTTGCGTCTCTGGGAAAGCACCGATCCCCACTGCTGTTGTGCCTGTAGATAGGGCACCAAGGCACCGTGAAGAGCAGCAAGAGCTTTCAGGGCTGGGCCCTTCCCTGTGGGAGAAGGAGCCGGACGTTTGCCTTTTCGGCAAGAGGCTCTGCCGCGGCCGAGTGCCATGAGATATTGCGACTCTGGGAAACCACAGATTGCCAGTTCTATTGTGACTGTGGATAGGGCACCAAGGCACCGTTAAGAGCAGCAACAGGTTTCAGGGCTGGGCCCTTCCCTGTGGGAGAAGGAGACGGACGTTTGCCTTTTTGGCAAGATGCTCTGGCGCGGCCGAGCGCCGTGGGATGTTGCGTCTCTGAGAAAGCACAGATCCCCACTGCTGTTTTGCCTATAGATAGGGCGCCAAGGCACTGTGAAGAGCAGCAACAGCTTTCAGGGCTGGGCCCTTCCCTGTGGGAGAAGGAACCGGACGTTTGCCTTTTCGGCTAGAGGCTCTGCAGCGGACGAGCGCCATGAGATGTTGCATGTCTTGGAAATCCCATATCTCCAGTGCTGTTGTGCCTGTAGATAGGGTACCAAGGTTAGTTGAAGAGCAGCAACAGGTTTCAGGGCTGGGCCCTTCCCTGTGGGAGAAGGAGCCGGACGTTTGCCTTTTCGGCTCGTGGCTCTGCTGCGGCTGAGCGCCATGAGATGTTGCGTCTCTGGGAAAGCACCGATCCCCACTGCTGTTGTGCCTGTAGATAGGGCACCAAGGCACCGTGAAGAGCAGCAAGAGCTTTCAGGGCTGGGCCCTTCCCTGTGGGAGAAGGAGCCGGACGTTTGCCTTTTCGGCAAGAGGCTCTGCCGCATCCGAGCGCCGTGAGATGTTGCGTCTCTTGAAAGCACATATCGCCAGTGCTGTTGTGCCTGTAGATAGGGCACCAAGGCACAGTGAAGAGCAGCAACAGCTTTCAGGGCTGGGCCCTTCCCTGTGGGAGAAGGAGCCGGACGTTTGCCTTTTCGGCAAGAGGCTCTGCCACGGCCGAGCGCCATGAGATGTTGCGTCTCTGGGAAAGCACAGATCCCCAGTGCTGTTGTGCCTATACATAGGGCGCCAAGGCACAATGAAGAGCAGCAACAGCTTTCAGGGCTGGGCACTTCCCTGTTGGAGAAGGAGCCGGACGTTTGCCTTTTCGGCAAGAGGCTCTGCCGCGGCCGAGCACCATGAGATGTTGAGTCTCTTGAAAGCACCGATCCCCAGTGCTGTTGTGCCTGTAGATAGGGCACCAAGGCACCGTGAAGAGCAGCAACAGGTTTCAGGGCTGGGCCCTTCCCTGTGGGAGAAGGAGCCGGACGTTTGCCTTTTCGGCAAGAGGCTCTGCTGAGGCCGAGCGCCATGAGATGTTGTGTCTCTGGGAAAGCCCATATCCCCAGTACTGTTGTGCCTGTAGATAGGGCGCCAAGGCACCGTGAAGAGCAGCAACAGCTTTCAGGGCTGGGCCCTTCCCTGTGGGAGAAGGAGCCGAACGTTTGCCTTTTCGGCAAAAGGCTCTGCCGCAGCCGAGCGCCATGAGGTGTTGCATGTCTTGGAAATCCCATATCACCAGTGCTGTTGTGTCTGTAGATAGAGCGCCAAGGCACCGTGAAGAGCAGCAAGAGCTTTCAGGGCTGGGCCCTTCCCTGTGGGAGAAGGAGCCGGATGTTTGCCTTTTCGGCAAGAGGCTCTGCCGCGGCCGAGCGCCGTGAGATGTTGCGTCTCTGGGAAAGCACAGATTGCGAGTGCTGTTGTGCCTGTAGATAGGGCACCAAGGCACAATGAAGAGCAGCAAGAGCTTTCAGGGCTGGGCCCTTCCCTGTGGGAGAAGGAGCCGGACGTTTGCCTTTTCGGCAAGAGGCTCTGCCGCATCGGAGCGCCGTGAGATGTTGCGTCTCTTGAAAGCACATATCCCCAGTGCTGTTGTGCCTGTAGATAGGGCACCAAGGTTAGGTGAAGAGCAGCAACAGCTTTCAGGGCTGGGCCCTTCCCTGTTGGAGAAGGAGCCGGACATTTGCCTTTTCGGCAAGAGGCTCTGCCGCGGCCGAGCACCATGAGATGTTGCGTCTCTGGGAACGCCCATATCCCCAGTGCTGTGGTGCGTGTAGATAGGGCGCCAAGGCACCGTGAAGAGCAGCAACAGCTTTCAGGTATGGGCCCTTCCCTTTGGGAGTAGGAGCCGGACGTTTGACTTTTCGGCAAGAGGCTCTGCCGCGGCCAAGCGCCATGAGATGTTGCGTCTCTGGGAAAGCACAGATCCCCAGTGCTGTTGTGCCTATACATAGGGCGCCAAGGCACCATGAAGAGCAGCAACAGCTTTCAGGGCTGGGCCCTTCCCTGTGGGAGAAGGAGCCGGACGTTTGCCTTTTCGGCAAGAGGCTCTGCCGCGGCCGAGCACCATGAGATGTTGCGTCTCTTGAAAGCACATATCCCCAGTGCTGTTGTGCCTGTAGATAGGGCACCAAGGTTAGGTGAAGAGCAGCAACAGCTTTCAGGGCTGGGCCCTTCCCTGTTGGAGAAGGAGCCGGACATTTGCCTTTTCGGCAAGAGGCTCTGCCGCTGCCGAGCGCAATGAGATGTTGCGTCTCTGGGAAAGCACCGATCCCCAGTGCTGTTGTGCCTGTAGATAGGGCACCAAGGGACCGTGAAGAGCAGCAACAGCTTTCAGGGCTGCACCCTTCTCTGTGGGAGAAGGAACCGGACGTTTGCCTTTTCGGCTAATGGCTCTGACGCGGCCCGAGCGACATGAGATATTGCGTCACCGGGAAAGCACAGATCCCCAGTGCTGTTGTGCCTGTAGATAGGGTGCCAAGGTACCGTGAAGAGCAGCAACAGCTTTCAGGGCTGGGCCCTTCCCTGTGGGAGAAGGAGCCGGACGTTTGCCCTATAGGCAAGAGCCTATGCTGCGGCCGAGCGCCACGAGATATTGCGTCTCTGGGAAAGCAGAGATCCCCAGTGCTGTTGTGCCTATACATAGGGCGCCAAGGCACATTGAAGAGCAGCAACAGCTTTCAGGGCTGCACCCTTCTCTGTGGGAGAAGGAACCGGACGTTTGCCTTTTCGGCTAGTGGCTCTGCCGCGGCCGAGTGCCATGAGATATTGCGACTCTGGGAAACCACAGATTGCCAGTTCTATTGTGACTGTGGATAGGGCACCAAGGCACCGTTAAGAGCAGCAACAGGTTTCAGGGCTGGGCCCTTCCCTGTGGGAGAAGGAGACGGACGTTTGCCTTTTTGGCAAGATGCTCTGGCGCGGCCGAGCGCCGTGGGATGTTGCGTCTCTGAGAAAGCACAGATCCCCACTGCTGTTTTGCCTATAGATAGGGCGCCAAGGCACTGTGAAGAGCAGCAACAGCTTTCAGGGCTGGGCCCTTCCCTGTGGGAGAAGGAACCGGACGTTTGCCTTTTCGGCTAGAGGCTCTGCAGCGGACGAGCGCCATGAGATGTTGCATGTCTTGGAAATCCCATATCTCCAGTGCTGTTGTGCCTGTAGATAGGGTACCAAGGTTAGTTGAAGAGCAGCAACAGCTTTCAGGGCTGGGCCCTTCCCTGTGGGAGAATGAGGCGGACGTTTGCCTTTTCAACAAGAGGCTCTGCCGCGGCCGAGCGCCATGAGACGTTGCATCTCTGGGAAAGCACCGAACCCCAGTGCTGTTGTGCCTGTAGATAGGGCACCAAGGTTAGGTGAAGAGCAGCAACAGCTTTCAGGGCTGGGCCCTTCCCTGTGGGAGAAGGAGACGGACGTTTGCCTTTTTGGCAAGAGGCTCTGCTGCGGCCGAGCGCCATGAGATGTTGGGTCTCTGGGAAAGCAGAGATCCCCAGTGCTGTTTTGCCTATACACAGGGCGCCAAGGCACAGTGAAGAGCAGCAACAGCTTTCAGGGCTGGGCCCTTCCCTGTGGGCGAAGGAGGCGGACGTTTGCCTTTTCAACAAGAGGCTCTGCCGCGGCCGAGCGCCATGAGACGTTGCATCTCTGGGAAAGCACCGAACCCCAGTGCTGTTGTGCCTGTAGATAGGGCACCAAGGTTAGGTGAAGAGCAGCAACAGCTTTCAGGGCTGGGCCCTTCCCTGTGGGACAAGGAGACGGACGTTTGCCTTTTCGGCAAGAGGCTCTGCCGCGGCCGAGCGCCATGAGATGTAGCGTCTCTGCGAACGCCCATATCCCCAGTGCTGTGGTGCGTGTAGATAGGGCGCCAAGGCACCGTGAAGAGCAGCAACAGCTTTCAGGGCTGGGCCCTTCCCTGTGGGAGAAAGAGCCAGACGTTTGCCTTTTCGGCAAGAGGCTCTGCCGCGGCCGAGCGCCATGAGATGTTGTGTCTCTGGGAAAGCACAGATCCCCAGTGCTGTTGAGCTTGTAGATAGGGCACCAAGGAAGCAGGAAGAGCAGAAACAGCTTTCAGGGCTGGGCCCTTCCCTGTGGGAGAAGGAGCCGGACGTTTGCCTTTTCGGCTAGAGGCTCTGCCGCGGCCGAGCTCCATGAGATGTTGCGTCTCTTGGAAATCCCATATCTCCAGTGCTATTGTGTCTGTAGATAGAGCGCTAAGGCACTGTGAAGAGCAGCAAGAGCTTTCAGGGCTGGGCCCTTCCCTGTGGGAGAAGGAGCCGGACGTTTGCCTTTTTGGCAATAGGCTCTGCCGCTGACGAGCGCAATGAGATGTTTCGTCTCTGGGAAAGCACCGATCCCCAGTGCTGTTGTGCCTGTAGATAGGGCACCAAGGGACCGTGAAGAGCAGCAACAGCTTTCAGGGCTGCACCCTTCTCTGTGGGAGAAGGAACCGGACGTTTGCCTTTTCGGCTAATGGCTCTGACGTGGCCGAGCGCCATGAGATATTGCGTCACCGGGAAAGCACAGATCCCCAGTGCTGTTGTGCCTGTAGATAGGGTGCCAAGGCACCGTGAAGAGCAGCAACAGCTTTCAGGGCTGGGCCCTTCCCTGTGGGAGAAGGAGCCGGACGTTTGCCCTTTCGGCAAGAGCCTATGCTGCGGCCGAGCGCCACGAGATATTGCGTCTCTGGGAAAGCACAGATCCCCAGTGCTGTTGTGCCTATACATAGGGCGCCAAGGCACATTGAAGAGCAGCAAAAGGTTTCAGGGCTGGGCCCTTCCCTGTGAGAGAAGGAGCCGGACGTTTGCCTTTTCGGCAAGAGGCTCTGCCGCGGCCGAGCGCCATGAGATGTTGCGTCTCTGGGAAAGCACCGATCCCCAGTGCTGTGGTGCGTGTAGATAGGGCGCCAAGGCACCGTGAAGAGCAGCAACAGCTTTCAGGTATGGGCCCTTCCCTTTGGGAGTAGGAGCCGGACGTTTGACTTTTCGGCAAGAGGCTCTGCCGCGGCCGAGCGCCATCAGATGTTGCGTCTCTGGGAAAGCACAGATCCCCAGTACTGTTGTGCCTATACATAGGGCGCCAAGGCACCATGAAGAGTAGCAACAGCTTTCAGGGCTGGGCCCTTCCCTCTGGGAGAAGGAGCCGGACGTTTGCCTTTTCGACAAGAGGCTCTGCCGCGGCCGAGCGCCATGAGATGTTGCGTCTCTGGGAAAGCCCATATCCCCAGTGCTGTTGTGCCTGTCGATAGGGCGCCAAGGTTAGGTGAAGAGCAGCAACAGCTTTCAGGGCTGGGCCCTTCCCTCTGGGAGAAGGAGCCGGACGTTTGCCTTTTCGGCTAGAGGCTCTGCAGCGGCCGAGCGCCATGAGATGTTGCATGTCTTGGAAATCCCATATCTCCAGTGCTGTTGTGTCTGTAGATAGAGCGCCAAGGCACCGTGAAGAGCAGCAAGAGCTTTCAGGGCTGGGCCCTTCCCTGTGGGAGAAGGAGCCGGACGTTTGCCTTTTCGGCAAGAGGCTCTGCTGCGGTCCGAGCGACATGAGATGTTGCGTCTGTTGGAAAGCCCATATCCCCAGTGCTGTTGTGCCTGTAGATAGGGCACCAAGGCACCGTGAAGAGCAACAACATCTTTCAGGGCTGGGCCCTTCCCTGAGGGAGAAGGAGCTGGACGTTTGCCTTTTCTGCAAGAGGCAATGTCGCGTCCGAGCGCCGTGAGATGTTGCGTCTCTTGAAAGCACCGATCCCCAGTGCTGTTGTGCCTGTAGATAGGGCGCCAAGGCACAGTGAAGAGCAGCAACAGCTTTCATTGCTGGGCCCTTCCCTGTGGGAGAAGGAGACGGACGTTTGCCTTTTCGGCAAGAGGCTCTGCCGAGGCCGAGTGCCATGAGATGTTGTGTCTCTGGGAAAGCCCATATCCACAGTGCTGTTGTGCCTGTAGATAGGGCGCCAAGGCACCTTGAAGAGCAGCAACAGCTTTCAGGGCTGGACCCTTCTCTGTGGTAGAAGGAACCGGACGTTTGCCTTTTCAGCTAGTGGCTCTGCCGCGGCCGAGCGCCATGAGATATTGCGTCTCTGGGAAAGCACAGATTGCCAGTGCTGTTGTGCCTGTGGATAGGGCACCAAGGCACCGTTAAGAGCAGCAACAGGTTTCAGGGCTGGGCCCTTCCCTGTGGGAGAAGGAGCCGGACGTTTGCCTTTTCGGCAAGAGGCTCTGCCGCGGCCGAGCGCCATGAGATGTTGCGTCTCTGGGAAAGCTCCGATCCCCAGTGCTGTTGTGCCTGTAGATAGGGCGCCAAGGCACTCTGAAGAGCAGCAACAGCTTTCAGGTCTGGACCCTTCTCTGTGGGAGAAGGAACCGGACGTTTGCCTTTTCGGCTAGTGGCTCTGCCGCGGCCGAGCGCCATGAGATATTGCGTCTCTGGGAAAGCACCGATCCCCAGTGCTGTTGTGCCTGTAGATAGGGCGCCAAGGCACCGTGAAGAGCAGCAAGAGCTTTCAGGGCTGGGCCCTTCCCTGTGGGAGAAGGAGGCGGACGTTTGCCTTTTCGACAAGAGGCTCTGCCGCGGCCGAGCGCCATGAGATGTTGCATGTCTTGGAAATCCCATATCTCCAGTGTTGTTGTGTCTGTAGGTAGAGCGCCAAGGCACCGTAAGAGCAGCAAGAGCTTTCAGGGCTGGGCCCTTCCCTGTGGGAGAAGGAGCCGGACGTTTGCCTTTTCGGCAAGAGATTCTGCCGCGGCCGACCGCCATGAGACGTTGCGTCTCTGGGAAAGCACAGATCTCCAGTGCTGTTGTGCCTATACATAGGGCGCCAAGGCACAGTGAAGAGCAGCAACAGCTTTCAGGGCTGGGCCCTTCCCGGTGGGAGAAGGAGCCGGACGTTTGCCATTTCGGCAAGAGGCTCTGCCGCTGCCGAGCGCCGTGAGATGTTATGTCTCTGGGAAAGCACAGATCCCCAGTGCTGTTGTGCCTGTAGATAGGGCACCAAGGCACCGTGAAGAGGAGCAACAGCTTTCAGGGCTGGGCCCTTCCCTGTGGGCAAAGGAGCCGGACGATTGCCTTTTCGGCAAGAGGCTCTGCTGCGGCCAAGCGCCATGAGATGTTGCCTCTCTGGGAACGCCCATATCCCCAGTGCTGTGGTGCGTGTAGATAGGGCGCCAAGGCACCGTGAAGAGCAGCAACAGCTTTCAGGTATGGGCCCTTCCCTTTGGGAGAAGGAGCCGGACGTTTGACTTTTCGGCAAGAGGCTCTGCCGCGGCCGAGCGCCATGAGATGTTGCGTCTCTGGGAAAGCACAGATCCCCAGTGCTGTTGTGCCTATACATAGGGCGCCAAGGCACCATGAAGAGCAGCAACAGCTTTCAGGGCTGGGCCCTTCCCTGTGGGAGAAGGAGCCGGACGTTTGCCTTTTCGGCAAGAGGCTCTGCCGAGGCCGAGCGCCATGAGATGTTGTGTCTCTGGGAAAGCCCATATCCCCAGTACTGTTGTGCCTGTAGATAGGGCGCCAAGGTTAGGTGAAGAGCAGCAACAGCTTTCAGGGCTGGGCCCTTCCCTGTGGGAGAAGGAGCCGAACGTTTGCTTTTTCGGCAAAAGGCTCTGCCGCAGCCGAGCGCCATGAGGTGTTGCATGTCTTGGAAATCCCATATCACCAGTGCTGTTGTGTCTGTAGATAGAGCGCCAAGGCACCGTGAAGAGCAGCAAGAGCTTTCAGGGCTGGGCCCTTCCCTGTGGGAGAAGGAGCCGGACGTTTGCCTTTTCGGCAAGAGGCTCTGCCGCATCCGAGCGCCGTGAGATGTTGCGTCTCTTGAAAGCACATATCGCCAGTGCTGTTGTGCCTGTAGATAGGGCACGAAGGCACAGTGAAGAGCAGCAACAGCTTTCAGGGCTGGGCCCTTCCCTGTGGGAGAAGGAGCCGGACGTTTGCCTTTTCGGCAAGAGGCTCTGCCACGGCCGAGCGCCATGAGATGTTGCGTCTCTGGGAAAGCACAGATCCCCAGTGCTGTTGTGCCTATACATAGGGCGCCAAGGCACAATGAAGAGCAGCAACAGCTTTCAGGGCTGGGCACTTCCCTGTTGGAGAAGGAGCCGGACGTTTGCCTTTTCGGCAAGAGGCTCTGCCGCGGCCGAGCACCATGAGATGTTGAGTCTCTTGAAAGCACCGATCCCCAGTGCTGTTGTGCCTGTAGATAGGGCACCAAGGCACCGTGAAGAGCAGCAACAGGTTTCAGGGCTGGGCCCTTCCCTGTGGGAGAAGGAGCCGGACGTTTGCCTTTTCGGCAAGAGGCTCTGCTGAGGCCGAGCGCCATGAGATGTTGTGTCTCTGGGAAAGCCCATATCCCCAGTACTGTTGTGCCTGTAGATAGGGCGCCAAGGTTAGGTGAAGAGCAGCAACAGCTTTCAGGGCTGGGCCCTTCCCTGTGGGAGAAGGAGCCGAACGTTTGCCTTTTCGGCAAAAGGCTCTGCCGCAGCCGAGCGCCATGAGGTGTTGCATGTCTTGGAAATCCCATATCACCAGTGCTGTTGTGTCTGTAGATAGAGCGCCAAGGCACCGTGAAGAGCAGCAAGAGCTTTCAGGGCTGGGCCCTTCCCTGTGGGAGAAGGAGCCGGACGTTTGCCTTTTCGGCAAGAGGCTCTGCCGCGGCCGAGCGCCGTGAGATGTTGCGTCTCTGGGAAAGCACAGATTGCGAGTGCTGTTGTGCCTGTAGATAGGGCACCAAGGCACAATGAAGAGCAGCAAGAGCTTTCAGGCTGGGCCCTTCCCTGTGGGAGAAGGAGCTGGACGTTTGCCTTTTCGGCAAGAGGCTCTGCCGCATCGGAGCGCCGTGAGATGTTGCGTCTCTTGAAAGCACATATCCCCAGTGCTGTTGTGCCTGTAGATAGGGCACCAAGGTTAGGTGAAGAGCAGCAACAGCTTTCAGGGCTGGGCCCTTCCCTGTTGGAGAAGGAGCCGGACATTTGCCTTTTTCGGCAAGAGGCTCTGCCGCGGCCGAGCACCATGAGATGTTGCGTCTCTGGGAACGCCCATATCCCCAGTGCTGTGGTGCGTGTAGATAGGGCGCCAAGGCACCGTGAAGAGCAGCAACAGCTTTCAGGTATGGGCCCCTTCCCTTTGGGAGTAGGAGCCGGACGTTTGACTTTTCGGCAAGAGGCTCTGCCGCGGCCAAGCGCCATGAGATGTTGCGTCTCTGGGAAAGCACAGATCCCCAGTGCTGTTGTGCCTATACATAGGGCGCCAAGGCACCATGAAGAGCAGCAACAGCTTTCAGGGCTGGGCCCTTCCCTGTGGGAGAAGGAGCCGGACGTTTGCCTTTTCGACAAGAGGCTCTGCCGCGGCCGAGCGCCATGAGATGTTGCGTCTCTGGGAAAGCACCGATCCCCACTGCTGTGTGCCTGTAGATAGGGCACCAAGGCACCGTGAAGAGCAGCAACAGCTTTCAGGGCTGGGCCCTTCCCTGTGGGAGAAGGAGCCGGACGTTTTGCCTTTTCGGCAAGAGGCTCTGCTGAGGCCGAGCGCCATGAGATGTTGTGTCTCTGGGAAAGCCCATATCCCCAGTGCTGTTGTGCCTGTCGATAGGGCGCCAAGGTTAGGTGAAGAGCAGCAACAGCTTTCAGGGCTGGGCCGTTCCCTCTGGGAGAAGGAGCCGGACGTTTGCCTTTTCGGCTAGAGGCTCTGCAGCGGCCGAGCGCCATGAGATGTTGCATGGTCTTGGAAATCCCACTATCTCCAGTGCTGTTGTGTCTGTAGATAGAGCGCCAAAGCACCGTGAAGAGCAGCAAGAGCTTTCAGGGCTGGGCCTTTCCCTGTGGGAGAAGGAGCCGGACGTTTGCCTTTTCGGCAAGAGGCTCTGCTGCGGCCGAGCGCCATGAGATGTTGCGTCTGTTGGAAAGCCCATATCCCCAGTGCTGTTGTGCCTGTAGATAGGGCACCAAGGCACCGTGAAGAGCAACAACAGCTTTCAGGGCTGGGCCCTTCCCTGTGGGAGAAGGAGCTGGACGTTTGCCTTTTCGGCAAGAGGCTCTGCCGCGGCCGAGCGCCATGAGATATTGCGTCTCTGGGAAAGCACCGATCCCCAGTGCTGTGTGCATATACATAGGGCGCCAAGGCACCGTGAAGAGCAGCAAGAGCTTTCAGGGCTGGGCCGTTCCCTGTGGGAGAAGGAGCCGGACGTTTGCCTTTTCGGCAAGAGGCTCTGCCGCGGCCGAGCGCCATGAGATGTTGTGTCTCTGGGAAAGCTCCGATCCCCAGTGCTGTTGTGCCTGTAGATAGGGCGCCAAGGCAACCGTGAAGAGCAGCAACAGCTTTCAGGGCTGGGCCCTTCCCTGTGTGGCGAAGGAGCCCGACGTTTGCCTTTTCGGCAAGAGGCTCTGCTCGCGGCCGAGCGCCATGAGATGTTGCGTCTCTGGGAAAGCACAGATCCCCAGTGCTGTGGTGCGTGTAGATAGGGCGCCAAGGCACCCTGAAGAGCAGCAACAGCTTTCAGGTCTGGGCCCTTCCCTGTGGGAGAAGGAGCCGGACGTTTGACTTTTCGGCAAGAGGCTCTGCCGCGGCCGAGCGCCATGAGATGTTGCGTCTCTGGGAAAGCACGGATCCCCAGTGCTGTGGTGCCTGTAGATAGGGCGCCAAGGCACCGTGAAGAGCAGCAAGAGCTTTCAGGGCTGGGCCCTTCCCTGTGGGAGAAGGAGCCGGACGTTTGCCTTTTCGGCAAGAGGCTCTGCCGCGACCGAGCGCCATGAGATGTTGCGTCTCTGGGAAAGCACCGATCCCCAGTGCGGTTGTGCCTGTAGATAGGGCACCAAGGTTAGGTGAAGACCAGCAACAGCTATCAGGGCTGGGCCCTTCCCTGTGGGAGAAGGAGACGGACGTTTGCCTTTTCGGCAAGAGGCTCTGCCGCAGCGGAGCGCAGTGAGATGTTGCGTCTGTTGGAAAGCCCATATCCCCAGTGCTGTTGTGCCTGTAGATAGGGCACCAAGGCACCGTGAAGAGCAGCAAGAGCTTTCAGGGCTGGGCCCTTCCCTGAGGGAGAAGGAGCTGGACGTTTGCCTTTTCGGCAAGAGGCAATGTCGCGTCCGAGCGCCGTGAGATGTTGCGTCTCTTGAAAGCACCGATCCCCAGTGCTGTTGTGCCTCTAGATAGGGCACCAAGGCACAGTGAAGAGCAGCAGCAGCTTTCATGGCTGGGCCCTTCCCTGTGGGACAAGGAGACGGACGTTTGCCTTTTCGGCAAGAGGCTCTGCCGAGGCCGAGCGCCATGAGATGTTGTGTCTCTGGGAAAGCCCATATCCCCAGTGCTGTTGTGCCTGTAGATAGGGCACCAAGGCACCGTGAAGAGCAACAACAGCTTTCAAGGCTGGGCCCTTCCCTGTGGGAGAAGGAGCTGGACGTTTGCCTTTTCGGCAAGAGGCAATGTCGCGTCCGAGCGCTGTGAGATGTTGCGTCTCTTGAAAGCACCGATCCCCAGTGCTGTTGTGCCTGTAGATAGGGCGCCAAGGCACAGTGAAGAGCAGCAACAGCTTTCATGGCTGGGCCCTTCCCTGTGGGAGAAGGAGACGGACGTTTGCCCTTTTCGGCAAGAGGCTCTGCCGAGGCCGAGCGCCATGAGATGTTGTGTCTCTGGAAAGTCCATTACCACAGTGCTGTTGTGCCTGTAGATAGGGCGCCAAGGCACCTTGAAGAGCAGCAACAGCATTCAGGGCTGGGCCCTTCCATGTGGGCGAAGGAGCCGGACGTTTGCCTTTTTCGGCAAGAGGCTCTGCCGAGGCCGAGCGCGATGTGAACTTGCGTCTCTGGGAAAGCAGAGATCCCCAGTGCTGTTGTGCCTCTAGATAGGGCGTCAAGGTTAGGTGAAGAGCAGCAACAGCTTTGAGGTCTGGACCCTTCCTTGTGGGAGAAGGAGCCGGATGTTTGCCTTTTCGGCTAGAGCTCTGCCGCGGCCAAGCGCCATGAGATATTGCTTCTCTGGGAAAGCAGAGATCCTCAGTGCTGTTGTGCCTATACATAGGGCACCAAGGCACCTTGAAGAGCAGCAACAGCTTTCAGGGCTGGGCCCTTCCTGTGGGCGAAGGAGCGGGACGTTTGACTTTTCGGCAAGAGGCTCTGCCGCGGCCCGAGCGCCATGAGATGTTGCGTCTCTTGGAAATCCCATATCTCCAGTGCTGTTGTGTCTGTAGATAGAGCGCCAAGGCACCGTGAAGAGCAGCAAGAGCTTTCAGGGCTGGGCCCCTTCCCCTGTGGGAGAAGGAGCCGGACGTTTGCCTTTTCGGCAAGAGATTCTGCTGCGGCCCGAGCGCCATGAGATGTTGCGTCTCTGGGAAAGCACAGATCCCCAGTGCTGTTGTGCCTATACATAGGGCGCCAAGGCACCGTGAAGAGGAGCAACAGCTTTCAGGGCTGGGCCCTTCCCTGTGGGCGAAGGAGCCGGACGTTTACCTTTTCGGCAAGAGGCTCTGGTGCGGCCGAGCGCCATGAGACGTTGCGTCTCTGGGAACGCCCATATCCCCAGTGCTGTGGTGCGTGTAGATAGGGCACCAAGGCACCGTGAAGAGCAACAACAGCTTTCAGGGCTGGGCCCTTCCCTGTGGGAGAAGGAGCTGGACGTTTGCCTTTTCGGCAAGAGGCAATGTCGCGTCCGAGCGCCGTGAGATGTTGCGTCTCTTGAAAGCACCGATCCCCAGTGCTGTTGTGCCTGTAGATAGGGCGCCAAGGCACAGTGAAGAGCAGCAACAGCTTTCATGGCTGGGCCCTTCCCTGTGGGAGAAGGAGACGGACGTTTGCCTTTTCGGCAAGAGGCTCTGCCGAGGCCGAGCGCCATGAGATGTTGTATCTCTGGGAAAGCCCATATCCACAGTGCTGTTGTGCCTGTAGATAGGGCGCCAAGGCACCTTGAAGAGCAGCAACAGCTTTCAGGGCTGGGCCCTTCCCTGTGGGAGAAGAGCCGGACGTTTGCCTTTTCGGCAAGAGGCTCTGCCTCGGCCGAGCGCCATGAGATGTTGCGTCTCTGGGAAAGCTCCGATCCCCAGTGCTGTTGTGCCTGTAGATAGGGCGCCAAGGCACTCTGAAGAGCAGCAACAGCTTTCAGGTCTGGACCCTTCTCTGTGGGAGAAGGAACCGGACGTTTGCCTTTTCGGCTAGTGGCTCTGCCGCGGCCGAGCGCCATGAGATATTGCGTCTCTGGGAAAGCACAGATCCCCAGTGCTGTTGTGCCTGTAGATAGGGCGCCAAGGCACCGTGAAGAGCAGCAAGAGCTTTCAGGGCTGGGCCCTTCCCTGTGGGAGAAGGAGGCGGACGTTTGCCTTTTCGACAAGAGGCTCTGCCGCGGCCGAGCGCCATGAGATGTTGCATGTCTTGGAAATCCCATATCTCCAGTGTTGTTGTGTCTGTAGGTAGAGCGCCAAGGCACCGTAAGAGCAGCAAGAGCTTTCAGGGCTGGGCCCTTCCCTGTGGGAGAAGGAGCCGGACGTTTGCCTTTTCGGCAAGAGATTCTGCCGCGGCCGACCGCCATGAGACGTTGCGTCTCTGGGAAAGCACAGATCTCCAGTGCTGTTGTGCCTATACATAGGGCGCCAAGGCACAGTGAAGAGCAGCAACAGCTTTCAGGGCTGGGCCCTTCCCGGTGGGAGAAGGAGCCGGACGTTTGCCATTTCGGCAAGAGGCTCTGCCGCGGCCGAGCGCCGTGAGATGTTATGTCTCTGGGAAAGCCACAGATCCCCAGTGCTGTTGTGCCTGTAGATAGGGCACCAAGGCACCGTGAAGAGGAGCAACAGCTTTCAGGGCTGGGCCCTTCCCTGTGGGCAAAGGAGCCGGACGATTGCCTTTTCGGCAAGAGGCTCTGCTGCGGCCAAGCGCCATGAGATGTTGCCTCTCTGGGAACGCCCATATCCCCAGTGCTGTGGTGCGTGTAGATAGGGCGCCAAGGCACCGTGAAGAGCAGCAACAGCTTTCAGGTATGGGCCCTTCCCTTTGGGAGAAGGAGCCGGACGTTTGACTTTTCGGCAAGAGGCTCTGCCGCGGCCGAGCGCCATGAGATGTTGCGTCTCTGGGAAAGCACAGATCCCCAGTGCTGTTGTGCCTGTATATAGAGCGCTAAGACACCGTGAAGAGCAGCAACAGGTTTCAGGGCTGGGCCCTTCCCTGTGGGAGAAGGAGCCGGACGTTTGCCTTTTCGGCAAGAGGCTGTGCTGAGGCCGAGCGCCATGACATGTTGTGTCTCTGGGAAAGCCCATATCCCCAGTACTGTTGTGCCTGTAGATAGGGCGCCAAGGTTAGGTGAAGAGCAGCAACAGCTTTCAGGGCTGGGCCCTTCCCTGTGGGAGAAGGAGCCGAACGTTTGCCTTTTCGGCAAAAGGCTCTGCCGCAGCCGAGCGCCATGAGGTGTTGCATGTCTTGGAAATCCCATATCACCAGTGCTGTTGTGTCTGTAGATAGAGCGCCAAGGCACCGTGAAGAGCAGCAAGAGCTTTCAGGGCTGGGCCCTTCCCTGTGGGAGAAGGAGCCGGACGTTTGCCTTTTCGGCAAGAGGCTCTGCCGCATCCGAGCGCCGTGAGATGTTGCGTCTCTTGAAAGCACATATCGCCAGTGCTGTTGTGCCTGTAGATAGGGCACCAAGGCACAGTGAAGAGCAGCAACAGCTTTCAGGGCTGGGCCCTTCCCTGTGGGAGAAGGAGCCGGACGTTTGCCTTTTCGGCAAGAGGCTCTGCCACGGCCGAGCGCCATGAGATGTTGCGTCTCTTGGAAATCCCATATCTCCAGTGCTGTTGTGTCTGTAGATAGAGCGCCAAGGCACCGTGAAGAGCAGCAAGAGCTTTCAGGGCTGGGCCCTTCCCTGTGGGAGAAGGAGCCGGACGTTTGCCTTTTCGGCAAGAGGCTCTGCCGCGGCCGAGCACCATGAGATGTTGAGTCTCTTGAAAGCACCGATCCCCAGTGCTGTTGTGCCTGTAGATAGGGCACCAAGGCACCGTGAAGAGCAGCAACAGGTTTCAGGGCTGGGCCCTTCCCTGTGGGAGAAGGAGCCGGACGTTTGCCTTTTCGGCAAGAGGCTCTGCTGAGGCCGAGCGCCATGAGATGTTGTGTCTCTGGGAAAGCCCATATCCCCAGTACTGTTGTGCCTGTAGATAGGGCGCCAAGGTTAGGTGAAGAGCAGCAACAGCTTTCAGGGCTGGGCCCTTCCCTGTGGGAGAAGGAGCCGAACGTTTGCCTTTTCGGCAAAAGGCTCTGCCGCAGCCGAGCGCCATGAGGTGTTGCATGTCTTGGAAATCCCATATCACCAGTGCTGTTGTGTCTGTAGATAGAGCGCCAAGGCACCGTGAAGAGCAGCAAGAGCTTTCAGGGCTGGGCCCTTCCTTGTGGGAGAAGGAGCCGGACGTTTGCCTTTTCGGCAAGAGGCTCTGCCGCGGCCGAGCGCCGTGAGATGTTGCGTCTCTGGGAAAGCACAGATTGCGAGTGCTGTTGTGCCTGTAGATAGGGCACCAAGGCACAATGAAGAGCAGCAAGAGCTTTCAGGGCTGGGCCCTTCCCTGTGGGAGAAGGAGCTGGACGTTTGCCTTTTCGGCAAGAGGCTCTGCCGCATCGGAGCGCCGTGAGATGTTGCGTCTCTTGAAAGCACATATCCCCAGTGCTGTTGTGCCTGTAGATAGGGCACCAAGGTTAGGTGAAGAGCAGCAACAGCTTTCAGGGCTGGGCCCTTCCCTGTTGGAGAAGGAGCCGGACATTTGCCTTTTCGGCAAGAGGCTCTGCCGCGGCCGAGCACCATGAGATGTTGCGTCTCTGGGAACGCCCATATCCCCAGTGCTGTGGTGCGTGTAGATAGGGCGCCAAGGCACCGTGAAGAGCAGCAACAGCTTTCAGGTATGGGCCCTTCCCTTTGGGAGTAGGAGCCGGACGTTTGACTTTTCGGCAAGAGGCTCTGCCGCGGCCAAGCGCCATGAGATGTTGCGTCTCTGGGAAAGCACAGATCCCCAGTGCTGTTGTGCCTATACATAGGGCGCCAAGGCACCATGAAGAGCAGCAACAGCTTTCAGGGCTGGGCCCTTCCCTGTGGGAGAAGGAGCCGGACGTTTGCCTTTTCGACAAGAGGCTCTGCCGCGGCCGAGCGCCATGAGATGTTGCGTCTCTGGGAAAGCACCGATCCCCACTGCTGTTGTGCCTGTAGATAGGGCACCAAGGCACCGTGAAGAGCAGCAACAGCTTTCAGGGCTGGGCCCTTCCCTGTGGGAGAAGGAGCCGGACGTTTGCCTTTTCGGCAAGAGGCTCTGCTGAGGCCGAGCGCCATGAGATGTTGTGTCTCTGGGAAAGCCCATATCCCCAGTGCTGTTGTGCCTGTCGATAGGGCGCCAAGGTTAGGTGAAGAGCAGCAACAGCTTTCAGGGCTGGGCCGTTCCCTCTGGGAGAAGGAGCCGGACGTTTGCCTTTTCGGCTAGAGGCTCTGCAGCGGCCGAGCGCCATGAGATGTTGCATGTCTTGGAAATCCCATATCTCCAGTGCTGTTGTGTCTGTAGATAGAGCGCCAAAGCACCGTGAAGAGCAGCAAGAGCTTTCAGGGCTGGGCCTTTCCCTGTGGGAGAAGGAGCCGGACGTTTGCCTTTTCGGCAAGAGGCTCTGCTGCGGCCGAGCGCCATGAGATGTTGCGTCTGTTGGAAAGCCCATATCCCCAGTGCTGTTGTGCCTGTAGATAGGGCACCAAGGCACCGTGAAGAGCAACAACATCTTTCAGGGCTGGGCCCTTCCCTGAGGGAGAAGGAGCTGGACGTTTGCCTTTTCGGCAAGAGGCAATGTCGCGTCCGAGCGCCGTGAGATGTTGCGTCTCTTGAAAGCACCGATCCCCAGTGCTGTTGTGCCTGTAGGTAGGGCACCAAGGCACAGTGAAGAGCAGCAGCAGCTTTCATGGCTGGGCCCTTCCTTGTGGGACAAGGAGACGGACGTTTGCCTTTTCGGCAAGAGGCTCTGCCGAGGCCGAGCGCCATGAGATGTTGTGTCTTTGGGAAAGCCCATATCCACAGTGCTGTGGTGCGTGTAGATAGGGCACCAAGGCACCGTGAAGAGCAACAACAGCTTTCAGGGCTGGGCCCTTCCCTGTGGGAGAAGGAGCTGGACGTTTGCCTTTTCGGCAAGAGGCAATGTCGCGTCCGAGCGCCGTGAGATGTTGCGTCTCTTGAAAGCACCGATCCCCAGTGCTGTTGTGCCTGTAGATAGGGCGCCAAGGCACAGTGAAGAGCAGGAACAGCTTTCATTGCTGGGCCCTTCCCTGTGGGAGAAGGAGACGGACGTTTGCCTTTTCGGCAAGAGGCTCTGCCAAGGCCGAGCGCCACGAGATGTTGTGTCTCTGGGAAAGCCCATATCCCCAGTACTGTTGTGCCTGTAGATAGGGCGCCAAGGCACCTTGAAGAGCAGCAACAGCTTTCAGGGCTGGACCCTTCTCTGTGGGAGAAGGAACCGGACGTTTGCCTTTTCAGCTAGTGGCTCTGCCGCGGCCGAGCGCGATGAGATATTGCGTCTCTGGGAAAGCACAGATTGCCAGTGCTGTTGTGCCTGTAGATAGGGCACCATGGCACAGTGAAGAGCAGCAACAGGTTTCAGGGCTGGGCCCTTCCCTGTGGGAGAAGGAGCTGGACGTTTGACTTTTCGGCTAGAGGCTCTGCCGCGGCCGAGCGCCATGAGATGTTGCGTCTCTGGGAAAGCACAGATACCCAGTGCTGTTGTGTCTGTAGGTAGAGCGCCAAGGCACCGTAAGAGCAGCAAGAGCTTTCAGGGCTGGGCCCTTCCCTGTGGGAGAAGGAGCCGGACGTTTGCCCTTTCGTCAAGAGATTCTGCCGCGGCCGACCGCCATGAGATGTTGCGTCTCTGGGAAAGCACCGATCCCCAGTGCTGTTGTGCCTATACATAGGGCGCCAAGGCACAGTGAAGAGCAGCAAGAGCTTTCAGGGCTGGGCCCTTCCCTGTGGGAGAAGGAGCCGGACGTTTGCCATTTCGGCAAGAGGCTCTGCCGCGGCCGAGCGCCGTGAGATGTTGTGTCTCTGGGAAAGCACAGATCCCCAGTGCTGTTGTGCCTGTAGATAGGGCACCAAGGCACCGTGAAGAGGAGCAACAGCTTTCAGGGCTGGGCCCTTCCCTGTGGGCAAAGGAGCCGGACGTTTGCCTTTTCGGCAAGAGGCTCTGCTGCGGCCGAGCGCCATGAGACGTTGCGTCTCTGGGAACGCCCATATCCCCAGTGCTGTGGTGCGTGTAGATAGGGCGCCAAGGCACCGTGAAGAGCAGCAACAGCTTTCAGGTATGGGCCCTTCCCTTTGGGAGAAGGAGCCGGACGTTTGACTTTTCGGCAAGAGGCTCTGCCGCGGCCGAGCGCCATGAGATGTTGCGTCTCTGGGAAAGCACAGATCCCCAGTGCTGTTGTGCCTGTCGATAGGGCGCCAAGGTTAGGTGAAGAGCAGCAACAGCTTTCAGGGCTGGGCCGTTCCCTCTGGGAGAAGGAGCCAGACGTTTGCCTTTTCGGCAAGAGGCTCTGCCGCGGCCGAGCGCCATGAGATGTTGCATGTCTTGGAAATCCCATATCTCCAGTGCTGTTGTGTCTATAGTTAGAGCGCCAAGGCACCGTGAAGAGCAGCAAGAGCTTTCAGGGCTGGGCCCTTCCCTGTGGGAGAAGGAGCCGGACGTTTGCCTTTTCGGCAAGAGGCTCTGCTGCGGCCGAGCGCCATGAGATGTTGCGTCTGTTGGAAAGCCCATATCCCCAGTGCTGTTGTGCCTGTAGATAGGGCACCAAGGCACCGTGAAGAGGAGCAACAGCTTTCAGGGCTGGGCCCTTCCCTGAGGGATAAGGAGCTGGACGTTTGAATTTTCGGCAAGAGGCAATGTCGCGTCCGAGCGCCGTGAGATGTTGCGTCTCTTGAAAGCACCGATCCCCAGTGCTGTTGTGCCTGTAGATAGGGCACCAAGGCACAGTGAAGAGCAGCAGCAGCTTTCATGGCTGGGCCCTTCCCTGTGGGACAAGGAGACGGACGTTTGCCTTTTCGGCAAGAGATTCTGCCGAGGCCGAGCGCCATGAGACGTTGCGTCTCTGGGAAAGCACAGATCTCCAGTGCTGTTGTGCCTATACATAGGGCGCCAAGGCACAGTGAAGAGCAGCAACAGCTTTCAGGGCTGGGCCCTTCCCGGTGGGAGAAGGAGCCGGACGTTTGCCATTTCGGCAAGAGGCTCTGCCGCGGCCGAGCGCCGGGAGATGTTGTGTCTCTGGGAAAGCACAGATCTCCAGTGCTGTTGTGCCTGTAGATAGGGCACCAAGGCACCGTGAAGAGGAGCAACAGCTTTCAGGGCTGGGCCCTTCCCTGTGGGCAAAGGAGCCGGACGTTTGCCTTTTCGGCAAGAGGCTCTGCTGCTGCCAAGCGCCATGAGACGTTGCCTCTCTGGGAACGCCCATATCCCCAGTGCTGTGGTGCGTGTAGATAGGGCGCCAAGGCACCGTGAAGAGCAGCAACACCTTTCAGGTATGGGCCCTTCCCTTTGGGAGAAGGAGCCTGACGTTTGACTTTTCGGCAAGAGGCTCTGCCGCGGCCGAGCGCCATGAGATGTTGCGTCTCTGGGAAAGCACAGATCCCCAGTGCTGTTGTGCCTATACATAGGGCGCCAAGGCACCATGAAGAGCAGCAACAGCTTTCAGGGCTGGGCCGTTCCCTCTGGGAGAAGGAGCCGGACGTTTGCCTTTTCGACAAGAGGCTCTGCCGCGGCCGAGCGCCATGAGATGTTGCGTCTCTGGGAAAGCCCATATCCCCAGTACTGTTGTGCCTGTCGATAGGGCACCAAGGTTAGGTGAAGAGCAGCAACAGCTTTCAGGGCTGGGCCGTTCCCTCTGGGAGAAGGAGCCGGACGTTTGCCTTTTCGGCTAGAGGCTCTGCAGCGGCCGAGCGCCATGAGATGTTGCATGTCTTGGAAATCCCATATCTCCAGTGCTGTTGTGTCTGTAGATAGAGCGCCAAGGCACCGTGAAGAGCAGCAAGAGCTTTCAGGGCTGGGCCCTTCCCTGTGGGAGAAGGAGCCGGACGTTTGCCTTTTCGGCAAGAGGCTCTGCTGCGGCCGAGCGCCATGAGATGTTGCGTCTGTTGGAAAGCCCATATCCCCAGTGCTGTTGTGCCTGTAGATAGGGCACCAAGGCTCCGTGAAGAGCAACAACATTGTTCAGGGCTGGGCCCTTCCCTGAGGGAGAAGGAGCTGGACGTTTGCCTTTTCTGCAAGAGGCAATGTCGCGTCCGAGCGCCGTGAGATGTTGCGTCTCTTGAAAGCATTGATCCCCAGTGCTGTTGTGCCTGTAGATAGGGCACCAAGGCACAGTGAAGAGCAGCAGCAGCTTTCATGGCTGGGCCCTTCCCTGTGGGACAAGGAGACGGACGTTTGCCTTTTCGGCAAGAGGCTCTGCCGAGGCCGAGAGCCATGAGATGTTGTGTCTCTGGGAAAGCCCATAACCACAGTGCTGTTGTGCCTGTAGATAGGGCGCCAAGGCACCTTGAAGAGCAGCAAAAGCTTTCAGGGCTGGGCCCTTCCCTGTGGGCGGAGGAGCCGGACGTTTGCCTTTTCGGCAAGAGGCTCTGCCGAGGCCGAGCGCCATGAGATGTTGTGTCTCTTGGAAAGCACAGATCCCCAGTGCTGTTGTGCCTGTAGATAGGGAGCCAAGGTTAGGTGAAGAGCAGCAACAGCTTTCAGGGCTGGGCACTTCCCTGTGGGAGAAGAGCCGGACGTTTGCCTTTTCGGCAAGAGGCTCTGCCTCGGCCGAGCGCCATGAGATGTTGCGTCTCTGGGAAAGCTCCGATCCCCAGTGCTGTTGTGCCTGTAGATAGGGCGCCAAGGCACCGTGAAGAGCAGCAACAGCTTTCAGGTCTGGACCCTTCTCTGTGGGAGAAGGAACCGGACGTTTGCCTTTTCGGCTAGTGGCTCTGCCGCGGCCGAGCACCATGAGATATTGCGTCTCTGGGAAAGCACAGATTGCCAGTGCTCTTGTGCCTGTGGATAGGGCACCAAGGCACCGTGAAGAGCAGCAACAGGTTTCAGGGCTGGGCCCTTCCCTGTGGGAGAAGGAGCCGGACGTTTGCCTTTTCGGCAAGAGGCTCTGCCGCGGCCGAGCGCCATGAGATATTGCGTCTCTGGGAAAGCACCGATCCCCAGTGCTGTTGTGCATATACATAGGGCGCCAAGGCACCGTGAAGAGCAGCAAGAGCTTTCAGGGCTGGGCCGTTCCCTGTGGGAGAAGGAGCCGGACGTTTGCCTTTTCGGCAAGAGGCTCTGCCGCGGCCGAGCGCCATGAGATGTTGTGTCTCTGGGAAAGCTCCGATCCCCAGTGCTGTTGTGCCTGTAGATAGGGCGCCAAGGCACCGTGAAGAGCAGCAACAGCTTTCAGGGCTGGGCCCTTCCCTGTGTGGCGAAGGAACCGGACGTTTGCCTTTTCGGCAAGAGGCTCTGCTGCGGCCGAGCGCCATGAGATGTTGCGTCTCTGGGAAAGCACAGATCCCCAGTGCTGTGGTGCGTGTAGATAGGGCGCCAAGGCACCCTGAAGAGCAGCAACAGCTTTCAGGTCTGGGCCCTTCCCTGTGGGAGAAGGAGCCGGACGTTTGACTTTTCGGCAAGAGGCTCTGCCGCGGCCGAGCGCCATGAGATGTTGCGTCTCTGGGAAAGCACGGATCCCCAGTGCTGTGGTGCCTGTAGATAGGGCGCCAAGGCACCGTGAAGAGCAGCAAGAGCTTTCAGGGCTGGGCCCTTCCCTGTGGGAGAAGGAGCCGGACGTTTGCCTTTTCGGCAAGAGGCTCTGCCGCGACCGAGCGCCATGAGATGTTGCGTCTCTGGGAAAGCACCGATCCCCAGTGCGGTTGTGCCTGTAGATAGGGCACCAAGGTTAGGTGAAGACCAGCAACAGCTATCAGGGCTGGGCCCTTCCCTGTGGGAGAAGGAGACGGACGTTTGCCTTTTCGGCAAGAGGCTCTGCCGCAGCGGAGCGCAGTGAGATGTTGTGTCTCTGGGAAAGCCCATATCCACAGTGCTGTGGTGCGTGTAGATAGGGCACCAAGGCACCGTGAAGAGCAACAACAGCTTTCAGGGCTGGGCCCTTCCCTGTGGGAGAAGGAGCTGGACGTTTGCCTTTTCGGCAAGAGGCAATGTCGCGTCCGAGCGCCGTGAGATGTTGCGTCTCTTGAAAGCACCAATCCCCAGTGCTGTTGTGCCTGTAGATAGGGCGCCAAGGCACAGTGAAGAGCAGCAACAGCTTTCATGGCTGGGCCCTTCCCTGTGGGAGAAGGAGACGGACGTTTGCCTTTTCGGCAAGAGGCTCTGCCGAGGCCGAGCGCCATGAGATGTTGTGTCTCTGGGAAAGCCCATATCCACAGTGCTGTTGTGCCTGTAGATAGGGCGCCAAGGCACCTTGAAGAGCAGCAACAGCTTTCAGGGCTGGGCCCTTCCCTGTGGGAGAAGAGCCGGACGTTTGCCTTTTCGACAAGAGGCTCTGCCGCGGCCGAGCGCCATGAGATGTTGCATGTCTTGGAAATCCCATATCTCCAGTGCTGTTGTGTCTGTAGATAGAGCGCCAAGGCACCGTGAAGAGCAGCAACAGCTTTCAGGTCTGGACCCTTCTCTGTGGGAGAAGGAACCGGACGTTTGCCTTTTCGGCTAGTGGCTCTGCCGCGGCCGAGCGCCATGAGATATTGCGTCTCTGGGAAAGCACAGATTGCCAGTGCTGTTGTGTCTGTGGATAGGGCACCAAGGCACCGTGAAGAGCAGCAACAGGTTTCAGGGCTGGGCCCTTCCCTGTGGGAGAAGGAGCCGGACGTTTGCCTTTTCGGCAAGAGGCTCTGCCGCGGCCGAGCGCCATGAGATATTGCGTCTCTGGGAAAGCACCGATCCCCAGTGCTGTTGTGCATATACATAGGGCGCCAAGGCACCGTGAAGACCAGCAAGAGCTTTCAGGGCTGGGCCCTTTCTTGTTGGAGAACGAGCCGGACATTTGCCTTTTCGGCAAGAGGCTCTGCCGAGGCCGAGCGCCATGAGATGTTGCGTCTCTGGGAAAGCACATATCCCAAGTGCTGTTGTGCCTGTAGATAGGGCACCATGGCACAGTGAAGAGCAGCAACAGGTTTCAGGGCTGGGCCCTTCCCTGTGTGCGAAGGAGCGGGACGTTTCACTTTTCGGCAAGAGGCTCGGCCGCGGCCGAGCGCCATGAGATGTTGCGTCTCTGGGAAAGCACAGATACCCAGTGCTGTTGTGTCTGTAGGTAGAGCGCCAAGGCACCGTAAGAGCAGCAAGAGCTTTCAGGGCTGGGCCCTTCCCTGTGGGAGAAGGAGCCGGACGTTTGCCTTTTCGGCAAGAGATTCTGCCGCGGCCGACCGCCATGAGACGTTGTGTCTCTGGGAAAGCACAGATCTCCAGTGCTGTTGTGCCTATACATAGGGCGCCAAGGCACAGTGAAGAGCAGCAACAGCTTTCAGGGCTGGGCCCTTCCCGGTGGGAGAAGGAGCCGGACGTTTGCCATTTCGGCAAGAGGCTCTGCCGCGGCCGAGCGCCGGGAGATGTTGTGTCTCTGGGAAAGCACAGATCCCCAGTGCTGTTGTGCCTGTAGATAGGGCACCAAGGCACCGTGAAGAGGAGCAACAGCTTTCAGGGCTGGGCCCTTCCCTGTGGGCAAAGGAGCCGGACGTTTGCCTTTTCGGCAAGAGGCTCTGCTGCGGCCAAGCGCCATGAGACGTTGCCTCTCTGGGAACGCCCATATCCCCAGTGCTGTGGTGCGTGTAGATAGGGCGCCAAGGCACCGTGAAGAGCAGCAACAGCTTTCAGGTATGGGCCCTTCCCTTTGGGAGAAGGAGCCTGACGTTTGACTTTTCGGCAAGAGGCTCTGCCGCGGCCGAGCGCCATGAGATGTTGCATCTCTGGGAAAGCACCGAACCCCAGTGCTGTTGTGCCTATACATAGGGCGCCAAGGCACCAAGAAGAGCAGCAACAGCTTTCAGGGCTGGGCCCTTCCCTGTGGGAGAAGGAGCCGGACGTTTGCCTTTTCGACAAGAGGCTCTGCCGCGGCCGAGCGCCATGAGATGTTGCGTCTCTGGGAAAGCTCCGATCCCCAGTGCTGTTGTGCCTGTAGATAGGGCACCAAGGCACCGTGAAGAGCAGCAAGAGCTTTCAGGGCTGGGCCCTTCCCTGTGGGAGAAGGAGCCGGACGTTTGCCTTTTCGGCAAGAGGCTCTGCTGAGGCCGAGCGCCATGAGATGTTGTGTCTCTGGGAAAGCCCATATCCCCAGTGCTGTTGTGCCTGTCGATAGGGCGCTAAGGTTAGGTGAAGAGCAGCAACAGCTTTCAGGGCTGGGCCGTTCCCTCTGGGAGAAGGAGCCGGACGTTTGCCTTTTCGGCTAGAGGCTCTGCAGCGGCCGAGCGCCATGAGATGCTGCATGTCTTGGAAATCCCATATCTCCAGTGCTGTTCTGTCTGTAGATAGAGCGCCAAGGCACCGTGAAGAGCAGCAAGAGCTTTCAGGGCTGGGCCCTTCCCTGTGGGAGAAGGAGCCGGACGTTTGCCTTTTCGGCAAGAGGCTCTGCTGCGGCCGAGCGCCATGAGATGTTGCGTCTGTTGGAAAGCCCATATCCCCAGTGCTGTTGTGCCTGTAGATAGGGCACCAAGGCACCGTGAAGAGCAACAACATCTTTCAGGGCTGGGCCCTTCCCTGAGGGAGAAGGAGCTGGACGTTTGCCTTTTCTGCAAGAGGCAATGTCGCGTCCGAGCGCCGTGAGATGTTGCGTCTCTGGGAAAGCACCGATCCCCAGTGCTGTTGTGCCTGTAGATAGGGCACCAAGGCACAGTGAAGAGCAGCAGCAGCTTTCATGGCTGGGCCCTTCCCTGTGGGACAAGGAGACGGACATTTGCCTTTTCGGCAAGAGGCTCTGCCGAGGCCGAGCGCCATGAGATGTTGTGTCTCTGGGAAAGCCCATAACCACAGTGCTGTTGTGCCTGTAGATAGGGCGCCAAGGCACCGTGAAGAGCAGCAACAGCTTTCAGGGCTGGGCCCTTCCCTGTGGGCGGAGGAGCCGGACGTTTGCCTTTTCGGCAAGAGGCTCTGCCGAGGCCGAGCGCCATGAGATGTTGTGTCTCTTGGAAAGCACAGATCCCCAGTGCTGTTGTGCCTGTAGATAGGGAGCCAAGGTTAGGTGAAGAGCAGCAACAGCTTTCAGGGCTGGGCACTTCCCTGTGGGAGAAGAGCCGGACGTTTGCCTTTTCGGCAAGAGGCTCTGCCTCGGCCGAGCGCCATGAGATGTTGCGTCTCTGGGAAAGCTCCGATCCCCAGTGCTGTTGTGCCTGTAGATAGGGCGCCAAGGCACCGTGAAGAGCAGCAACAGGTTTCAGGGCTGGGCCCTTCCCTGTGGGAGAAGGAGCCGGACGTTTGCCTTTTCGGCAAGAGGCTCTGCCGCGGCCGAGCGCCATGAGATATTGCGTCTCTGGGAAAGCACCGATCCCCAGTGCTGTTGTGCATATACATAGGGCGCCAAGGCACCGTGAAGACCAGCAAGAGCTTTCAGCGCTGGGCCCTTCCCTGTGGGAGAAGGAGCCGGACGTTTGCCTTTTCGGCAAGAGGCTCTGCTGAGGCCGAGCGCCATGAGATGTTGTGTCTCTGGGAAAGCACAGATCCCCAGTGCTGTTGTGCCTGTAGATAGGGCGCCAAGGCACCGTGAAGAGCAGCAACAGCTTTCAGGGCTGGGCCCTTCCCTGTGGGAGAAGGAGGCGGACGTTTGCCTTTTCGACAAGAGGCTCTGCCGCGGCCGAGCGCCATGAGATGTTGCATGTCTTGGAAATCCCATATCTCCAGTGCTGTTGTGTCTGTAGATAGAGCGCCAAGGCACCGTGAAGAGCAGCAAGAGCTTTCAGGGCTGGGCCGTTCCCTGTGGGAGAAGGAGCCGGACGTTTGCCTTTTCGGCAAGAGGCTCTGCTGCGGCCGAGCGCCATGAGATGTTGTGTCTCTGGGAAAGCACAGATCCCCAGTGCTGTTGTGCCTGTAGATAGGGCACCAAGGCACCGTGAAGAGCAGCAACAGCTTTCAGGGCTGGGCCCTTCCCTGTGTGGCGAAGGAGCCAGACGTTTGCCTTTTCGGCAAGAGGCTCTGCTGCGGCCGAGCGCCATGAGATGTTGCGTCTCTGGGAAAGCACAGATCCCCAGTGCTGTGGTGCGTGTAGATAGGGCGCCAAGGCACCCTGAAGAGCAGCAACAGCTTTCAGGTCTGGGCCCTTCCCTGTGGGAGAAGGAGCCGGACGTTTGCCTTTTCGGCAAGAGGCTCTGCCGCGGCCGAGCGCCATGAGATGTTGCGTCTCTGGGAAAGCACGGATCCCCAGTGCTGTGGTGCCTGTAGATAGGGCGCCAAGGCACCGTGAAGAGCAGCAAGAGCTTTCAGGGCTGGGCCCTTCCCTGTGGGAGAAGGAGCCGGACGTTTGCCTTTTCGGCAAGAGGCTCTGCCGCGACCGAGCGCCATGAGATGTTGCGTCTCTGGGAAAGCACCGATCTCCAGTGCGGTTGTGCCTGTAGATAGGGCACCAAGTTTAGGTGAAGACCAGCAACAGCTATCAGGGCTGGGCCCTTCCCTGTGGGAGAAGGAGACGGACATTTGCCTTTTCGGCAAGAGGCTCTGCCGCAGCGGAGCGCCGTGAGATGTTGCGTCTGTTGGAAAGCCCATATCCCCAGTGCTGTTGTGCCTGTAGATAGGGCACCAAGGCACCGTGAAGAGCAGCAAGAGCTTTCAGGGCTGGGCCCTTCCCTGAGGGAGAAGGAGCTGGACGTTTGCCTTTTCGGCAAGAGGCAATGTCGCGTCCGAGCGCCGTGAGATGTTGCGTCTCTTGAAAGCACCGATCCCCAGTGCTGTTGTGCCTGTAGATAGGGCACCAAGGCACAGTGAAGAGCAGCAGCAGCTTTCATTGCTGGGCCCTTCCCTGTGGGACAAGGAGACGGACGTTTGCCTTTTCGGCAAGAGGCTCTGCCGAGGCCGAGCGCCATGAGATGTTGTGTCTCTGGGAAAGCCCATATCCACAGTGCTGTGGTGCGTGTAGATAGGGCACCAAGGCACCGTGAAGAGCAACAACAGCTTTCAAGGCTGGGCCCTTCCCTGTGGGAGAAGGAGCTGGACGTTTGCCTTATCGGCAAGAGGCAATGTCGCGTCCGAGCGCTGTGAGATGTTGCGTCTCTTGAAAGCACCGATCCCCAGTGCTGTTGTGCCTGTAGATAGGGCGCCAAGGCACAGTGAAGAGCAGCAACAGCTTTCATGGCTGGGCCCTTCCCTGTGGGAGAAGGAGACGGACGTTTGCCTTTTCGGCAAGAGGCTCTGCCGAGGCCGAGCGCCATGAGATGTTGTGTCTCTGGGAAAGTCCATTACCACAGTGCTGTTGTGCCTGTAGATAGGGCGCCAAGGCACCTTGAAGAGCACCAACAGCATTCAGGGCTGGGCCCTTCCATGTGGGCGAAGGAGCCGGACGTTTGCCTTTTCGGCAAGAGGCTCTGCCGAGGCCGAGCGCGATGTGAACTTGCGTCTCTTGGAAAGCAGAGATCCCCAGTGCTGTTGTGCCTCTAGATAGGGCGCCAAGGTTAGGTGAAGAGCAGCAACAGCTTTCAGCGCTGGACCCTTCCCTGTGGGAGAAGGAGCCGGATGTTTGCCTTTTCGGCTAGAGGCTCTGCCGCGGCCAAGCGCCATGAGATATTGCTTCTCTGGGAAAGCAGAGATCCCCAGTGCTGTTGTGCCTATACATAGGGCACCAAGGCACCTTGAAGAGCAGCAACAGCTTTCAGGGCTGGGCCCTTCCCTGTGGGCGAAGGAGCGGGACGTTTGACTTTTCGGCAAGAGGCTCTGCCGCGGCCGAGCGCCATGAGATGTTGCGTCTCTTGGAAATCCCATATCTCCAGTGCTGTTGTGTCTGTAGATAGAGCGCCAAGGCACCGTGAAGAGCAGCAAGAGCTTTCAGGGCTGGGCCGTTCCCTGTGGGAGAAGGAGCCGGACGTTTGCCTTTTCGGCAAGAGATTCTGCTGCGGCCGAGCGCCATGAGATGTTGCGTCTCTGGGAAAGCACAGATCCCCAGTGCTGTTGTGCCTATACATACGGCGCCAAGGCACAGTGAAGAGCAGCAAGAGCTCTCAGGGCTGGGCCCTTCCCTGTGGGAGAAGGAGCCGGACGTTTGCCTTTTCGACAAGAGGCTCTGCCGCGGCCGAGCGCCATGAGATGTTGCATGTCTTGGAAATCCCATATCTCCAGTGCTGTTGTGTCTGTAGATAGAGCGCCAAGGCACCGTGAAGAGCAGCAAGAGCTTTCAGGGCTGGGCCCTTCCCTGTGGGAGAAGGAGCCGGACGTTTGCCTTTTCGGCAAGAGGCTCTGCCGCGGCCGAGCGCCGTGAGATGTTGTATCTCTGGGAAAGCACAGATCCCCAGTGCTGTTGTGCCTGTAGATAGGGCACCAAGGCACCGTGAAGAGGAGCAACAGCTTTCAGGGCTGGGCCCTTCCCTGTGGGCGAAGGAGCCGGACGTTTACCTTTTCGGCAAGAGGCTCTGGTGCGGGCCGAGCGCCATGAGACGTTGCGTCTCTGGGAACGCCCATATCCCCAGTGCTGTGGTGCGTGTAGATAGGGCACCAACGTTAGGTGAAGAGCAGCAACAGCTTTCAGGGCTGGGCCCTTCCCTGTGGGAGAAGAAGAAGGACGTTTGCCTTTTCGGCAAGAGGCTATGCCGCGTCCGAGCGCCGTGAGATGTTGCGTCTCTTGAAAGCACCGATCCCCAGTGCTGTTGTGCCTGTAGATAGGGCACCAAGGTTAGGTGAAGAGCAGCAACAGCTTTCAGGGCTGGGCACTTCCCTGTGGGAGAAGAGCCGGACGTTTGCCTTTTCGGCAAGAGGCTCTGCCTCGGCCGAGCGCCATGAGATGTTGCGTCTCTGGGAAAGCTCCGATCCCCAGTGCTGTTGTGCCTGTAGATAGGGCGCCAAGGCACCGTGAAGAGCAGCAACAGCTTTCAGGTCTGGACCCTTCTCTGTGGGAGAAGGAACCGGACGTTTGCCTTTTCGGCTAGTGGCTCTGCCGCGGCCGAGCACCATGAGATATTGCGTCTCTGGGAAAGCACAGATTGCCAGTGCTGTTGTGCTTGTGGATAGGGCACCAAGGCACCGTGAAGAGCAGCAACAGGTTTCAGGGCTGGGCCCTTCCCTGTGGGAGAAGGAGCCGGACGTTTGCCTTTTCGGCAAGAGGCTCTGCCGCGGCCGAGCGCCATGAGATATTGCGTCTCTGGGAAAGCACCGATCCCCAGTGCTGTTGCGCATATACATAGGGCGCCAAGGCACCGTGAAGACCAGCAAGAGCTTTCAGCGCTGGGCCCTTCCCTGTGGGAGAAGGAGCCGGACGTTTGCCTTTTCGGCAAGAGGCTCTGCTGAGGCCGAGCGCCATGAGATGTTGTGTCTCTGGGAAAGCACAGATCCCCAGTGCTGTTGTGCCTGTAGATAGGGCGCCAAGGCACCGTGAAGAGCAGCAACAGCTTTCAGGGCTGGGCCCTTCCCTGTGGGAGAAGGAGGCGGACGTTTGCCTTTTCGACAAGAGGCTCTGCCGCGGCCGAGCGCCATGAGATGTTGCATGTCTTGGAAATCCCATATCTCCAGTGCTGTTGTGTCTGTAGATAGAGCGCCAAGGCACCGTGAAGAGCAGCAAGAGCTTTCAGGGCTGGGCCGTTCCCTGTGGGAGAAGGAGCCGGACGTTTGCCTTTTCGGCAAGAGGCTCTGCCGCGGCCGAGCGCCGTGAGATGTTGTATCTCTGGGAAAGCACAGATCCCCAGTGCTGTTGTGCCTGTAGATAGGGCACCAAGGCACCGTGAAGAGGAGCAACAGCTTTCAGGGCTGGGCCCTTCCCTGTGGGCGAAGGAGCCGGACGTTTACCTTTTCGGCAAGAGGCTCTGGTGCGGCCGAGCGCCATGAGACGTTGCGTCTCTGGGAACGCCCATATCCCCAGTGCTGTGGTGCGTGTAGATAGGGCACCAACGTTAGGTGAAGAGCAGCAACAGCTTTCAGGGCTGGGCCCTTCCCTGTGGGAGAAGAAGAAGGACGTTTGCCTTTTCGGCAAGAGGCTATGCCGCGTCCGAGCGCCGTGAGATGTTGCGTCTCTTGAAAGCACCGATCCCCAGTGCTGTTGTGCCTGTAGATAGGGCACCAAGGTTAGGTGAAGAGCAGCAACAGCTTTCAGGGCTGGGCACTTCCCTGTGGGAGAAGAGCCGGACGTTTGCCTTTTCGGCAAGAGGCTCTGCCTCGGCCGAGCGCCATGAGATGTTGCGTCTCTGGGAAAGCTCCGATCCCCAGTGCTGTTGTGCCTGTAGATAGGGCGCCAAGGCACCGTGAAGAGCAGCAACAGCTTTCAGGTCTGGACCCTTCTCTGTGGGAGAAGGAACCGGACGTTTGCCTTTTCGGCTAGTGGCTCTGCCGCGGCCGAGCACCATGAGATATTGCGTCTCTGGGAAAGCACAGATTGCCAGTGCTGTTGTGCTTGTGGATAGGGCACCAAGGCACCGTGAAGAGCAGCAACAGGTTTCAGGGCTGGGCCCTTCCCTGTGGGAGAAGGAGCCGGACGTTTGCCTTTTCGGCAAGAGGCTCTGCCGCGGCCGAGCGCCATGAGATATTGCGTCTCTGGGAAAGCACCGATCCCCAGTGCTGTTGTGCATATACATAGGGCGCCAAGGCACCGTGAAGAGCAGCAACAGCTTTCAGCGCTGGGCCCTTCCCTGTGGGAGAAGGAGCCGGACGTTTGCCTTTTCGGCAAGAGGCTCTGCTGAGGCCGAGCGCCATGAGATGTTGTGTCTCTGGGAAAGCACAGATCCCCAGTGCTGTTGTGCCTGTAGATAGGGCGCCAAGGCACCGTGAAGAGCAGCAACAGCTTTCAGGGCTGGGCCCTTCCCTGTGGGAGAAGGAGGCGGACGTTTGCCTTTTCGACAAGAGGCTCTGCCGCGGCCGAGCGCCATGAGATGTTGCATGTCTTGGAAATCCCATATCTCCAGTGCTGTTGTGTCTGTAGATAGAGCGCCAAGGCACCGTGAAGAGCAGCAAGAGCTTTCAGGGCTGGGCCGTTCCCTGTGGGAGAAGGAGCCGGACGTTTGCCTTTTCGGCAAGAGGCTCTGCCGCGGCCGAGCGCCGTGAGATGTTGTATCTCTGGGAAAGCACAGATCCCCAGCGCTGTTGTGCCTGTAGATAGGGCACCAAGGCACCGTGAAGAGGAGCAACAGCTTTCAGGTCTGGGCCCTTCCCTGTGGGCGAAGGAGCCGGACGTTTACCTTTTCGGCAAGAGGCTCTGGTGCGGCCGAGCGCCATGAGACGTTGCGTCTCTGGGAACGCCCATATCCCCAGTGCTGTGGTGCGTGTAGATAGGGCACCAAGGTTAGGTGAAGAGCAGCAACAGCTTTCAGGGCTGGGCCCTTCCCTGTGGGAGAAGAAGAAGGACGTTTGCCTTTTCGGCAAGAGGCTATGCCGCGTCCGAGCGCCGTGAGATGTTGCGTCTCTGGATAGCACCGATCCCCAGTGCTGTTGTGCCTGTAGATAGGGCACCAAGGTTAGGTGAAGAGCAGCAACAGCTTTCAGGGCTGGGCCCTTCCCTGTGTGGCGAAGGAGCCCGACGTTTGCCTTTTCGGCAAGAGGCTCTGCTGCGGCCGAGCGCCATGAGATGTTGCGTCTCTGGGAAAGCACAGATCCCCAGTGCTGTGGTGCGTGTAGATAGGGCGCCAAGGCACCCTGAAGAGCAGCAACAGCTTTCAGGTCTGGGCCCTTCCCTGTGGGAGAAGGAGCCGGACGTTTGACTTTTCGGCAAGAGGCTCTGCCGCGGCCGAGCGCCATGAGATGTTGCGTCTCTGGGAAAGCACGGATCCCCAGTGCTGTGGTGCCTGTAGATAGGGCGCCAAGGCACCGTGAAGAGCAGCAAGAGCTTTCAGGGCTGGGCCCTTCCCTGTGGGAGAAGGAGCCGGACGTTTGCCTTTTCGGCAAGAGGCTCTGCCGCGACCGAGCGCCATGAGATGTTGCGTCTCTGGGAAAGCACCGATCCCCAGTGCGGTTGTGCCTGTAGATAGGGCACCAAGTTTAGGTGAAGACCAGCAACAGCTATCAGGGCTGGGCCCTTCCCTGTGGGAGAAGGAGCCGGACGTTTGCCTTTTCGGCAAGAGGCTCTGCCGCAGCGGAGCGCCGTGAGATGTTGCGTCTGTTGGAAAGCCCATATCCCCAGTGCTGTTGTGCCTGTAGATAGGGCACCAAGGCACCGTGAAGAGCAGCAAGAGCTTTCAGGGCTGGGCCCTTCCCTGTGGGAGAAGGAGCTGGACGTTTGCCTTTTCGACAAGAGGCAATGTCGCGTCCGAGCGCCGTGAGATGTTGCGTCTCTTGAAAGCACCGATCCCCAGTGCTGTTGTGCCTGTAGATAGGGCACCAAGGCACAGTGAAGAGAAGCAGCAGCTTTCATGGCTGGGCCCTTCCCTGTGGGACAAGGAGACGGACGTTTGCCTTTTTGGCAAGAGGCTCTGCCGAGGCCGAGCGCCATGAGATGTTGTGTCCCTGGGAAAGCCCATATCCACAGTGCTGTGGTGCGTGTAGATAGGGCACCAAGGCACCGTGAAGAGCAACAACAGCTTTCAAGGCTGGGCCCTTCCCTGTGGGAGAAGGAGCTGGACGTTTGCCTTTTCGGCAATAGGCAATGTCGCGTCCGAGCGCTGTGAGATGTTGCGTCTCTTGAAAGCACCGATCCCCAGTGCTGTTGTGCCTGTAGATAGGGCGCCAAGGCACAGTGAAGAGCAGCAACAGCTTTCATGGCTGGGCCCTTCCCTGTGGGAGAAGGAGACGGACGTTTGCCTTTTCGGCAAGAGGCTCTGCCGAGGCCGAGCGCCATGAGATGTTGTGTCTCTGGGAAAGTCCATTACCACAGTGCTGTTGTGCCTGTAGATAGGGCGCCAAGGCACCTTGAAGAGCAGCAACAGCATTCAGGGCTGGGCCCTTCCATGTGGGCGAAGGAGCCGGACGTTTGCCTTTTCGGCAAGAGGCTCTGCCGAGGCCGAGCGCGATGTGAACTTGCGTCTCTGGGAAAGCAGAGGTCCCCAGTGCTGTTGTGCCTCTAGATAGGGCGCCAAGGTTAGGTGAAGAGCAGCAACAGCTTTCAGCGCTGGACCCTTCCCTGTGGGAGAAGGAGCCGGATGTTTGCCTTTTCGGCTAGAGGCTCTGCCGCGGCCAAGCGCCATGAGATATTGCTTCTCTGGGAAAGCAGAGATCCCCAGTGCTGTTGTGCCTATACATAGGGCACCAAGGCACCTTGAAGAGCAGCAACAGCTTTCAGGGCTGGGCCCTTCCCTGTGGGCGAAGGAGCGGGACGTTTGACTTTTCGGCAAGAGGCTCTGCCGCGGCCGAGCGCCATGAGATGTTGCGTCCCTTGGAAATCCCATATCTCCAGTGCTGTTGTGTCTGTAGATAGAGCGCCAAGGCACCGTGAAGAGCAGCAAGAGCTTTCAGGGCTGGGACCTTCCCTGTGGGAGAAGGAGCCGGACGTTTGCCTTTTCGGCAAGAGATTCTGCTGCGGCCGAGCGCCATGAGATGTTGCGTCTCTGGGAAAGCACAGATCCCCAGTGCTGTTGTGCCTATACATAGGGCGCCAAGGCACAGTGAAGAGCAGCAAGAGCTCTCAGGGCTGGGCCCTTCCCTGTGGGAGAAGGAGCCGGACGTTTGCCTTTTCGACAAGAGGCTCTGCCGCGGCCGAGCGCCATGAGATGTTGCATGTCTTGGAAATCCCATATCTCCAGTGCTGTTGTGTCTGTAGATAGAGCGCCAAGGCACCGTGAAGAGCAGGAAGAGCTTTCAGGGCTGGGCCCTTCCCTGTGGGAGAAGGAGCCGGACGTTTGCCTTTTCGGCAAGAGGCTCTGCCGCGGCCGAGCGCCGTGAGATGTTGTATCTCTGGGAAAGCACAGATCCCCAGTGCTGTTGTGCCTGTAGATAGGGCACCAAGGCACCGTGAAGAGGAGCAACAGCTTTCAGGGCTGGGCCCTTCCCTGTGGGCGAAGGAGCCGGACGTTTACCTTTTCGGCAATAGGCTCTGGTGCGGCCGAGCGCCATGAGACGTTGCGTCTCTGGGAACGCCCATATCCCCAGTGCTGTGGTGCGTGTAGATAGGGCACCAAGGTTAGGTGAAGAGCAGCAACAGCTTTCAGGGCTGGGCCCTTCCCTGTGGGAGAAGAAGAAGGACGTTTGCCTTTTCGGCAAGAGGCTATGCCGCGTCCGAGCGCCGTGAGATGTTGCGTCTCTTGAAAGCACCGATCCCCAGTGCTGTTGTGCCTGTAGATAGGGCACCAAGGTTAGGTGAAGAGCAGCAACAGCTTTCAGGGCTGGGCCCTTCCCTGTGGGAGGAGGAGCCGGACGGTTGCCTTTTCGGCAAGAGTCTATGCCGCGGCCGAGCGCCATGAGATGTTGCGTCTCTGGGAAAGCAGAGATCCCCAGTGCTGTTGTGCCTATACATAGGGCGCCAAGGCACAGTGAAGAGCAGCAACAGCTTTCAGGGCTGGGCCCTTCCCTGTGGGAGAAGGAGCTGGACGTTTGCCTTTTCGGCAAGAGGCAATGTCGCGTCCGAGCGCCGTGAGATGTTGCGTCTCTTGAAAGCACCGATCCCCAGTGCTGTTGTGCCTGTAGATAGGGCGCCAAGGCACAGTGAAGAACAGCAACAGCTTTCAGGGGTGGGCCCTTCCCTGTGGGAGAAGGAGACGGACGTTTGCCTTTTTGGCAAGAGGCTCTGCCGAGGCCGAGCGCCATGAGATGTTGCGTCTCTGGGAAAGGTCCGATCCCCAGTGCTGTTGTGCCTGTAGATAGGGCGCCAAGGCACCGTGAAGAGCAGCAACAGCTTTCAGGTCTGGACCCTTCTCTGTGGGAGAAGGAACCGGACGTTTGCCTTTTCGGCTAGTGGTTCTGCCGCGGCCGAGCGCCATGAGATATTGCGTCTCTGGGAAAGCACAGATTGCCAGTGCTGTTGTGCCTATACATAGGGCGCCAAGGCACAGTGAAGAGCAGCAACAGCTTTCAGGGCTGGGCCGTTCCCTCTGGGAGAAGGAGCCGGACGTTTGCCTTTTCGGCTAGAGGCTCTGCAGCGGCCGAGCGCCATGAGATGTTGCATGTCTTGGAAATCCCATATCTCCAGTGCTGTTGTGTCTGTAGATAGAGCGCCAAGGCACCGTGAAGAGCAGCAAGAGCTTTCAGGGCTGGGCCCTTCCCTGTGGGAGAAGGAGCCGGACGTTTGCCTTTTCGGCAAGAGGCTTTGCTGCGGCCGAGCGCCATGAGATGTTGCATGTCTTGGAAATCCCATATCTCCAGTGCTGTTGTGCCTGTAGATAGGGCACCAAGGCACCGTGAAGAGCAACAACATCTTTCAGGGCTGGGCCCTTCCCTGAGGGAGAAGGAGCTGGACGTTTGCCTTTTCGGCAAGAGGCAATGTCGCGTCCGAGCGCCGTGAGATGTTGTGTCTCTTGGAAAGCACAGATCCCCAGTGCTGTTGTGCCTGTAGATAGGGAGCCAAGGTTAGGTGAAGAGCAGCAACAGCTTTCAGGGCTGGGCCCTTCCCTGTGGGAGAATAGCCGGACGTTTGCCTTTTCGGCAAGAGGCTCTGCCTCGGCCGAGCGCCATGAGATGTTGCGTCTCTGGGAAAGCTCCGATCCCCAGTGCTGTTGTGCCTGTAGATAGGGCGCCAAGGCACCGTGAAGAGCAGCAAGAGCTTTCAGGGCTGGGCCCTTCCCTGTGGGAGAAGGAGCCGGACGTTTGCCTTTTCGGCAAGAGGCTCTGCTGAGTCCGACCGCCATGAGATGTTGTGTCTCTGGGAAAGCACAGATCCCCAGTGCTGTTGTGCCTGTAGATAGGGCGCCAAGGCACCGTGAAGAGCAGCAACAGCTTTCAGGGCTGGGCCCTTCCCTGTGGGAGAAGGAGGCGGACGTTTGCCTTTTCGACAAGAGGCTCTGCCGCGGCCGAGCGCCATGAGATGTTGCATGTCATGGAAATCCCATATCTCCAGTGCTGTTGTGTCTGTAGATAGAGCGCCAAGGCACCGTGAAGAGCAGGAAGAGCTTTCAGGGCTGGGCCCTTCCCTGTGGGAGAAGGAGCCGGACGTTTGCCTTTTCGGCAAGAGGCTCTGCCGCGGCCGAGCGCCATGAGTTGTTGTGTCTCTGGGAAAGCACAGATCCCCAGTGCTGTTGTGCCTGTAGATAGGGCACCAAGGCACCGTGAAGAGCAGCAACAGCTTTCAGGGCTGGGCCCTTCCCTGTGTGGCGAAGGAGCCCGACGTTTGCCTTTTCGGCAAGAGGCTCTGCTGCGGCCGAGCGCCATGAGATGTTGCGTCTCTGGGAACGCCCATATCCCCAGTGCTGTGGTGCGTGTAGATAGGGCGCCAAGGCACCGTGAAGAGCAGCAACAGCTTTCAGGTCTGGGCCCTTCCCTGTGGGAGAAGGAGCCGGACGTTTGACTTTTCGGCAAGAGGCTCTGCCGCGGCCGAGCGCCATGAGATGTTGCGTCTCTGGGAAAGCACGGATCCCCAGTGCTGTGGTGCCTGTAGATAGGGCGCCAAGGCACCGTGAAGAGCAGCAAGAGCTTTCAGGGATGGGCCCTTCCCTGTGGGAGAAGGAGCCGGATGTTTGCCTTTTCGGCAAGAGGCTCTGCCGTGACCGAGCGCCATGAGATGTTGCGTCTCTGGGAAAGCACCGATCCCCAGTGCTGTTGTGCCTGTAGATAGGGCACCAAGTTTAGGTGAAGACCAGCAACAGCTATCAGGGCTGGGCCCTTCCCTGTGGGAGAAGGAGCCGGACGTTTGCCTTTTCGGCAAGAGGCTCTGCCGCAGCGGAGCGCCGTGAGATGTTGCGTCTCCTGAAACCACATATCCCCAGTGCTGTTATGCCTGTAGATAGGGCACCAAGGCACCGTGAAGAGCAGCAAGAGCTTTCAGGGCTGGGCCCTTCCGTGTGGGAGAAGGAGACGGACGTTTGCCTTTTCGGCAACAGGCTATGCCGCTTCCGAGCGCCGTGAGATGATGCGTCTCTTGAAAGCACCGATCCCCAGTGCTGTTGTGCCTGTAGATAGGGCACCAAGGTTAGGTGAAGAGCAGCAACAGCTTTCAGGGCTGGGCCCTTCCCTGTGGGAGAAGGAGCCGGACGGTTGCCTTTTCGGCAAGAGTCTATGCCGCGGCCAAGTGCCATGAGATGTTGCGTCTCTGGGAAAGCAGAGATCCCCAGTGCTGTTGTGCCTATACATAGGGCGCCAAGGCACAGTGAAGAGCAGCAACAGCTTTCAGGGCTGGGCCCTTCCCTGTGGGAGAAGGAGCCGGACGTTTGCCTTTTCGGCAAGAGGCTCTGCCGCGGCCGAGCGCCATGAGATGTTGCGTCTCTGGGAAAGCACCGATCCCCAGTGCTGTGGTGCGTGTAGATAGGGCGCCAAGGCACCGTGAAGAGCAGCGACAGGTTTCAGGGCTGGGTCCTTCCCTGTGGGAGAAGGAGCCGGACGTTTGCCTTTTCGGCTAGAGGCTCTGCCGCATCCGAGCGCCATGACATGTTGCGTCTCTGGGAAATCCCATATCACCAGTGCTGTTGTGTCTGTAGATAGAGCGCCAAGGCACTGTGAAGAGCAGCAAGAGCTTTCAGGGCTGGGCCCTTCCCTGTGGGAGAAGGAGCGGGACGTTTGCCTTTTTGGCAAGAGGCTCTGCCGCGGCCGAGCTCCATGAGATGTTGCGTCTCTTGGAAATCCCATATCTCCAGTGCTGTTGTGTCTGTGGATAGGGCACCAAGGCACCGTAAGAGCAGCAAGAGCTTTCAGGGCTGGGCCCTTCCCTGTGGGCGAAGGAGCCGGACGTTTGCCTTTTCGGCAAGAGGCTCTGCCGAGGCCGAGCGCCATGAGATGTTGTGTCTCTGGGAAAGCACCGATCCCCAGTGCTGTTCTGCCTGTAGATAGGGAGCCAAGGTTAGGTGAAGAGCAGCAACAGCTTTCAGGGCTGGGCCCTTCCCTGTGGGAGAAGAGCTGGACGTTTGCCTTTTCGGCAAGAGGCTCTGCCTCGGCCGAGCGCCATGAGATGTTGCGTCTCTGGGAAAGCTCCGATCCCCAGTGCTGTTGTGCCTGTAGATAGGGCGCCAAGGCACCGTGAAGAGCAGCAACAGCTTTCAGGTCTGGACCCTTCTCTGTGGGAGAAGGAACCGGACGTTTGCCTTTTCGGCTAGTGGCTCTGCCGCGGCCGAGCGCCATGAGATATTGCGTCTCTGGGAAAGCACAGATTGCCAGTGCTGTTGTGCCTGTGGATAGGGCACCAAGGCACCGTGAAGAGCAGCAACAGGTTTCAGGGCTGGGCCCTTCCCTGTGGGAGAAGGAGCCGGACGTTTGCCTTTTCGGCAAGAGGCTCTGCCGCGGCCGAGCGCCATGAGATATTGCGTCTCTGGGAAAGCACCGATCCCCAGTGCTGTTGTGCATATACATAGGGCGCCAAGGCACCGTGAAGACCAGCAAGAGCTTTCAGGGCTGGGCCCTTCCTTGTTGGAGAACGAGCCGGACATTTGCCTTTTCGGCAAGAGGCTCTGCCGCGGTTGAGCTCCATGAGATGTTGCGTCTCTTGGAAATCCCATATCTCCAGTGCTGTTGTGCCTATACATAGGGCACCAAGGCACAGTGAAGAGCAGCAACAGCTTTCAGGGCTGGGCCCTTCCCTGTGGGAGAAGGAGCCAGACTTTTTCCTTTTCGGCAAGAGTCTATGCCGCGGCCGAGCGCCATGAGATGTTGCGTCTCTGGGAAAGCAGAGATCCCCAGTGCTGTTGTGCTTGTAGATAGGGCGCCAAGGGACCGTGAAGAGCAGCAACAGCTTTCAGGGCTGGGCCGTTCCCTGTGGGAGAAGGAGCCAGAGGTTTGACTTTTCGTCAAGAGGCACTGCCGCGGCAAAGCGCCATGAGATGTTGCGTCTCTGGGAAAGCCCATATCCCCAGTGCTGTTGTGCCTGTATATAGAGCACCAAGGCACTGTGAAGAGCAGCAACAGGTTTCAGGGCTGGGCCCTTCCCTGTGGGAGAAGGAGCCGGACGTTTGCCTTTTCGGCAAGAGGCTCTGCTGCGGCCGAGCGCCATGAGATGTTGCGTCTCTGGGAACGCCCATACCTCCAGTGCTGTTGTGCGTGTAGATAGGGCGCCAAGGCACCGTGAAGAGCAGCAACAGCTTTCAGGGCTGGGCCCTTCCCTGTGGGAGAAGGAGTCGGACGTTTGCCTTTTCGGCAAGAGGCTCTGCCGCGACCGAGCGCCATGAGATGTTGCGTCTCTGGGAAACCACCGATCCCCAGTGCTGTTGTGCCTGTAGATAGGGCACCAAGGTTAGGTGAAGAGCAGCAACAGCTTTCAGGGCTGGGCCCTTCTCTGTGGGAGAAGGGACCGGACGTTTGCCTTTTCGGCAAGAGGCTATGCCGCGGCCGAGCGCCATGAGATATTGCGTCTCTGGGAAAGCAGAGATCCCCAGTGGTGTTGTGCCTATACATAGGGCGCCAAGGCACCGTGAAGAGCAGCAACAGCTTTCAGGGCTGGGCCCTTCCCTGTGGGCGAAGGAGCGGGACGTTTGACTTTTCGGCAACAGGCTCTGCCGCGGCCGAGCGCCATGAGATGTTGCGTCACTTGGAAATCCCATATCTCCAGTGCTCTTGTGTCTGTAGGTAGAGCGCCAAGGCACCGTAAGAGCAGCAAGAGCTTTCAGGGCTGGGCCCTTCCCTGTGGGAGAAGGAGCCGGACGTTTGCCTTTTCGGCTAGAGGCTCTGCAGCGGCCGAGCGCCATGAGATGTTGCATGTCTTGGAAATCCCACATCTCCAGTGCTGTTGTGTCTGTAGATAGAGCGCCAAGGCACCGTGAAGATCAGCAACAGCTTTCAGGGCTGGGCCATTCCCTGTGGGAGAATGAGCCGGACGTTTGCCTTTTCGGCAAGAGGCTCTGCCGCGGCCGACCGCCGTGAGATGTGGTGTCTCTGGGAAAGCACCGATCCCCAGTGCTGTTGTGCCTGTAGATAGGGCAGCAAGGCACCGTGAAGAGCAGCAACAGCTTTCAGGGCTGGGCCCTTCCCTGTGGGAGAAGGAGCCGGACGTTTGCCTTTTCGGCAAGAGGCTCTGCCGCGGCCGAGCGCCATGAGATGTTGCATCTCTGGGAAAGCACCGATCCCCAGTGCTGTTGTGCCTGTAGATAGGGCGCCAAGGTTAGGTGAAGAGCAGCAACAGCTTTCAGGGCTGGGCCCTTCCTGTGGGAGAAGGAGCCGGACGTTTGCCTTTTCAGCTGGAGGCTCTGCCGCGGCCGAGCTCCATGAGATGTTGCGTCTCTTGGAAATCCCATATCTCCAGTGCTCTTGTGTCTGTAGGTAGAGCGCCAAGGCACCGTAAGAGCAGCAAGAGCTTTCAGGGCTGGGCCATTCCCTGTGGGAGAAGGAGCCAGACGTTTGCCTTTTCGACAAGAGGCTCTGCCGCGGCCGAGCGCCATGAGATGTTGCGTCTCTGGGAAAGCACAGATCCCCAGTGCTGTTGTGCCTATACATAGGGCGCCAAGGCACCGTGAAGAGCAGCAACAGCTTTCAGGGCTGGGCCCTTCCCTGTGGGAGAAGGAGCCGGACGTTTGCCTTTTCGACAAGAGGCTCTGCCGCGGCCGAGCGCCATGAGATGTTGCGTCTCTGGGAAAGCACAGATCCCCAGTGCTCTTTTGCTTGTAGATAGGGCACCCAGGTTAGGTGTTGAGCAGCAAGAGCTTTCAGGGCTGGGCCGTTCCCTGTGGGAGAAGGTGCCGGACGTTTGCCTTTTCGGCAAGAGGCTCTGCTGCGGCCGAGCGCCATGAGATGTTGCGTCTCTGGGAACGCCCATATCCCCAGTGCTGTTGTGCGTGTAGATAGGGCGCCAAGGCACCGTGAAGAGCAGCAACAGCTTTCAGGGCTGGGCCCTTCCCTGTGGGAGAAGGAGTCGGACGTTTGCCTTTTTGGCAAGAGGTTCTGCCGCGGCTGAGCGCCATGAGATGTTGCGTCTCTGGGAAAGCACCGATCCCCAGTGCTGTGGTGCGTGTAGATAGGGCGCCAAGGCACCGTGAAGAGCAGCAACAGCTTTCAGGGCTGGGCCCTTCCCTGTGGGCGAAGGAGCCGGACGTTTGCCTTTTCGGCAAGAGTCTCTGCCGCGGCCGAGCGCCATGAGATGTTGCGTCTCTGGGAAAGCACCGATCCCCAGTGCTGTTGTGCCTGTAGATAGGGCACCAAGGTTAGGTGAAGAGCAGCAACAGCTTTCAGGGCTGGGCCCTTCCCTGTGGTAGAAAGAGCCGGAAGATTCCCTTTTCGGCAAGAGGCTCTGCCGCGGTTGAGCTCCATGAGATGTTGCGTCTCTTGGAAATCCCATATCTCCAGTGCTGATGTGTCTGTAGATAGAGCGCCAAGACACCTTAAAGAGCAGCAACAGCTTTCAGGGCTGGGCCCTTCCCTGTAGTAGAAGCAGCCGGACGTTTGCTTTTTCGGCAAGAAGCTCTGCCGAGGCCGAGCGCCATGAGAAGTTCTGTCTCTGGGAAAGCCCATATCCCCAGTGCTGTTGTGCCTCTAGATAGGGCACCAAGTTTAGGTGAAGAGCAGCAACAGCTTTCAGCGCTGGGCCCTTCCCTGTGGGAGAAGGAGCCAGAATTTTTCCTTTTCGGCAAGAGTCTATGCCGCGGCCGAGCGCCATGAGATGTTGCGTCTCTGGGAAAGCAGAGATCCCCAGTGCTGTTGTGCCTGTAGATAGGGCGCCAAGGGACCGTGAAGAGCAGCAACAGCTTTCAGGGCTGGGCCGTTCCCTGTGGGAGAAGGAGCCAGAGGTTTGACTTTTCGGCAAGAGGCACTGCCGCGGCAAAGCGCCATGAGATGTTGCGTCTCTGGGAAAGCCCATATCCCCAGTGCTGTTGTGCCTGTATATAGAGCACCAAGGCACTGTGAAGAGCAGCAACAGGTTTCAGGGCTGGGCCCTTCCCTGTGGGAGAAGGAGCCGGACGTTTGCCTTTTCGGCAAGAGGCTCTGCTGCGGCCGAGCGCCATGAGATGTTGCGTCTCTGGGAACGCCCATACCTCCAGTGCTGTTGTGCGTGTAGATAGGGCGCCAAGGCACCGTGAAGAGCAGCAACAGCTTTCAGGGCTGGGCCCTTCCCTGTGGGAGAAGCAGTCGGACGTTTGCCTTTTCGGCAAGAGGCTCTGCCGCGACCGAGCGCCATGAGATGTTGCGTCTCTGGGAAACCACCGATCCCCAGTGCTGTTGTGCCTGTAGATAGGGCACCAAGGTTAGGTGAAGAGCAGCAACAGCTTTCAGGGCTGGGCCCTTCTCTGTGGGAGAAGGGACCGGACGTTTGCCTTTTCGGCAAGAGGCTATGCCGCGGCCGAGCGCCATGAGATATTGCGTCTCTGGGAAAGCAGAGATCCCCAGTGGTGTTGTGCCTATACATAGGGCGCCAAGGCACCGTGAAGAGCAGCAACAGCTTTCAGGGCTGGGCCCTTCCCTGTGGGCGAAGGAGCGGGACGTTTGACTTTTCGGCAACAGGCTCTGCCGCGGCCGAGCGCCATGAGATGTTGCGTCACTTGGAAATCCCATATCTCCAGTGCTCTTGTGTCTGTAGGTAGAGCGCCAAGGCACCGTAAGAGCAGCAAGAGCTTTCAGGGCTGGGCCCTTCCCTGTGGGAGAAGGAGCCGGACGTTTGCCTTTTCGGCAAGAGGCTCTGCCTCGGCCGAGCGCCATGAGATGTTGCGTCTCTGGGAAAGCTCCGATCCCCAGTGCTGTTGTGCCTGTAGATAGGGCGCCAAGGCACCGTGAAGAGCAGCAAGAGCTTTCAGGGCTGGGCCCTTCCCTGTGGGAGAAGGAGCCGGACGTTTGCCTTTTCGGCAAGAGGCTCTGCCGCGGCCGACCGCCGTGAGATGTGGTGTCTCTGGGAAAGCACCGATCCCCAGTGCTGTTGTGCCTGTAGATAGGGCAGCAAGGCACCGTGAAGAGCAGCAACAGCTTTCAGGGCTGGGCCCTTCCCTGTGGGAGAAGGAGCCGGACGTTTGCCTTTTCGGCAAGAGGCTCTGCCGCGGCCGAGCGCCATGAGATGTTGCATCTCTGGGAAAGCACCGATCCCCAGTGCTGTTGTGCCTGTAGATAGGGCGCCAAGGTTAGGTGAAGAGCAGCAACAGCTTTCAGGGCTGGGCCCTTCCTGTGGGAGAAGGAGCCGGACGTTTGCCTTTTCAGCTGGAGGCTCTGCCGCGGCCGAGCTCCATGAGATGTTGCGTCTCTTGGAAATCCCATATCTCCAGTGCTCTTGTGTCTGTAGGTAGAGCGCCAAGGCACCGTAAGAGCAGCAAGAGCTTTCAGGGCTGGGCCATTCCCTGTGGGAGAAGGAGCCAGACGTTTGCCTTTTCGACAAGAGGCTCTGCCGCGGCCGAGCGCCATGAGATGTTGCGTCTCTGGGAAAGCACAGATCCCCAGTGCTGTTGTGCCTATACATAGGGCGCCAAGGCACCGTGAAGAGCAGCAACAGCTTTCAGGGCTGGGCCCTTCCCTGTGGGAGAAGGAGCCGGACGTTTGCCTTTTCGGCAAGAGGCTCTGCTGAGGCCGAGCGCCATGAGATGTTGCGTCTCTGGGAACGCCCATACCTCCAGTGCTGTTGTGCGTGTAGATAGGGCGCCAAGGCACCGTGAAGAGCAGCAACAGCTTTCAGGGCTGGGCCCTTCCCTGTGGGAGAAGGAGTCGGACGTTTGCCTTTTCGGCAAGAGGCTCTGCCGCGACCGAGCGCCATGAGATGTTGCGTCTCTGGGAAACCACCGATCCCCAGTGCTGTTGTGCCTGTAGATAGGGCACCAAGGTTAGGTGAAGAGCAGCAACAGCTTTCAGGGCTGGGCCCTTCTCTGTGGGAGAAGGGACCGGACGTTTGCCTTTTCGGCAAGAGGCTATGCCGCGGCCGAGCGCCATGAGATATTGCGTCTCTGGGAAAGCAGAGATCCCCAGTGGTGTTGTGCCTATACATAGGGCGCCAAGGCACCGTGAAGAGCAGCAACAGCTTTCAGGGCTGGGCCCTTCCCTGTGGGCGAAGGAGCGGGACGTTTGACTTTTCGGCAACAGGCTCTGCCGCGGCCGAGCGCCATGAGATGTTGCGTCACTTGGAAATCCCATATCTCCAGTGCTCTTGTGTCTGTAGGTAGAGCGCCAAGGCACCGTAAGAGCAGCAAGAGCTTTCAGGGCTGGGCCCTTCCCTGTGGGAGAAGGAGCCGGACGTTTGCCTTTTCGGCTAGAGGCTCTGCAGCGGCCGAGCGCCATGAGATGTTGCATGTCTTGGAAATCCCACATCTCCAGTGCTGTTGTGTCTGTAGATAGAGCGCCAAGGCACCGTGAAGATCAGCAACAGCTTTCAGGGCTGGGCCATTCCCTGTGGGAGAATGAGCCGGACGTTTGCCTTTTCGGCAAGAGGCTCTGCCGCGGCCGAGCGCCGTGAGATGTGGTGTCTCTGGGAAAGCACCGATCCCCAGTGCTGTTGTGCCTGTAGATAGGGCACCAAGGCACCGTGAAGAGCAGCAACAGCTTTCAGGGCTGGGCCCTTCCCTGTGGGAGAAGGAGCCGGACGTTTGCCTTTTCGGCAAGACGCTCTGCCGCGGCCGAGCGCCATGAGATGTTGCGTCTCTGGGAAAGCACCGATCCCCAGTGCTGTTGTGCCTGTAGATAGGGCAGCAAGGAACCATGAAGAGCAGCAACAGCTTTCAGGGCTGGGCCCTTCCCTGTGGGAGAAGTAGCCGGACGTTTGCCTTTTCGGCAAGAGGCTCTGCCGCGGCCGAGCGCCATGAGATGTTGCGTCTCTGGGAAAGCACCGATCCCCAGTGCTGTTGTGCCTGTAGATAGGGCGCCAAGGTTAGGTGAAGAGCAGCAACAGCTTTCAGGGCTGGGCCCCTCCCTGTGGGAGAAGGAGCCGGACGTTTGCCTTTTCAGCTGGAGGCTCTGCCGCGGCCGAGCTCCATGAGATGTTGCGTCTCTGGGAAATCCCATATCTCCAGTGCTCTTGTGTCTGTAGGTAGAGCGCCAAGGCACCGTAAGAGCAGCAAGAGCTTTCAGGGCTGGGCCATTCCCTGTGGGAGAAGGAGCCAGACGTTTGCCTTTTCGACAAGAGGCTCTGCCGCGGCCGAGCGCCATGAGATGTTGCGTCTCTGGGAAAGCACAGATCCCCAGTGCTGTTGTGCCTATACATAGGGCGCCAAGGCACCGTGAAGAGCAGCAACAGCTTTCAGGGCTGGGCCCTTCCCTGTGGGAGAAGGAGCCGGACGTTTGCCTTTTCGACAAGAGGCTCTGCCGCGGCCGAGCGCCATGAGATGTTGCGTCTCTGGGAAAGCACAGATCCCCAGTGCTCTTTTGCTTGTAGATAGGGCACCCAGGTTAGGTGTTGAGCAGCAACAGCTTTCAGGGCTGGGCCGTTCCCTGTGGGAGAAGGTGCCGGACGTTTGCCTTTTCGGCAAGAGGCTCTGCTGCGGCCGAGCGCCATGAGATGTTGCGTCTCTGGGAACGCCCATATCCCCAGTGCTGTTGTGCGTGTAGATAGGGCGCCAAGGCACCGTGAAGAGCAGCAACAGCTTTCAGGGCTGGGCCCTTCCCTGTGGGAGAAGGAGTCGGACGTTTGCCTTTTTGGCAAGAGGTTCTGCCGCGGCTGAGCGCCATGAGATGTTGCGTCTCTGGGAAAGCACCGATCCCCAGTGCTGTGGTGCGTGTAGATAGGGCGCCAAGGCACCGTGAAGAGCAGCAACAGCTTTCAGGGCTGGGCCCTTCCCTGTGTGCGAAGGAGCCGGACGATTGCCTTTTCGGCAAGAGTCTCTGCCGCGGCCGAGCGCCATGAGATGTTGCGTCTCTGGGAAAGCACCGATCCCCAGTGCTGTTGTGCCTGTAGATAGGGCACCAAGGTTAGGTGAAGAGCAGCAACAGCTTTCAGGGCTGGGCCCTTCCCTGTGGGAGAAAGAGCCGGAAGATTCCCTTTTCGGCAAGAGGCTCTGCCGCGGTTGAGCTCCATGAGATGTTGCGTCTCTTGGAAATCCCATATCTCCAGTGCTGATGTGTCTGTAGATAGAGCGCCAAGACACCTTAAAGAGCAGCAACAGCTTTCAGGGCTGGGCCCTTCCCTGTGGTAGAAGCAGCCGGACGTTTGCTTTTTCGGCACGAAGCTCTGCCGAGGCCGAGCGCCATGAGAAGTTCTGTCTCTGGGAAAGCCCATATCCCCAGTGCTGTTGTGCCTCTAGATAGGGCACCAAGTTTAGGTGAAGAGCAGCAACAGCTTTCAGCGCTGGGCCCTTCCCTGTGGGAGAAGGAGCCGGACGTTTGCCTTTTCGGCTAGAGGATCTGCAGCGGCCGAGCTCCATGAGATGTTGCGTCTCTTGGAAATCCCATATCTCCAGTGCTGTTGTGTCTGTAGATAGAGCGCCTAGGCACAGTGAAGAGCTGCAAGAGCTTTCAGGGCTGGGCCCTTCCCTGTGGGAGAAGGAGCAGGACGTTTGCCTTTTCGGCAAGAGGCTCTGCCGCGGGCCGAGCGCCATGAGATGTTGCGTCTATGGGAAAGCTCCGATCCCCAGTGCTGTTGTGCCTGTAGATAGGGCACCAAGGGACCGTGAAGAGCAGCAACAGCTTTCAGGGCTGGGCCCTTCTCTGTGGGAGAAGGAGCCGGACGTTTTCCTTTTCGGCAAGAGGCTCTGCCGCGGCCGAGCGCCATGAGATATTGCGTCTCTGGGAAAGCAGAGATCCCCAGTGGTGTTGTGCCTATACATAGGGCGCCAAGGCACCGTGAAGAGTAGCAACAGCTTTCAGGGTTGGGCCCTTCCTTGTGGGCGAAGCAGCGGGACGTTTGCCTTTTCGGCAAGAGGCTCTGCCGCGGCCGAGCGCCATGAGATGTTGCGTCTCTTGGAAATCCCATATCTCCAGTGCTCTTGTGTCTGTAGGTAGAGCGCCAAGGCACCGTGAAGAGCAGCAAGAGCTTTCAGGGCTGGGACCTTCCCTGTGGGAGAAGGAGCCGGACGTTTGCCTTTTCGGCAAGAGGCTCTGCCGCGGCTGAGCGCCGTGAGATGTGGTGTCTCTGGGAAAGCACCGATCCCCAGTGCTGTTGTGCCTGTAGATAGGGCACCAAGGCACCGTGAAGAGCAGCAAGAGCTTTCAGGTCTGGGCCCTTCCCTGTGGGCGAAGGAGCCGGACGTTTGCCTTTTCGGCAAGAGGCTCTGCCGCGGCCGAGCGCCATGAGATGTTGCGTCTCTTGAAAGCACCGATCCCCAGTGCTCTTGTGCCTGTAGATAGGGCAGCAAGGCACCATGAAGAGCAGCAACAGCTTTCAGGGCTGGGCCCTTCCCTGTGGGAGAAGGAGCCGGACGTTTGCCTTTTCGGCAAGAGGCTCTGCCGCGGCCGAGCGCCATGAGACGTTGCGTCTCTGGGAAAGCACCGAACCCCAGTGCTCTTGTGCTTGTAGATAGGGCACCCAGGTTAGGTGTAGAGCAGCAATAGCTTTCAGGGCTGGGCCGTTCCCTGTGGGAGAAGGAGCTGGACGTTTGCCTTTTCGGCAAGAGGCTGTGCTGCGGCCGAGAGCCATGAGATGTTGCGTCTCTGGGAACGCCCATATCCCCAGTGCTGTTGTGCCTGTAGATAGGGCGCCAAGGCACCATGAAGAGCAGCAAGAGCTTTCAGGGCTGGGCCCTTCCCTGTGGGAGAAGGAGCCGGACGTTTGCCTTTTCAGCAAGAGGCTCTGCCGCGGCCGAGCGCCATGAGATGTTGCGTCTCTGGGAAAGCACAGGTCCCCAGTGCTGTGGTGCGTGTACATAGGGCGCCTAGGCAGCGTGAAGAGCAGCAAGAGCTTTCAGGGCTGGGCCCTTCCCTGTGGGCGAAGGATCCGGACGTTTGCCTTTTCGGCAAGAGGCTCTGCCGCGACCGAGCGCCATGAGACGTTGCGTCTCTGGGAAAGCACCGATCCCCAGTGCTGTTGTGCCTGTAGATAGAGCACCAAGGTTAGGTGAAGAGGACCAACAGCTTTCAGGGCTGGGCCGTTCCCTCTGGGAGAAGGAGCCGGACGTTTGGCTTTTCGGCAAGATGCCCTGCCGCGGCCGAACGCCATGAGATGTTGTGTCTCTGGGAAATCCCATATCCCCAGTGCTGTTGTGCCTGTAGATAAGACGCCAAGGTTAGGTGAAGAGCAGCAACAGCTTTCAGGGCTGGGCCCTTCCCTGTGGGAGAAGGAGCCGGACATTTGCCTTTTCGGCAAGAGGCTCTGCCGCGGCCGAGCGCCATGAGATGTTGCGTCTCTGGGAAAGCACCGATCCCCAGTGCTGCTGTGCCTGTAGATAGGGCACCAAGGGACCGTGAAGAGCAGCAACAGCTTTCAGGTCTGCACCCTTCTCTGTGGGAGAAGGAACCGGATGTTTGCCTTCTCGGCTAGTGGATCTGCCGCGGCCGAGCGCCATGAGATATTGCGTCTCTGGGAAAGCACCGATCCCCAGTGCTCTTGTGCCTGTAGATAGGGCGCCAAGGCACCGTGAAGAGCAGCAACAGGTTTCAGGGCTGGGCCCTTCCCTGTGGGAGAAGCAGCCGGACGTTTGCCTTTTCGGCAAGAGTCTCTGCCACGGCCGAGCGCCATGAGATATTGCGTCTCTGGGAAAGCACCGATCCCCATTGCTCTTGTGCCTGTAGATAGGGCGCCAAGGCACCGTGAAGAGCAGCAACAGGTTTCAGGGCTGGGCCCTTCCCTGTGGGAGAAGGAGCCAGACTTTTTCCTTTTCGGCAAGAGTCTATGCCGCGGCCGAGCGCCATGAGATGTTGCGTTTCTGGGAAAGCAGAGATCCCCAGTGCTGTTGTACCTATACATAGGGCGCCAAGTCACAGTGAAGATCAGCAACAGCTTTCAGGGCTGGGCCCTTCCCTGTGGGAGAAGGAGCCGGACGTTTGCCTTTTCGGCAAGAGGCTCTGCCGCGGCCGAGCTCCATGAGATGTTGCGTCTCTTGGAAATCCCATATCTCCAGTGCTGTTGTGCCTATACATAGGGCGCCAAGGCACCGTGAAGAGCAGCAACAGCTTTCAGGGCTGGGCCCTTCCCTGTGGGAGAAGGAGCCGGACGTTTGCCTTTTCGGCAAGAGGCTCTGCCGTGGCCGAGCGCCATGAGATGTTGCGTCTCTGGGAAAGCACCGATCCCCAGTGCTGTTGTGCCTGTAGATAGGGCGCCAAGGTTAGGTGAAGAGCAGCAACAGCTTTCAGGGCTGGGCCCCTCCCTGTGGGAGAAGGAGCCGGAAGTTTGCCTTTTCAGCTAGAGGCTCTGCCGCGGCCGAGCTCCATGAGATGTTGCGTCTCTTGGAAATCCCATATCTCCAGTGCTGTTGTGCCTATACATAGGGCGCCAAGGCACCGTGAAGAGCAGCAACAGCTTTCAGGGCTGGGCCCTTCCCTGTGGGCGAAGGAGCCGGACGTTTGACTTTTCGGCAAGAGGCTCTGCCGCGGCCGAGCGCCATGAGATGTTGCGTCTCTTGGAAATCCCATATCTCCAGTGCTCTTGTGTCTGTCGATAGGGCGCCAAGGCACTGTGAAGAGCAGCAACAGCTTTCAGGGCTGGGCCCTTCCCTGTGGGAGAAGGAGCCAGACGTTTGCCTTTTCGGCAAGAGGCTCTGCCGCGGCCGAGCGCCATGAGATGTTGCGTCTCTGGGAAAGCACAGATCCCCACTGCTGATTTGCCTATACATAGGGCGCCAAGGCACCGTGAAGTGGAGCAACAGCTTTCAGGGCTGGACCCTTCCCTGTGGGAGAAGGAACCGGACGTTTGCCTTTTCGGCAAGAGGCTCTGCCGCATCGGAGCGCCGTGAGATGTTGCGTCTCCTGAAAGCACATATCCCCACTGCTGTTGTGCCTGTAGATAGGGCACCAATGTTAGGTGAAGAGCAGCAACACCTTTCAGGGCTGGGCCCTTCCCTGTGGGAGAAGGATCCGGACGTTTGCCTTTTCGGCAAGAGGCTATGCCGCGGCCGAGCGCCATGAGATGTTGTGTCTCTGGGAAAGCCCATATCCCCAGTGCTGTTGTGCCTGTAGATAGGGCACCAAGGTTAGGTGAAGAGCAGCAACAGCTTTCAGGGCTGGGCCCTTCCCTGTGGGAGAAGGAGCCGGACGTTTGCCTTTTCGGCAAGAGACTCTGCCGCGGCCGAGCGCCATGAGATGTTGCGTCTCTGGGAAAGCACAGATCCCCAGTGCTGTTGTGATTGTAGATATGGCGCCAAGGGACCGTGAAGAGCAGCAACAGGTTTCAGGGCTGGGCCCTTCCCTGTGGGAGAAGGAGCCGGACGTTTGACTTTTCGACAAGAGGCTCTGCCGCGTCCGAGCGCCATGAGATGTTGCGTCTCTGGGAAAGCACAGATCCCCAGTGCTGTTGTGCCTGTAGATAGGGCACCAAGGCACCGTGAAGAGCAGCAACAGCTTTCAGGGCTGGGCCCTTCCCTGTGGGAGAAGGAGCCGGACGTTTGCCTTTTCGGCAAGAGGCACTGCCGTGGCAAAGCGCCATGAGATGTTGTGTCTCTGGGAAAGCCCTTATGCCCAGTGTTGTTGTGCCTGTATATAGAGCACCAAGGCACCGTGAAGAGCAGCAAGAGCTTTCAGGGCTGGGCCCTTCCCTGTGGGAGAAGGAGCCGGACGTTTGCCTTTTCGGCAAGAGGCTCTGCCGCGGCCGAGCGCCATGAGGTATTGCGTCTCTGGGAAAGCACATATCCCCAGTGCTCTTGTGCCTGTAGATAGGGCAGCAAGGGACCATGAAGAGCAGCAACACCTTTCAGGGCTGGGCCCTTCCCTGTGGGAGAAGGAGACGGACGTTTGCTTTTTCGGCAAGAGGCTCTGCCGCGGCCGAGCGCCATGAGATGTTGCGTCTCTGGGAAATCCCAGATCCCCAGTGCTCTTGTGCCTGTAGGTAGGGCGCCAAGGCACCGTGAAGAGCAGCAACAGCTTTCAGGGCTGGGCCCTTCCCTGTGGGCGAAGGAGCCAGACGTTTGCCTTTTCGGCAAGAGTCTATGCCGCGGCCGAGCGCCATGAGATATTGCATCTTTGGGAAAGCAGAGATCCCCAGTGCTGTTGTGCCTGTAGATAAGGCGCCAAGGTTAGGTGAAGAGCAGCAACAGCTTTCACGGCTGGGCCGTTCCCTGTGGGAGAAGGAGCCAGAGGTTTCACATTTTGGCAAGAGGCACTGCCGCGGCAAAGCGCCATGAGATGTTGCGTCTCTGGAAAGCACCGATCCCCAGTGCTCTTGTGCCTGTAGATAGGGCACCAAGGTTAGGTGAAGAGCAGCAACAGCTTGCAGGGCTGGGCCCTTCCCTGTGGGAGAAGGAGCCGGACGTTTGCCTTTTCGGCAAGAGGTTCTGCCGCGGCCGAGCGCCATGAGATGTTGCATCTCTGGGAAAGCACAGATCCCCAGTGCTGTGGTGCGTGTAGATAGGGCACCAAGGCACCGTGAAGAGCAGCAACAGGTTTCAGGGCTGGGCCCTTCCCTGTGGGAGAAGGAGCCGGACGTTTGCCTTTTCGGCAAGAGTCTATGCCGCGGCCGAGCGCCATGAGATGTTGCGTCTCTGGGAAAGACCATATCTCCAGTGCTGTTGTGTCTGTAGATAGAGCGCCAAGGCACTGTGAAGAGCAGCAAGAGCTTTCAGGGCTGGGCCCTTCCCTGTGGGAGAAGGAGCCGGACGTTTGCCTTTTCGGCAAGAGGCTCTGCCGCGGCCGAGCGCCATGTGATGTTGCGTCTCTGGGAAAGCACCGATCCCCAGTGCTTTTGTGACTGTAGATAGGGCACCAAGGTTAGGTGAAGAGCAGCAACATCTTTCAGGGCTGGGCCCTTCCCTGTGGAGAAGGAGCCGGACGTTTGCCTTTTCGGCAAGAGGCTCTGCCGCGTCCGAGCGCCATGAGATGTTGCGTCTCTGGAAATCACCGATCCCCAGTGCTGTTGTGCCTCTAGATAGGGCACCAAGGTTAGGTGAAGAGCAGCAACAGCTTTAAAGGCTGCACCCTTCTCTGTGGGAGAAGGAACCGGACGTTTGCCTTCTCGGCTAGTGGCTCTGCCGCGGCCGAGCGCCATGAGATGTTGCGTCTCTGGGAAAGCACAGATCCCCACTGCTGTTTTGCCTATACATAGGCCGCCAAGGCACCGTGAAGAGCAGCAACAGCTTTCAGGGCTGGGCCCTTCCCTGTGGGAGAAGGAGCCAGACGTTTGCCTTTTCGGCAAGAGGCTCTGCCGCATCGGAGGGCCGTGATATGTTGCGTCTCCTGAAAGCACATATCGCAGTGCTGTTGTGCCTGTAGATAGGGCACCAAGGTTAGGTGAAGAGCAGCAACACCTTTCAGGGCTGGGCCCTTCCGTGTGGGAGTAGGATCCGGACGTTTGCCTTTTCGGCAAGAGGCTCTGCCGCGGCCGAGCGCCGTGAGATGTTGCGTCTCTTGAAAGCACCGATCCCCAGTGCTGTTGTGCCTTAGATAGGGCACCAAGGTTAGGTGAAGAGCAGCAACAGCTTTCAGGGCTGGGCCCTTCTCTGTGGGAGAAGGAACCAGACGTTTGACTTTTCGGCAAGAGGCTCTGCCGCGGCCGAGCGCCATGAGATGTTGCGTCTCTGGGAAAGCACAGATCCTCAGTGCTGTGGTGCCTATACATAGGGCGCCAAGGCACCGTGAAGAGCAGCAACATCTTTCAGGGCTGGGCCCTTCCCTGTGGGAGAAGGAGCCGGACGTTTGCCTTTTCGGCAAGAGTCTCTGCCGCGGCCGAGCGCCATGAGATGTTGCGTCTCTGGCAAAGCACCGATCCCCAGTGCTGTTGTGACTGTAGATAGGGCACCAAGGTTAGGTGAAGAGCAGCAACATCTTTCAGGGCTGGGCCCTTCCCTGTGGGAGAAGGAGCCGGACGTTTGCCTTTTCGGCAAGAGGCTCTGCCGCGTCCGAGCGCCATGAGATGTTGTGTCTCTGGGAAAGCACAGATCCCCAGTGCTGTTGTGCCTGTTGATAGGGCGCCAAGGTTAGGTGAAGAGCAGCAACAGCTTTCAGGGCTGGGCCCTTCCCTGTGGGAGAAGGAGCCGGACGTTTGCCTTTTCGGCAAGAGGCTCTGCCGCGGCCGAGCGCCATGAGGTATTGCGTCTCTTTGAAAGCACAGATTGCCAGTGCTGTTGTGCCTGTGGATAGGGCACCAAGGGACCATCAAGAGCAGCAACAGGTTTCAGGGCTGGGCCCTTCCCTGTGGGAGAAGCAGACGGACGTTTGCCTTTTCGGCAAGAGGCTCTGCCGCGGCCGAGCGCCATGAGATGTTGCGTCTCTGGGAAATCCCAGATCCCCAGTGCTGTTGTGCCTGTAGATAGAGCGCCAAGGCACCGTGAACAGCGCAACAGCTTTGTCCTGGTTTCAGCTGGGATAGAGTTAACTGTCTTCCTAGTAGCTGGTACAGTGCTATGTTTTGAGTTCAGAGCGAAGAATGTTGATAACACTGATGTTTTCAGTTGTTGCTCAGTAGTGTTTAGACTAATGTCAAGGATTTTTCAGCTTCTCATGCCCAGCCAGTGAGAAAGCTGGAGGGGCACAAGAAGTTGGCACACGACACAGCCAGGGCACCTGACCCAAACTGGCCAACGGTGTATTCCATACCATGTGACGTCCCATCCAGTACAGAAACGGGGAAGTGGGGGGCAGGGATTCGCCGCTCGGGGGACTGGCTGGGTGTCGGTCGGCGGGTGGTGAGCAATTGCACTGCGTATCATTTGTACATTCCAATCCTTTCATTATTGCTGTTGTCATTTTATTAGTGTTATCATTATCATTATTAGTTTCTTCTTTTCTGTTCTATTAAACCGTTCTTATCTCAACCCACGGGTTTTGCTTCTTTTCCCGATTTTCTCCCCCATCCCACTGGGTGGGGGGGAGTGAGTGAGCGGCTGCGTGGTGTTTAGTTGCTGGCTGGGGTTAAACCACGACAGTCCTTTTTGGCGCCCAACGTGGGGCTTGAAGGGTTGAGATAACGACAAACCTGACCAGAGCTTGTTAAAACAAATTTGTTATAAGCATTCATTATATCGGTCTAATAGTTGCTGGTCATTATGTTGATTTATGTGTTCTTAGAGTTGTTGCTCTGGTTTTTAAAGTTCTGTTATGTATCACCTCGCTTGCTGTATGTAGTCCCTCTTCTGCTGCTTATCATCCGTGGGAGGTGGATTAAGGTTTTTGCTTTGATGTATTGTATAACACTGGTTTATGGTATGATAAAGTCGTCGGCTGTGGGATTAATCCGGTACTTGCACCCAGCATTGTCACCTTTATACTGTGGAAGCCATCTGTGGGAAACTATTAATAATTATACCATTTACCTTTCCTCCTTGGAAAACCAGTCTATGGGTGGGATACCTTTCTTCCCCTCTCCTTTCTCCTTCAGTCCAGTTACAATGGTGTTTGAGAATTTTGAAAAATTTGAATACTCTTGGGATGTTGGGACCAGCACGGTCCTAGCCCTACTGCTAGGAATTAGCATGCTTCTGAATGTGGTTCAGCTCTCATTTAAGGTTAAACAACTATTTAAGAAAATCACCCAGAGATCTGCCCCAAGGCTGGATAATTATGAGTGGCAGGGTGTGTGGGGTAGTATGGGCAAGTACCTAGAAAAGTGGGCACCTCCAGTGTTTTGGAAATTCACCCCTGAACAAGTGCAGAATCCAGAAGAACTAGTAAAATATTTGGAAAAGGTATGCTGTCACCCCGGCAGCTCCAGAGAGATACAAATTACTGCAACGTGCTGGGGCCTGGCCCATGCCTATCGAGCCCTGTTCGACACCACTCAGTACCCTCAAGGGGAAGAGAAGGTCTCTGGACCTAACAACAAAACGATGAGCACTGTGGCTATCCAAACCTCAGCGACAGGCACTGCAGCCCCTCCAGCCTCGGCAATGAGCACGGCAGCTACCCAAACCTCGGCAACGGGCACTGAGGTCCCTCCAGCCCCAGCAACGAGCACAGCAGCTACCCAAACCTTGGCAACAGACACTGCGGTTATCCAAGACCCGGCGAGCGGTACTGCAACTGAACCAGTGGACCAACCTGCACCAGTATCAGTTGCCCCCGTACAGAAAAAGAAATATACAAAAAAATCAGTTCGCTTAGCGAAGGATGAAGGCGAACCAGGGTCATCACGGGAACAGGAGGAAGAGGCAGAACCAGAGGTAATAACCCGGTCCCAATCCTTGAGTGAGCTGCGGGATATGCGAAAAGATTTTGGCCGCCGTATAGGTGAGCATATTATCACCTGGCTCCTCCGATGCTGGGACAATGGGGCTAATAGCTTGGAATTAGAAGGTAGGGAAGCCAAGCAGCTGGGATCGCTTGCCAGGGAAGGTGGCATTGACAAGGCAATTGGAAGAGGGACACAAGCCATCAGCCTCTGGAGGCGACTCCTGTCAAGTGTGAAGGAAAGGTACCCCTTTAAGGAAGATGTTATATGTCAATCAAGAAAGTGGACAACCATGGAAAAAGGTATCCAATATCTGAGGGAATTAGCTGTGCTAGAGACAATTCATCATGATCCGGACAACCCACAATTACCCAAAGATCCAGACGAAGTCCAATGCACACGACCCATGTGGCGGAAGTTTGTACGGAGCGCACCATCGTCCTATGCCAACTCACTGGCAATAATGACCTGGAAAGACGAAGAGGCACCGACAGTGGATGAAGTGGCTCGCCAACTCCGTCAATACGAAGAAAATCTCTCCTCCTCCCTACAAGCCTGCATTTCGGCTGTGGAGAAGCTGTCCGAGGATTTCCAGCAATTCAAAGAGGAGATGTCCTGTTGCCCACCTGTAAGGACCAATGTCTCAGCTATTAGGAGTGAGCGCTCCTCTGCCCAAGAGAAAGAATATAGAAGGTACACACCGCGAGGTGCCCTGTGGTTTTACTTATGTGATCATGGAGAGGACATGAGGAAATGGGATGGAAAACCTACCTCGGTCCTAAATGCACGGGTACGTGAGCTGCGAGGAAAAAACACCACAAAAGGGGATTCTACCAGGAAAAATGCCGCTCCGGTTTCCAAACAGAGTAGAAGGGCTGATCTTATTTCTGATCCTCTTGAAGGGACTTCTGAGCCAATTTTACGAGAAGTGAATACTGGATACTCTGACCAGAATTAGAGGGGCCCTGCCTCCAGCCAGGTGGAGGAAAGGGATAACCGGGTCTATTGGACTGTGTGGATTCGATGGCCTGGCACGTTAGACCCACAGGAGTATAAGGCTCTAGTAGACACCGGCGCACAGTGTACTTTAATGCCATCAAGTTATGAAGGGGCAGAACCCATTTCTATTTCTGGTGTGACAGGGGGATCCCAAGAGTTAACTGTATTGGAAGCTGAAGTAAGCCTAACTGGGAATGAATGGCAGAAACACCCCATTGTGACTGGTCCAGAGGCTCCGTGCATCCTTGGCATAGACTATCTCAGGAGAGGGTATTTTAAGGACCCAAAGGGGTATCGATGGGCTTTTGGTATAGCTGCCTTGGAGACGGAGGGCACGGAACAGCTGTCTACCCTGCCTGGTCTCTCTCAAGACCCTTCGATTGTGGGGTTGCTGAGGGTTGAAGAACAACAAGTACCAATTGCTACCACGACGGTGCACCGGCGGCAATATCGCACCAACCGAGACTCTCTGATTCCCATCCACAAGTTGATTCGCCAACTGGAGAGCCAAGGAGTGATCAGCAAAACTCGCTCACCTTTTAATAGTCCCATATGGCCCGTGCGAAAGTCTAATGGGGAGTGGAGACTAACAGTTGACTATCGCGGCCTGAATGAAGTTACGCCACCGCTGAGTGCTGCCGTTCCAGATATGCTAGAACTTCAATACGAACTAGAGTCAAAGGCAGCCAAGTGGTATGCTACAATTGACATTGCTAATGCGTTTTTCTCAATCCCTCTGGCAGCAGAGTGTCGTCCACAATTTGCCTTTACTTGGAGGGGTGTCCAGTACACTTGGAATCGACTGCCCCAGGGGTGGAAACACAGCCCCACCATTTGCCATGGACTAATCCAGACTGCACTGGAAAAAGGTGAAGCTCCGGAACACCTGCAATACATTGATGACATCATCGTATGGGGCAACACGGCAGAAGAAGTCTTTGAGAAAGGGAAGAAAATAATCCAAATCCTTCTGAAAGCCGGTTTTGCCATAAAAGAAGGTAAGGTCAAGGGACCTGCACGGGAGATCCAGTTTTTAGGAATAAAATGGCAAGATGGGCGTCGTCAGATCCCAATGGATGTGATTAACAAAATAGCAGCTATGTCTCCACCAACTAATAAAAAGGAAACACAGGCCTTCTTAGGTGTCGTGGGGTTTTGGAGAATGCATATTCCAAATTACAGTCTGATTGTAAGCCCTCTCTATCAAGTGACCCGAAAGAAGAATGATTTTCAATGGGGCCCTGAGCAACAACAAGCCTTTGAACAAATTAAACGGGAGATTGTTCACGCAGTAGCCCTTGGACCAGTCCGGACAGGACAAGATGTTAAAAATGTGCTCTATACTGCAGCTGGGGAGAATGGCCCTACCTGGAGCCTCTGGCAGAAAGCACCTGGGGAGACCCGAGGCCGACCCCTGGGGTTTTGGAGTCGGGGATACAGAGGATCCGAGGCTCGCTATACTCCAACTGAAAAGGAGATATTGGCAGCATATGAAGGAGTTCAAGCTGCCTCAGAAGTTGTTGGTACTGAAACACAGCTCCTCTTAGCACCCCGACTGCCAGTGCTGGGCTGGATGTTCAAAGGGAGGGTCTCCTCTACACATCACGCGACTGATGCCACGTGGAGTAAGTGGATTGCACTGATCACACAACGGGCTCGCATAGGAAACCCCAGTCGCCCAGGAATTTTGGAAGTGATCACGGACTGGCCAGAAGGCAAAGATTTTGGAATGTCGCCAGAGGAGGAGGTGGCACGTGCTGAAGAGGCCCCGCTGTATAATAAACTGCCAGAAAATGAGAGGCAATATGCCCTGTTCACTGACGGATCCTGTCGCATCGTGGGAAAGCATCGGAGGTGGAAAGCTGCCGTATGGAGTCCTACACGACAAGTTGCAGAAACTGCTGAAGGAGAAGGTGAATCGAGTCAGTTTGCAGAGGTGAAAGCCATCCAGCTAGCATTAGATATTGCTGAAAGAGAAAAGTGGCCAGTGCTCTATCTCTATACTGACTCATGGATGGTGGCAAATGCCCTGTGGGGCTGGCTACAGCAATGGAAGCAGAGCAACTGGCAGCGCAGAGGTAAACCCATCTGGGCTGCCGCACTGTGGCAAGATATTGCATCCCGGCTAGAGAATCTGGTTGTAAAAGTACGTCACGTAGATGCTCACATACCCAAGAGTCGGGCCACTGAAGAACATCAAAACAACCAACAGGTGGATCAGGCTGCCAAGATTGAAGTGGCTCAGGTGGACCTGGACTGGCAACATAAGGGTGAGCTATTTATGGCTCGGTGGGCCCATGATGCTTCAGGCCATCAGGGAAGAGATGCAACATATAGATGGGCTCGTGACCGAGGGGTGGACTTGACCATGGACACTATTGCACAGGTTATCCATGAATGTGAAACATGTGCTGCAATTAAGCAAGCCAAGCGGTTAAAGCCCCTGTGGTATGGAGGGCGATGGCTGAAATATAAATATGGAGAAGCCTGGCAGATTGACTATATCACACTCCCACAAACTCGCCAAGGCAAGCGCTATGTGCTCACGATGGTGGAAGCAACCACTGGATGGCTGGAAACATATTCTGTGCCCCATGCCACCGCCCGGAACACTATCCTGGGCCTAGAAAAGCAAGTCTTGTGGCGACATGGCACCCCAGAACGAATTGAGTCAGACAACGGGACTCATTTCCGAAACAACCTCATAGACACCTGGGCCAAAGAGCATGGCATTGAGTGGGTGTATCATATCCCCTATCATGCACCAGCCTCTGGGAAAATTGAGCGATACAATGGACTGTTAAAGACTACATTGAGAGCAATGGGGGGTGGAACTTTCAAACATTGGGATACACATTTAGCAAAAGCCACCTGGTTAGTCAACACCAGAGGATCTGCCAATCGGGGTGGCCCTGCCCAGTCGGAATTTTTACATACTGTAGAAGGGGATAAAGTCCCTGTAGTGCACATAAAAAATATGTTAGGGAAGACAGTCTGGGTTACTCCTGCCTCAGGCAAAGGTAAACCCATTCGTGGGATTGCTTTTGCTCAAGGGCCTGGGTGCACTTGGTGGGTGATGCGAAAAGATGGGGAAGTCCGATGTGTGCCTCAAGGGGATTTAATTTTAGGTGAGAACAGCCAGAATTAAACTGTATATTAGTTGCTATATAACCCTGCTACTGTATATTATCCTTACTATAATTATGTGCTATATCCATAGTACTATAGTAAGAATCACTTAGATCAAGCAAGAAAAGAACTGTGATAAAACTGAGCAAAGCGCAGTAGTGATGGAACCAGAACTGACTCCAGCATGCAACAATCCAACGGTGCACACCATCCTCCTGCTGCGCCAAATGTCACCTGCTTGTCACACTGCACTGAAGCCCAATTCTGCTCTACCGACTGAGAGGACTTTGCACCATCCCTCCTGCCCAGAAAGACTGGTATGACAGATGGAGCCCAGAGTCGGAAACTAAATGAACTCAATGAACATTTTATGAACATGACCCATGAACTAAAGGAATGATATCTCTGTGTGTGTATACATATATATATATATCATTGCTCATATGTCTTAAAGGGATGGAAAAGTGATGATTGATCAGGATGTAACTAAAGGTATGGGAACTGTGCATGACGTCAATGGTATAGAATAAGGGGTGGATACTGTCCTGGTTTCAGCTGGGATAGAGTTAACTGTCTTCCTAGTAGCTGGTACAGTGCTATGTTTTGAGTTCAGAGCGAAGAATGTTGATAACACTGATGTTTTCAGTTGTTGCTCAGTAGTGTTTAGACTAATGTCAAGGATTTTTCAGCTTCTCATGCCCAGCCAGTGAGAAAGCTGGAGGGGCACAAGAAGTTGGCACACGACACAGCCAGGGCACCTGACCCAAACTGGCCAACGGTGTATTCCATACCATGTGACGTCCCATCCAGTACAGAAACGGGGAAGTGGGGGGCAGGGATTCGCCGCTCGGGGGACTGGCTGGGTGTCGGTCGGCGGGTGGTGAGCAATTGCACTGCGTATCATTTGTACATTCCAATCCTTTCATTATTGCTGTTGTCATTTTATTAGTGTTATCATTATCATTATTAGTTTCTTCTTTTCTGTTCTATTAAACCGTTCTTATCTCAACCCACGGGTTTTGCTTCTTTTCCCGATTTTCTCCCCCATCCCACTGGGTGGGGGGGAGTGAGTGAGCGGCTGCGTGGTGTTTAGTTGCTGGCTGGGGTTAAACCACGACAGTCCTTTTTGGCGCCCAACGTGGGGCTTGAAGGGTTGAGATAACGACAAACCTGACCAGAGCTTGTTAAAACAAATTTGTTATAAGCATTCATTATATCGGTCTAATAGTTGCTGGTCATTATGTTGATTTATGTGTTCTTAGAGTTGTTGCTCTGGTTTTTAAAGTTCTGTTATGTATCACCTCGCTTGCTGTATGTAGTCCCTCTTCTGCTGCTTATCATCCGTGGGAGGTGGATTAAGGTTTTTGCTTTGATGTATTGTATAACACTGGTTTATGGTATGATAAAGTCGTCGGCTGTGGGATTAATCCGGTACTTGCACCCAGCATTGTCACCTTTATACTGTGGAAGCCATCTGTGGGAAACTATTAATAATTATACCATTTACCTTTCCTCCTTGGAAAACCAGTCTATGGGTGGGATACCTTTCTTCCCCTCTCCTTTCTCCTTCAGTCCAGTTACAATGGTGTTTGAGAATTTTGAAAAATTTGAATACTCTTGGGATGTTGGGACCAGCACGGTCCTAGCCCTACTGCTAGGAATTAGCATGCTTCTGAATGTGGTTCAGCTCTCATTTAAGGTTAAACAACTATTTAAGAAAATCACCCAGAGATCTGCCCCAAGGCTGGATAATTATGAGTGGCAGGGTGTGTGGGGTAGTATGGGCAAGTACCTAGAAAAGTGGGCACCTCCAGTGTTTTGGAAATTCACCCCTGAACAAGTGCAGAATCCAGAAGAACTAGTAAAATATTTGGAAAAGGTATGCTGTCACCCCGGCAGCTCCAGAGAGATACAAATTACTGCAACGTGCTGGGGCCTGGCCCATGCCTATCGAGCCCTGTTCGACACCACTCAGTACCCTCAAGGGGAAGAGAAGGTCTCTGGACCTAACAACAAAACGATGAGCACTGTGGCTATCCAAACCTCAGCGACAGGCACTGCAGCCCCTCCAGCCTCGGCAATGAGCACGGCAGCTACCCAAACCTCGGCAACGGGCACTGAGGTCCCTCCAGCCCCAGCAACGAGCACAGCAGCTACCCAAACCTTGGCAACAGACACTGCGGTTATCCAAGACCCGGCGAGCGGTACTGCAACTGAACCAGTGGACCAACCTGCACCAGTATCAGTTGCCCCCGTACAGAAAAAGAAATATACAAAAAAATCAGTTCGCTTAGCGAAGGATGAAGGCGAACCAGGGTCATCACGGGAACAGGAGGAAGAGGCAGAACCAGAGGTAATAACCCGGTCCCAATCCTTGAGTGAGCTGCGGGATATGCGAAAAGATTTTGGCCGCCGTATAGGTGAGCATATTATCACCTGGCTCCTCCGATGCTGGGACAATGGGGCTAATAGCTTGGAATTAGAAGGTAGGGAAGCCAAGCAGCTGGGATCGCTTGCCAGGGAAGGTGGCATTGACAAGGCAATTGGAAGAGGGACACAAGCCATCAGCCTCTGGAGGCGACTCCTGTCAAGTGTGAAGGAAAGGTACCCCTTTAAGGAAGATGTTATATGTCAATCAAGAAAGTGGACAACCATGGAAAAAGGTATCCAATATCTGAGGGAATTAGCTGTGCTAGAGACAATTCATCATGATCCGGACAACCCACAATTACCCAAAGATCCAGACGAAGTCCAATGCACACGACCCATGTGGCGGAAGTTTGTACGGAGCGCACCATCGTCCTATGCCAACTCACTGGCAATAATGACCTGGAAAGACGAAGAGGCACCGACAGTGGATGAAGTGGCTCGCCAACTCCGTCAATACGAAGAAAATCTCTCCTCCTCCCTACAAGCCTGCATTTCGGCTGTGGAGAAGCTGTCCGAGGATTTCCAGCAATTCAAAGAGGAGATGTCCTGTTGCCCACCTGTAAGGACCAATGTCTCAGCTATTAGGAGTGAGCGCTCCTCTGCCCAAGAGAAAGAATATAGAAGGTACACACCGCGAGGTGCCCTGTGGTTTTACTTATGTGATCATGGAGAGGACATGAGGAAATGGGATGGAAAACCTACCTCGGTCCTAAATGCACGGGTACGTGAGCTGCGAGGAAAAAACACCACAAAAGGGGATTCTACCAGGAAAAATGCCGCTCCGGTTTCCAAACAGAGTAGAAGGGCTGATCTTATTTCTGATCCTCTTGAAGGGACTTCTGAGCCAATTTTACGAGAAGTGAATACTGGATACTCTGACCAGAATTAGAGGGGCCCTGCCTCCAGCCAGGTGGAGGAAAGGGATAACCGGGTCTATTGGACTGTGTGGATTCGATGGCCTGGCACGTTAGACCCACAGGAGTATAAGGCTCTAGTAGACACCGGCGCACAGTGTACTTTAATGCCATCAAGTTATGAAGGGGCAGAACCCATTTCTATTTCTGGTGTGACAGGGGGATCCCAAGAGTTAACTGTATTGGAAGCTGAAGTAAGCCTAACTGGGAATGAATGGCAGAAACACCCCATTGTGACTGGTCCAGAGGCTCCGTGCATCCTTGGCATAGACTATCTCAGGAGAGGGTATTTTAAGGACCCAAAGGGGTATCGATGGGCTTTTGGTATAGCTGCCTTGGAGACGGAGGGCACGGAACAGCTGTCTACCCTGCCTGGTCTCTCTCAAGACCCTTCGATTGTGGGGTTGCTGAGGGTTGAAGAACAACAAGTACCAATTGCTACCACGACGGTGCACCGGCGGCAATATCGCACCAACCGAGACTCTCTGATTCCCATCCACAAGTTGATTCGCCAACTGGAGAGCCAAGGAGTGATCAGCAAAACTCGCTCACCTTTTAATAGTCCCATATGGCCCGTGCGAAAGTCTAATGGGGAGTGGAGACTAACAGTTGACTATCGCGGCCTGAATGAAGTTACGCCACCGCTGAGTGCTGCCGTTCCAGATATGCTAGAACTTCAATACGAACTAGAGTCAAAGGCAGCCAAGTGGTATGCTACAATTGACATTGCTAATGCGTTTTTCTCAATCCCTCTGGCAGCAGAGTGTCGTCCACAATTTGCCTTTACTTGGAGGGGTGTCCAGTACACTTGGAATCGACTGCCCCAGGGGTGGAAACACAGCCCCACCATTTGCCATGGACTAATCCAGACTGCACTGGAAAAAGGTGAAGCTCCGGAACACCTGCAATACATTGATGACATCATCGTATGGGGCAACACGGCAGAAGAAGTCTTTGAGAAAGGGAAGAAAATAATCCAAATCCTTCTGAAAGCCGGTTTTGCCATAAAAGAAGGTAAGGTCAAGGGACCTGCACGGGAGATCCAGTTTTTAGGAATAAAATGGCAAGATGGGCGTCGTCAGATCCCAATGGATGTGATTAACAAAATAGCAGCTATGTCTCCACCAACTAATAAAAAGGAAACACAGGCCTTCTTAGGTGTCGTGGGGTTTTGGAGAATGCATATTCCAAATTACAGTCTGATTGTAAGCCCTCTCTATCAAGTGACCCGAAAGAAGAATGATTTTCAATGGGGCCCTGAGCAACAACAAGCCTTTGAACAAATTAAACGGGAGATTGTTCACGCAGTAGCCCTTGGACCAGTCCGGACAGGACAAGATGTTAAAAATGTGCTCTATACTGCAGCTGGGGAGAATGGCCCTACCTGGAGCCTCTGGCAGAAAGCACCTGGGGAGACCCGAGGCCGACCCCTGGGGTTTTGGAGTCGGGGATACAGAGGATCCGAGGCTCGCTATACTCCAACTGAAAAGGAGATATTGGCAGCATATGAAGGAGTTCAAGCTGCCTCAGAAGTTGTTGGTACTGAAACACAGCTCCTCTTAGCACCCCGACTGCCAGTGCTGGGCTGGATGTTCAAAGGGAGGGTCTCCTCTACACATCACGCGACTGATGCCACGTGGAGTAAGTGGATTGCACTGATCACACAACGGGCTCGCATAGGAAACCCCAGTCGCCCAGGAATTTTGGAAGTGATCACGGACTGGCCAGAAGGCAAAGATTTTGGAATGTCGCCAGAGGAGGAGGTGGCACGTGCTGAAGAGGCCCCGCTGTATAATAAACTGCCAGAAAATGAGAGGCAATATGCCCTGTTCACTGACGGATCCTGTCGCATCGTGGGAAAGCATCGGAGGTGGAAAGCTGCCGTATGGAGTCCTACACGACAAGTTGCAGAAACTGCTGAAAGAGAAGGTGAATCGAGTCAGTTTGCAGAGGTGAAAGCCATCCAGCTAGCATTAGATATTGCTGAAAGAGAAAAGTGGCCAGTGCTCTATCTCTATACTGACTCATGGATGGTGGCAAATGCCCTGTGGGGCTGGCTACAGCAATGGAAGCAGAGCAACTGGCAGCGCAGAGGTAAACCCATCTGGGCTGCCGCACTGTGGCAAGATATTGCATCCCGGCTAGAGAATCTGGTTGTAAAAGTACGTCACGTAGATGCTCACATACCCAAGAGTCGGGCCACTGAAGAACATCAAAACAACCAACAGGTGGATCAGGCTGCCAAGATTGAAGTGGCTCAGGTGGACCTGGACTGGCAACATAAGGGTGAGCTATTTATGGCTCGGTGGGCCCATGATGCTTCAGGCCATCAGGGAAGAGATGCAACATGTAGATGGGCTCGTGACCGAGGGGTGGACTTGACCATGGACACTATTGCACAGGTTATCCATGAATGTGAAACATGTGCTGCAATTAAGCAAGCCAAGCGGTTAAAGCCCCTGTGGTATGGAGGGCGATGGCTGAAATATAAATATGGAGAAGCCTGGCAGATTGACTATATCACACTCCCACAAACTCGCCAAGGCAAGCGCTATGTGCTCACGATGGTGGAAGCAACCACTGGATGGCTGGAAACATATTCTGTGCCCCATGCCACCGCCCGGAACACTATCCTGGGCCTAGAAAAGCAAGTCTTGTGGCGACATGGCACCCCAGAACGAATTGAGTCAGACAACGGGACTCATTTCCGAAACAACCTCATAGACACCTGGGCCAAAGAGCATGGCATTGAGTGGGTGTATCATATCCCCTATCATGCACCAGCCTCTGGGAAAATTGAGCGATACAATGGACTGTTAAAGACTACATTGAGAGCAATGGGGGGTGGAACTTTCAAACATTGGGATACACATTTAGCAAAAGCCACCTGGTTAGTCAACACCAGAGGATCTGCCAATCGGGGTGGCCCTGCCCAGTCGGAATTTTTACATACTGTAGAAGGGGATAAAGTCCCTGTAGTGCACATAAAAAATATGTTAGGGAAGACAGTCTGGGTTACTCCTGCCTCAGGCAAAGGTAAACCCATTCGTGGGATTGCTTTTGCTCAAGGGCCTGGGTGCACTTGGTGGGTGATGCGAAAAGATGGGGAAGTCCGATGTGTGCCTCAAGGGGATTTAATTTTAGGTGAGAACAGCCAGAATTAAACTGTATATTAGTTGCTATATAACCCTGCTACTGTATATTATCCTTACTATAATTATGTGCTATATCCATAGTACTATAGTAAGAATCACTTAGATCAAGCAAGAAAAGAACTGTGATAAAACTGAGCAAAGCGCAGTAGTGATGGAACCAGAACTGACTCCAGCATGCAACAATCCAACGGTGCACACCATCCTCCTGCTGCGCCAAATGTCACCTGCTTGTCACACTGCACTGAAGCCCAATTCTGCTCTACCGACTGAGAGGACTTTGCACCATCCCTCCTGCCCAGAAAGACTGGTATGACAGATGGAGCCCAGAGTCGGAAACTAAATGAACTCAATGAACATTTTATGAACATGACCCATGAACTAAAGGAATGATATCTCTGTGTGTGTATACATATATATATATATCATTGCTCATATGTCTTAAAGGGATGGAAAAGTGATGATTGATCAGGATGTAACTAAAGGTATGGGAACTGTGCATGACGTCAATGGTATAGAATAAGGGGTGGATACTGTCCTGGTTTCAGCTGGGATAGAGTTAACTGTCTTCCTAGTAGCTGGTACAGTGCTATGTTTTGAGTTCAGAGCGAAGAATGTTGATAACACTGATGTTTTCAGTTGTTGCTCAGTAGTGTTTAGACTAATGTCAAGGATTTTTCAGCTTCTCATGCCCAGCCAGTGAGAAAGCTGGAGGGGCACAAGAAGTTGGCACACGACACAGCCAGGGCACCTGACCCAAACTGGCCAACGGTGTATTCCATACCATGTGACGTCCCATCCAGTACAGAAACGGGGAAGTGGGGGGCAGGGATTCGCCGCTCGGGGGACTGGCTGGGTGTCGGTCGGCGGGTGGTGAGCAATTGCACTGCGTATCATTTGTACATTCCAATCCTTTCATTATTGCTGTTGTCATTTTATTAGTGTTATCATTATCATTATTAGTTTCTTCTTTTCTGTTCTATTAAACCGTTCTTATCTCAACCCACGGGTTTTGCTTCTTTTCCCGATTTTCTCCCCCATCCCACTGGGTGGGGGGGAGTGAGTGAGCAGCTGCGTGGTGTTTAGTTGCTGGCTGGGGTTAAACCACGACAACCTTTCAGGGCTGGGCCCTTCCCTGTGGGAGAAGGAGCCGGACGTTTGCCTTTTCGGCTAGTGGCTCTGCCGCGGCCGAGCGCCATGAGATATTGCGTCTCTGGGAAAGCACCGATCCCCAGTGCTGCTGTGCCTGTAGATAGGGCACCAAGGGACCGTGAAGAGCAGCAACAGCTTTCAGGTCTGCACCCTTCTCTGTGGGAGAAGGAACCGGACGTTTGCCTTCTCGGCTAGTGGCTCTGCCGCGGCCGAGCGCCATGAGATATTGCGTCTCTGGGAAAGCACCGATCCCCAGTGCTGTTGTGCCTGTAGATAGGGCACCAAGGCACCGTGAAGAGCAGCAACAGGTTTCAGGTCTGGGCCCTTCCCTGTGGGAGAAGGAGCCGGACGTTTGCCTTTTCGGCAAGAGTCTATGCCGCGGCCGAGCGCCATGAGATGTTGCGTCTCTGGGAAAGCAGAGATCCCCAGTGCTGTTGTGCCTATACATAGGGTGCCAAGGCACAGTGAAGAGCAGCAACAGGTTTCAGGGCTGGGCCCTTCCCTGTGGGAGAAGGAGCCGGACGTTTGCCTTTTCGGCAAGAGGCTCTGCAGCGGCCGAGCGCCATGAGATGTTGCGTCTCTGGGAAAGCACAGATCCCCAGTGCTGTGGTGCGTGTAGATAGGGCGCCAAGGGACCATGAAGAGGAGCAACAGCTTTCACGGCTGGGCCCTTCCCTGTGGGAGAAGGAGCCAGACGTTTGCCTTTTCGGCAAGAGGCTCTGCCGCGGCCGAGCGCCATCAGATGTTGCGTCTCTGGCAAAGCACAGATCCCCAGTGCTGTGGTGCGTGTAGATAGGGCACCAGGGCACCGTGACGAGCAGCAACAGCTTTCAGGGCTGGGCCCTTCCCTGTGGGAGAAGGAGCCGGACGTTTGCCTTTTCGGCAAGAAACTATGCCGTGGCCGAGCGCCATGAGATGTTGCGTCTCTGGGAAATCCCATATAGCCAATGCTGTTGTGTCTGTAGATAGAGCGCCAAGGCACTGTGAAGAGCAGCAAGAGCTTTCAGGGCTGGGCCCTTCCCTGTGGGAGAAGGAGCCGGACGTTTGCCTTTTCGGCAAGAGGCTCTGCCGCGGCCGAGCGCCATGAGATGTTGCGTCTCTGGAAAGCACCGATCCGCAGTGCTGTTGTGCCTCTAGATAGGGCACCAAGGGACCGTGAAGAGCAGCAACAGCTTTAAAGGCTGCACCCTTCTCTGTGGGAGAAGGAACCGGACGTTTGCCTTCTCGGCTAGTGGCTCTGCCGCGTCCGAGCGCCATGAGATGTTGCGTCTCTGGGAAAGCACAGATCCCCACTGCTGTTTTGCCTATACATAGGGCGCCAAGGCACCGTGAAGAGCAGCAACAGCTTTCAGGGATGGACCCTTCCCTGTGGGAGAAGGAGCCGGACGTTTGCCTTTTCGGCAAGAGGCTCTGCCGCATCGGAGGGCCGTGAGATGTTGCGTCTCCTGAAAGCACATATCCCAGTGCTGTTGTGCCTGTAGATAGGGCACCAAGGTTAGGTGAAGAGCAGCAACACCTTTCAGGGCTGGGCCCTTCCGTGTGGGAGAGGATCCGGACGTTTGCCTTTTCGGCAAGAGGCTCTGCCGCGGCCGAGCGCCATGAGATGTTGCGTCTCTGGGAAAGCAGAGATCCCCACTGCTGTTGTGCCTATACATAGGGCGCCAAGGCACCGTGAAGAGCAGCAACAGCTTTCAGGGCTGGGCCCTTCCCTGTGGGAGAAGGAGCCGGACGTTTGCCTTTTCGGCAAGAGGCTCTGCCGCGGCCGAGCGCCATGAGATATTGCGTCTCTGGGAAAGCAGAGATCCCCACTGCTGTTGTGCCTATACATAGGGCGCCAAGGCACCGTGAAGAGCAGCAACAGCTTTCAGGGCTGGGCCCTTCCCTGTGGGAGAAGGAGCCGGACGTTTGCCTTTTCGGCAAGAGGCTCTGCCGTGGCCGAGCGCCATGAGATATTGCGTCTCTGGGAAAGCACCGATCCCCAGTGCTGTTGTGCATATACATAGGGCGCCAAGGCACCGTGAAGACCAGCAAGAGCTTTCAGGGCTGGGCCCTTCCTTGTTGGAGAACGAGCCGGACATTTGCCTTTTCGGCAAGAGGCTCTGCTGCGGCCGAGCGCCATGAGATGTTTCGTCTCTGGGAAAGCACCGATCCCCAGTGCTGTTGTGCCTGTAGATAGGGCACCAAGGCAACGTGACGAGCAGCAACAGCTTTCAGGGCTGGGCCCTTCCCTGTGGGAGAAGGAGCCGGACGTTTGCCTTTTTGGCTAGAGGCTCTGCAGCGGCCAAGCTCCATGAGATGTTGCGTCTCTTGGAAATCCCATATCTCCAGTGCTGTCGTGTCTGTAGATAGAGCACCAAGGCACTGTGAAGAGCAGCAAGAGCTTTCAGGGCTGGGCCTTTCCCTGTGGGAGAAGGAGCCGGACGTTTGCCTTTTCGGCAAGAGGCTCTGCTGCGGCCGAGCGCCATGAGATGTTGCGTCTCTGGGAAAGCACCGATCCCCAGTGCTGTTGTGCCTGTAGATAGGGCACCAAGGCAACGTGACGAGCAGCAACAGCTTTCAGGGCTGGGCCCTTCCCTGTGGGCGAAGGAGACGAACGTTTGCCTTTTCGGCAAGAGGCTCTGCCGCGGCCGAGCGCCGTGAGATGTTGCGTCTCTTGAAAGCACCGATCCCCAGTGCTCTTGTACCTGTAGATAGGGCACCAAGGTTAGGTGAAGAGCAGCAACAGCTTTCAGGGCTGGGCCCTTCCCTGTGGGAGAAGGAGCCAGACGTTTGACTTTTCGGCAAGAGGCTCTGCCGCGGCCGAGCGCCATGAGATGTTGCGTCTCTGGGAAAGCAGAGATCCCCACTGCTGTTGTGCCTATACATAGGGCGCCAAGGCACCATGAAGAGCAGCAACAGCTTTCAGGGCTGGGCCCTTCCCTGTGGGAGAAGGAGCCGGACGTTTGCCTTTTCGGCAAGAGGCTCTTCCGCGGCCGAGCGCCATGAGATGTTGCGTCTCTGGGAAAGCACCGATCCCCAGTGCTGTTGTGACTGTAGATAGGGCACCAAGGTTAGGTGAAGAGCAGCAACATCTTTCAGGGCTGGGCCCTTCCCTGTGGGAGAAGGAGCCGGACGTTTGCCTTTTCGGCAAGAGGCTCTGCCGCGGCCGAGCGCCATGAGATGTTGTGTCTCTGGGAAAGCACAGATCCCCAGTGCTGTTGTGCCTGTAGATAGGGCGCCAAGGTTAGGTGAAGAGCAGCAACAGCTTTCAGGGCTGGGCCCTTCCCTGTGGGAGAAGGAGCCGGACGTTTGCCTTTTTGGCTAGAGGCTCTGCAGCGGCCAAGCTCCATGAGATGTTGCGTCTCTTGGAAATCCCATATCTCCAGTGCTGTCGTGTCTGTAGATAGAGCACCAAGGCACTGTGAAGAGCAGCAAGAGCTTTCAGGGCTGGGCCTTTCCCTGTGGGAGAAGGAGCCGGACGTTTGCCTTTTCGGCAAGAGGCTCTGCTGCGGCCGAGCGCCATGAGATGTTGCGTCTCTGGGAAAGCACCGATCCCCAGTGCTGTTGTGCCTGTAGATAGGGCACCAAGGCAACGTGAAGAGCAGCAACAGCTTTCAGGGCTGGGCCCTTCCCTGTGGGAGAAGGAGCCGGACGTTTGCCTTTTCGGCAAGAGGCTCTGCCTTGGCCGAGCGCCATGAGATGTTGCGTCTATGGGAAAGCACCGATCCCCAGTGCTGCTGTGCCTGTAGATAGGGCGCCAAGGCACCGTGAAGAGCAGCAACAGCTTTCAGGGCTGGGCCCTTCCCTGTGGGAGAAGGAGCCGGACGTTTGCCTTTTCGGCAAGAGGCTCTGCCGCGGCCGAGCGCCATGAGATGTTGCGTCTCTGGGAAAGCACAGATCCCCAGTGCTGTGGTGCCTGTAGATAGGGCGCCAAGGTTAGGTGAAGAGCAGCAACAGGTTTCAGGGCTGGGCCCTTCCCTGTGGGAGAAGGAGCCGGACGTTTGCCTTTTTGGCTAGAGGCTCTGCTGCGGCCAAGCTCCATGAGATGTTGCGTCTCTTGGAAATCCCATATCTCCAGTGCTGTCGTGTCTGTAGATAGAGCACCAAGGCACTGTGAAGAGCAGCAAGAGCTTTCAGGGCTGCGCCTTTCCCTGTGGGAGAAGGAGCCGGACGTTTGCCTTTTCGGCAAGAGACTCTGCTGCGGCCGAGCGCCATGAGATGTTGCGTCTCTGGGAAAGCACCGATCCCCAGTGCTATTGTGCCTGTAGATAGGGCGCCAAGGTTAGGTGAAGAGCAGCAACAGCTTTCAGGGCTGGGCCCTTCCCTGTGGGAGAAGGAGCCGGACGTTTGCCTTTTTGGCTAGAGGCTCTGCAGCGGCCAAGCTCCATGAGATGTTGCGTCTCTTGGAAATCCCATATCTCCAGTGCTGTCGTGTCTGTAGATAGAGCACCAAGGCACTGTGAAGAGCAGCAAGAGCTTTCAGGGCTGCGCGTTTCCCTGTGGGAGAAGGAGCCGGACGTTTGCCTTTTCGGCAAGAGGCTCTGCTCTGGCCGAGCGCCATGAGATGTTGCGTCTCTGGGAAAGCACCGATCCCCAGTGCTGTTGAGCCTGTAGATAGGGCACCAAGGCAACGTGACGAGCAGCAACAGCTTTCAGGGCTGGGCCCTTCCCTGTGGGCGAAGGAGACGGACGTTTGCCTTTTCGGCAAGAGGCTCTGCCGCGGCCGAGCGCCATGAGATGTTGCGTCTCTGGGAAAGCACCGATCCCCAGTGCTGTTGTGCCTGTAGATAGGGCACCAAGGCACCGTGAAGAGCAGCAACAGCTTTCAGGGCTGGAGCCTTCCCTGTGGGAGAAGGAGCCGGACGTTTGCCTTTTCGGCAAGAGGCTCTGCCGCGGCCGAGCGCCATGAGATGTTGTGTCTCTGGGAAAGCACAGATCCCCAGTGCTGTTGTGCCTGTAGATAGGGCGCCAAGGTTAGGTGAAGAGCAGCAACAGCTTTCAGGGCTGGGCCCTTCCCTGTGGGAGAAGGAGCCGGACGTTTGCCTTTTTGGCTAGAGGCTCTGCAGCGGCCAAGCTCCATGAGATGTTGCGTCTCTTGGAAATCCCATATCTCCAGTGCTGTCGTGTCTGTAGACAGAGCACCAAGGCACTGTGAAGAGCAGCAAGAGCTTTCAGGGCTGCGCCTTTCCCTGTGGGAGAAGGAGCCGGACGTTTGCCTTTTCGGCAAGAGGCTCTGCTGCGGCCGAGCGCCATGAGATGTTGCGTCTCTGGGAAAGCACCGATCCCCAGTGCTGTTGTGCCTGTAGATAGGGCACCAAGGCAACGTGACGAGCAGCAACAGCTTTCAGTGCTGGGCCCTTCCCTGTGGGCGAAGGAGACGGACCTTTGCCTTTTCGGCAAGAGGCTCTGCCGCGGCCGAGCGCCATCAGATGTTGCGTCTCTGGGAAAGCACCGATCCCCAGTGCTGTTGTGCCTGTAGATAGGGCCCCAAGGCACCGTGAAGAGCAGCAACAGCTTTCAGGGCTGGGCCCTTCCCTGTGGGAGAAGGAGCCGGACGTTTGCCTTTTCGGCAAGAGGCTCTGCCGCGGCCGAGCGCCATGAGATGTTGCGTCTCTGGGAAAGCACAGATCCCCAGTGCTGTTGTGCCTGTAGATAGGGCGCCAAGGCACCGTGAAGAGCAGCAACAGCTTTCAGGGCTGGGCCCTTCCCTGTGGCAGAAGGAGCCGGACGTTTGCCTTTTCGGCAAGAGGCTGTGCCGCGGCCGAGCGCCATGAGATGTTGCGTCTCTGGGAAATCCCATATAGCCAGTGCTGTTGTGACTGTAGATAGGGCACCAAGGTTAGGTGAAGAGCAGCAACAGGTTTCAGGGCTGGGCCCTTCCCTGTGGGAGAAGGAGCCGGACGTTTGGCTTTTCGGCAAGAGGCTCTGCCGCGGCCGAGCGCCATGAGATGTTGTGTCTCTGGGAAAGCACAGATCCCCAGTGCTGTTGTGCCTGTAGATAGGGCGCCAAGGTTAGGTGAAGAGCAGCAACAGCTTTCAGGGCTGGGCCCTTCCCTGTGGGAGAAGGAGCCGGACGTTTGCCTTTTCGACAAGAGGCTCTGCCGCGGCCGAGCGCCATTAGATGTTGCGTCTCTGGAAAGCACCGATCCCCAGTGCTGTTGTGCCTCTAGATAGGGCACCAAGGGACCGTGAAGAGCAGCAACAGCTTTAAAGGCTGGGCCCTTCTCTGTGGGAGAAGGAACTGGACGTTTGCCTTCTCGGCTAGTGGCTCTGCCGCGGCCGAGCGCCATGAGATGTTGCGTCTCTGGGAAAGCACAGATCCCCACTGCTGTTTTGCCTATACACAGGGCGCCAAGGCACCGTGAAGAGCAGCAACAGCTTTCAGGGCTGGACCCTTCCCTGTGGGAGAAGGAGCCGGACGTTTGCCTTTTCGGCAAGAGGCTCTGCCGCATCGGAGGGCCGTGAGATGTTGCGTCTCCTGAAAGCACATATCCCAGTGCTGTTGTGCCTGTAGATAGGGCACCAAGGTTAGATGAAGAGCAGCAACACCTTTAAGGGCTGGGCCCTTCCGTGTGGGAGAAGGATCCGGACGTTTGCCTTTTCGGCAAGAGGCTCTGCCGCGGCCGAGCGCCATGAAATGTTGCGTCTCTGGGAAAGCACAGATCCCCACTGCTGTTGTGCCTATACATAGGGCGCCAAGGCACCGTGAAGGGCAGGAACAGCTTTCAGGGCTGGGCCCTTCCCTGTGGGAGAAGGAGCCGGACGTTTGCCTTTTCGGCAAGAGGCTCTGCCGCGGCCGAGCGCCATGTGATGTTGCATCTCTGGGAAAGCACCGATCCCCAGTGCTGTTGTGACTGTATATAGGGCACCAAGGTTAGGTGAAGAGCAGCAACATCTTTCAGGGCTGGGCCCTTCCCTGTGGGAGAAGGAGCCGGACGTTTGCCTTTTCGGCAAGAGGCTCTGCTGCGGCCGAGCGCCATGAGATGTTGCGTCTCTGGGAAAGCACCGATCCCCAGTGCTGTTGTGCCTGTAGATAGGGCGCCAAGGCACCGTGAAGAGCAGCAACAGCTTTCAGGGCTGGGCCCTTCCCTGTGGGAGAAGGAGCCGGACGTTTGCCTTTTCGGCAAGAGGCTCTGCCGCGGCCGAGCGCCATGAGATGTTGCGTCTCTGGGAAAGCACATATCCCCAGTGCTGTTGTGCCTGTAGATAGGGCGCCAAGGCACCGTGAGGAGCAGCAAAAGCTTTCAGGTCTGGGCCCTTCCCTGTGGGAGAAGGAGCCGGACGTTTGCCTTTTCGGCAAGAGACTCTGCCGCGGCCGAGCGCCATGAGATGTTGCGTCTCTGGGAAAGCACAGATCCCCACTGCTGTTGTGCCTATACATAGGGCGCCAAGGCACAGTGAAGAGCAGCAACAGCTTTCAGGGCTGGGCCCTTCCCTGTGGGAGAAGGAGCCGGACGTTTGCCTTTTCGACAAGAGGCTCTGCCGCGTACGAGCGCCATGAGATATTGCGTCTCTGGGAAAGCAGAGATCCCCAGTGCTGTTGTGCCTGTAGATAGGGCGCCAAGGCACCGTGAAGAGCAGCAACAGCTTTCAGGTCTGGACCCTTCTCTGTGGGCGAAGTAACCGTTTGTTTGCCTTTTCGGCTAGTGGCTCTGCCGCGGCCGAGCGCCATGAGATATTGCGTCTCTGGGAAAGCACAGATTGCCAGTGCTGTTGTGCCTGTGGATAGGGCACCAAGGCACCGTGAAGAGCAGCAACAGGTTTCAGGGCTGGGCCCTTCCCTGTGGGAGAAGGAGCCGGACGTTTGCCTTTTCGGCAAGAGGCTCTGCCGCGGCCGAGCGCCATGAGATATTGCGTCTCTGGGAAAGCACCGATCCCCAGTGCTGTTGTGCCTGTAGATAGGGCACCAAGGCACCGTGAAGAGCAGCAACAGCTTTCAGGGCTGGGCCCTTCCTTGTGGGAGTAGGAGCCGGACGTTTGCCTTTTCGGCAAGAGGCTCTGCTGAGGCCGAGCGCCATGAGATGTTGTGTTTCTGGGAAAGCCCATATCCACAGTGCTGTTGTGCCTATAGATAGGGTGCCAAGGCACCGTGAAGAGCAGCAACAGCTTTCAGGGCTGGGCCCTTCCCTGTGGGAGAAGGAGCTGGATGTTTGCCTTTTCGGCAAGAGGCTATGCCGCGGCCGAGCACCATGAGATGTTGCGTCTCTGGGAAAGCAGAGATCCCCAGTGCTGTTGTGCCTATACATAGGGCGCCAAGGCACAGTGAAGAGCAGCAACAGGTTTCAGGGCTGGGCCCTTCCCTGTGGGAGAAGGAGCCGGACGTTTGCCTTTTCGGCAAGAGGCTCTGCCGAGGCCGAGCGCCATGAGATGTTGCATCTCTGGGAAAGCTCCGATCCCCAGTGCTGTTGTGCCTCTAGATAGGGCGCCAAGGTTAGTTGAAGAGCAGCAACAGCTTTCAGGGCTGGGCCCTTCCCTGTGGGAGAAGGAGCCGGACGTTTGCCTTTTTGGCTAGAGGCTCTGCTGCGGCCAAGCTCCATGAGATGTTGTGTCTCTTGGAAATCCCATATCTCCAGTGCTGTCGTGTCTGTAGATAGAGCACCAAGGCACTGTGAAGAGCAGCAAGAGGTTTCAGGGCTGGGCCTTTCCCTGTGGGAGAAGGAGCCGGACGTTTGCCTTTTCGGCAAGAGGCTCTGCTGCGGCCGAGCGCCATGAGATGTTGCGTCTCTGGGAAAGCACCGATCCCCAGTGCTGTTGTGCCTGTAGATAGGGCACCAAGGCACCGTGACGAGCAGCAACAGCTTTCAGGGCTGGGCCCTTCCCTGTGGGAGAAGGAGACGGACGTTTGCCTTTTCGGCAAGAGTCTCTTCCGCGGCCGAGCGCCATGAGATGTTGCGTCTCTGGGAAAGCACAGATCCCCAGTGCTGTTGTGCCTGTAGATAGGGCGCCAAGGCACCGTGAAGAGCAGCAACAGCTTTCAGGGCTGGGCCCTTCCCTGTGGGAGAAGGAGCCGGACGTTTGCCTTTTCGGCAAGAGGCTCTGCCTTGGCCGAGCGCCATGAGATGTTGCGTCTCTGGGAAAGCCCATATCCCCAGTGCTGTTGTGCCTGTAGATAGGGCGCCAAGGCACCGTGAGGAGCAGCAAAAGCTTTCAGGTCTGGGCCCTTCCCTGTGGGAGAAGGAGCCGGACGTTTGCCTTTTCGGCAAGAGGACTCTGCCGCGGCCGAGCGCCATGAGATGTTGCGTCTCTGGGAAAGCACAGATCCCCACTGCTGTTGTGCCTATACATAGGGAGCCAAGGCACAGTGAAGAGCAGCAACAGCTTTCAGGGCTGGGCCCTTCCTGTGGGAGAAGGAGCCGGACGTTTGCTTTTTCGACAAGAGGCTCTGCCGCGTACGAGCGCCATGAGATATTGCGTCTCTGGGAAAGCACAGATCCCCAGTGCTGTTGTGCCTGTAGATAGGGCACCAAGGCACCGTGAAGAGCAGCAACAGCTTTCAGGGCTGGGCCCTTCCTTGTGGGAGTAGGAGCCGGACGTTTGCCTTTTCGGCAAGAGGCTCTGCTGAGGCCGAGCGCCATGAGATGTTGTGTTTCTGGGAAAGCCCATATCCACAGTGCTGTTGTGCCTATAGATAGGGTGCCAAGGCACCGTGAAGAGCAGCAACAGCTTTCAGGGCTGGGCCCTTCCCTGTGGGAGAAGGAGCCGGACGTTTGCCTTTTCGGCTAGAGGCTCTGCAGCGGACGAGCGCCATGAGATGTTGCATGTCTTGGAAATCCCATATCTCCAGTGCTGTTGTGCCTGTAGATAGGGCGCCAAGGCACCGTGAAGAGCAGCAACAGCTTTCAGGTCTGGACCCTTCTCTGTGGGCGAAGGAGCTGGACGTTTGCCTTTTCGGCAAGAGGCTCTGCCGCGGCCGAGCGCCATGAGATATTGCGTCTCTGGGAAAGCACAGATTGCCAGTGCTGTTGTGCCTGTGGATAGGGCGCCAAGGCACCGTGAAGACCAGCAAGAGCTTTCAGGGCTGGGCCCTTCCTTGTTGGAGAACGAGCCGGACGTTTGCCTTTTCGGCAAGAGGCTCTGCTCTGGCCGAGCGCCATGAGATGTTGCGTCTCTGGGAAAGCACCGATCCCCAGTGCTGTTGTGCCTGTAGATAGGGCACCAAGGCAACGTGACGAGCAGCAACAGCTTTCAGGGCTGGGCCCTTCCCTGTGGGCGAAGGAGACGGACGTTTGCCTTTTCGGCAAGAGGCTCTGCCGCGGCCGAGCGCCATGAGATGTTGCGTCTCTGGGAAAGCACCGATCCCCAGTGCTGTTGTGCCTGTAGATAGGGCACCAAGGCACCGTGAAGAGCAGCAACAGCTTTCAGGGCTGGAGCCTTCCCTGTGGGAGAAGGAGCCGGACGTTTGCCTTTTCGGCAAGAGGCTCTGCCGCGGCCGAGCGCCATGAGATGTTGTGTCTCTGGGAAAGCACAGATCCCCAGTGCTGTTGTGCCTGTAGATAGGGCGCCAAGGTTAGGTGAAGAGCAGCAACAGCTTTCAGGGCTGGGCCCTTCCCTGTGGGAGAAGGAGCCGGACGTTTGCCTTTTTGGCTAGAGGCTCTGCAGCGGCCAAGCTCCATGAGATGTTGCGTCTCTTGGAAATCCCATATCTCCAGTGCTGTCGTGTCTGTAGACAGAGCACCAAGGCACTGTGAAGAGCAGCAAGAGCTTTCAGGGCTGCGCCTTTCCCTGTGGGAGAAGGAGCCGGACGTTTGCCTTTTCGGCAAGAGGCTCTGCTGCGGCCGAGCGCCATGAGATGTTGCGTCTCTGGGAAAGCACCGATCCCCAGTGCTGTTGTGCCTGTAGATAGGGCACCAAGGCACCGTGACGAGCAGCAACAGCTTTCAGTGCTGGGCCCTTCCCTGTGGGCGAAGGAGACGGACCTTTGCCTTTTCGGCAAGAGGCTCTGCCGCGGCCGAGCGCCATCAGATGTTGCGTCTCTGGGAAAGCACCGCTCCCCAGTGCTGTTGTGCCTGTAGATAGGGCGCCAAGGCACCGTGAAGAGCAGCAAGAGCTTTCAGGGCTGGGCCCTTCCCTGTGGGAGAAGGAGCCGGACGTTTGCCTTTTCGGCAAGAGGCTCTGCCGCGGCCGAGCGCCATGAGATGTTGCGTCTCTGGGAAAGCACAGATCCCCAGTGCTGTTGTGCCTGTAGATAGGGCGCCAAGGCACCGTGAAGAGCAGCAACAGCTTTCAGGGCTGGGCCCTTCCCTGTGGCAGAAGGAGCCGGACGTTTGCCTTTTCGGCAAGAGGCTGTGCCGCGGCCGAGCGCCATGAGATGTTGCGTCTCTGGGAAATCCCATATAGCCAGTGCTGTTGTGACTGTAGATAGGGCACCAAGGTTAGGTGAAGAGCAGCAACAGGTTTCAGGGCTGGGCCCTTCCCTGTGGGAGAAGGAGCCGGACGTTTGGCTTTTCGGCAAGAGGCTCTGCCGCGGCCGAGCGCCATGAGATGTTGTGTCTCTGGGAAAGCACAGATCCCCAGTGCTGTTGTGCCTGTAGATAGGGCGCCAAGGTTAGGTGAAGAGCAGCAACAGCTTTCAGGGCTGGGCCCTTCCCTGTGGGAGAAGGAGCCGGACGTTTGCCTTTTCGACAAGAGGCTCTGCCGCGGCCGAGCGCCATTAGATGTTGCGTCTCTGGAAAGCACCGATCCCCAGTGCTGTTGTGCCTCTAGATAGGGCACCAAGGGACCGTGAAGAGCAGCAACAGCTTTAAAGGCTGGGCCCTTCTCTGTGGGAGAAGGAACTGGACGTTTGCCTTCTCGGCTAGTGGCTCTGCCGCGGCCGAGCGCCATGAGATGTTGCGTCTCTGGGAAAGCACAGATCCCCACTGCTGTTTTGCCTATACACAGGGCGCCAAGGCACCGTGAAGAGCAGCAACAGCTTTCAGGGCTGGACCCTTCCCTGTGGGAGAAGGAGCCGGACGTTTGCCTTTTCGGCAAGAGGCTCTGCCGCATCGGAGGGCCGTGAGATGTTGCGTCTCCTGAAAGCACATATCCCAGTGCTGTTGTGCCTGTAGATAGGGCACCAAGGTTAGATGAAGAGCAGCAACACCTTTAAGGGCTGGGCCCTTCCGTGTGGGAGAAGGATCCGGACGTTTGCCTTTTCGGCAAGAGGCTCTGCCGCGGCCGAGCGCCATGAAATGTTGCGTCTCTGGGAAAGCACAGATCCCCACTGCTGTTGTGCCTATACATAGGGCGCCAAGGCACCGTGAAGGGCAGGAACAGCTTTCAGGGCTGGGCCCTTCCCTGTGGGAGAAGGAGCCGGACGTTTGCCTTTTCGGCAAGAGGCTCTGCCGCGGCCGAGCGCCATGTGATGTTGCATCTCTGGGAAAGCACCGATCCCCAGTGCTGTTGTGACTGTATATAGGGCACCAAGGTTAGGTGAAGAGCAGCAACATCTTTCAGGGCTGGGCCCTTCCCTGTGGGAGAAGGAGCCGGACGTTTGCCTTTTCGGCAAGAGGCTCTGCTGCGGCCGAGCGCCATGAGATGTTGCGTCTCTGGGAAAGCACCGATCCCCAGTGCTGTTGTGCCTGTAGATAGGGCGCCAAGGCACCGTGAAGAGCAGCAACAGCTTTCAGGGCTGGGCCCTTCCCTGTGGGAGAAGGAGCCGGACGTTTGCCTTTTCGGCAAGAGGCTCTGCCGCGGCCGAGCGCCATGAGATGTTGCGTCTCTGGGAAAGCACATATCCCCAGTGCTGTTGTGCCTGTAGATAGGGCGCCAAGGCACCGTGAGGAGCAGCAAAAGCTTTCAGGTCTGGGCCCTTCCCTGTGGGAGAAGGAGCCGGACGTTTGCCTTTTCGGCAAGAGACTCTGCCGCGGCCGAGCGCCATGAGATGTTGCGTCTCTGGGAAAGCACAGATCCCCACTGCTGTTGTGCCTATACATAGGGCGCCAAGGCACAGTGAAGAGCAGCAACAGCTTTCAGGGCTGGGCCCTTCCCTGTGGGAGAAGGAGCCGGACGTTTGCCTTTTCGACAAGAGGCTCTGCCGCGTACGAGCGCCATGAGATATTGCGTCTCTGGGAAAGCAGAGATCCCCAGTGCTGTTGTGCCTGTAGATAGGGCGCCAAGGCACCGTGAAGAGCAGCAACAGCTTTCAGGTCTGGACCCTTCTCTGTGGGCGAAGTAACCGTTTGTTTGCCTTTTCGGCTAGTGGCTCTGCCGCGGCCGAGCGCCATGAGATATTGCGTCTCTGGGAAAGCACAGATTGCCAGTGCTGTTGTGCCTGTGGATAGGGCACCAAGGCACCGTGAAGAGCAGCAACAGGTTTCAGGGCTGGGCCCTTCCCTGTGGGAGAAGGAGCCGGACGTTTGCCTTTTCGGCAAGAGGCTCTGCCGCGGCCGAGCGCCATGAGATATTGCGTCTCTGGGAAAGCACCGATCCCCAGTGCTGTTGTGCATATACATAGGGCGCCAAGGCACCGTGAAGACCAGCAAGAGCTTTCAGGGCTGGGCCCTTCCTTGTTGGAGAACGAGCCGGACATTTGCCTTTTCGGCAAGAGGCTCTGCCGCGGCCGAGCACCATGAGATGTTGCATCTCTGGGAAAGCAGAGATCCCCAGTGCTGTTGTGCCTGTAGATAGGGCACCATGGCCCAGTGAAGAGCAGCAAGAGCTTTCAGGGCTGGGCCCTTCCCTGTGGGAGAAGGAGCTGGATGTTTGCCTTTTCGGCAAGAGGCTATGCCGCGGCCGAGCACCATGAGATGTTGCGTCTCTGGGAAAGCAGAGATCCCCAGTGCTGTTGTGCCTATACATAGGGCGCCAAGGCACAGTGAAGAGCAGCAACAGGTTTCAGGGCTGGGCCCTTCCCTGTGGGAGAAGGAGCCGGACGTTTGCCTTTTCGGCAAGAGGCTCTGCCGAGGCCGAGCGCCATGAGATGTTGCATCTCTGGGAAAGCTCCGATCCCCAGTGCTGTTGTGCCTCTAGATAGGGCGCCAAGGTTAGTTGAAGAGCAGCAACAGCTTTCAGGGCTGGGCCCTTCCCTGTGGGAGAAGGAGCCGGACGTTTGCCTTTTTGGCTAGAGGCTCTGCTGCGGCCAAGCTCCATGAGATGTTGTGTCTCTTGGAAATCCCATATCTCCAGTGCTGTCGTGTCTGTAGATAGAGCACCAAGGCACTGTGAAGAGCAGCAAGAGGTTTCAGGGCTGGGCCTTTCCCTGTGGGAGAAGGAGCCGGACGTTTGCCTTTTCGGCAAGAGGCTCTGCTGCGGCCGAGCGCCATGAGATGTTGCGTCTCTGGGAAAGCACCGATCCCCAGTGCTGTTGTGCCTGTAGATAGGGCACCAAGGCACCGTGACGAGCAGCAACAGCTTTCAGGGCTGGGCCCTTCCCTGTGGGAGAAGGAGACGGACGTTTGCCTTTTCGGCAAGAGTCTCTTCCGCGGCCGAGCGCCATGAGATGTTGCGTCTCTGGGAAAGCAGAGATCCCCAGTGCTGTTGTGCCTGTAGATAGGGCGCCAAGGCACCGTGAAGAGCAGCAACAGCTTTCAGGGCTGGGCCCTTCCCTGTGGGAGAAGGAGCCGGACGTTTGCCTTTTCGGCAAGAGGCTCTGCCTTGGCCGAGCGCCATGAGATGTTGCGTCTCTGGGAAAGCCCATATCCCCAGTGCTGTTGTGCCTGTAGATAGGGCGCCAAGGCACCGTGAGGAGCAGCAAAAGCTTTCAGGTCTGGGCCCTTCCCTGTGGGAGAAGGAGCCGGACGTTTGCCTTTTCGGCAAGAGACTCTGCCGCGGCCGAGCGCCATGAGATGTTGCGTCTCTGGGAAAGCACAGATCCCCACTGCTGTTGTGCCTATACATAGGGAGCCAAGGCACAGTGAAGAGCAGCAACAGCTTTCAGGGCTGGGCCCTTCCTGTGGGAGAAGGAGCCGGACGTTTGCTTTTTCGACAAGAGGCTCTGCCGCGTACGAGCGCCATGAGATATTGCGTCTCTGGGAAAGCACAGATCCCCAGTGCTGTTGTGCCTGTAGATAGGGCACCAAGGCACCGTGAAGAGCAGCAACAGCTTTCAGGGCTGGGCCCTTCCTTGTGGGAGTAGGAGCCGGACGTTTGCCTTTTCGGCAAGAGGCTCTGCTGAGGCCGAGCGCCATGAGATGTTGTGTTTCTGGGAAAGCCCATATCCACAGTGCTGTTGTGCCTATAGATAGGGTGCCAAGGCACCGTGAAGAGCAGCAACAGCTTTCAGGGCTGGGCCCTTCCCTGTGGGAGAAGGAGCCGGACGTTTGCCTTTTCGGCTAGAGGCTCTGCAGCGGACGAGCGCCATGAGATGTTGCATGTCTTGGAAATCCCATATCTCCAGTGCTGTTGTGCCTGTAGATAGGGCGCCAAGGCACCGTGAAGAGCAGCAACAGCTTTCAGGTCTGGACCCTTCTCTGTGGGCGAAGGAGCTGGACGTTTGCCTTTTCGGCAAGAGGCTCTGCCGCGGCCGAGCGCCATGAGATATTGCGTCTCTGGGAAAGCACAGATTGCCAGTGCTGTTGTGCCTGTGGATAGGGCGCCAAGGCACCGTGAAGACCAGCAAGAGCTTTCAGGGCTGGGCCCTTCCTTGTTGGAGAACGAGCCGGACATTTGCCTTTTCGGCAAGAGGCTCTGCCGCGGCCGAGCACCATGAGATATTGCGTCTCTGGGAAAGCAGAGATCCCCAGTGCTGTTGTACCTATACATAGGGCGCCAAGGCACAGTGAAGAGCAGCAACAGCTTTCAGGGCTGGGCCCTTCCCTGTGGCATAAGGAGCCGGACGTTTGCTTTTTCGACAAGAGGCTCTGCCGCGTACGAGCGCCATGAGATATTGCGTCTCTGGGAAAGCACAGATCCCCAGTGCTGTTGTGCCTGTAGATAGGGCACCAAGGCACCGTGAAGAGCAGCAACAGCTTTCAGGGCTGGGCCCTTCCTTGTGGGAGAAGGAGCCGGACGTTTGCCTTTTCGGCAAGAGGCTCTGCTGAGGCCGAGCGCCATGAGATGTTGTGTCTCTGGGAAAGCCCATATCCACAGTGCTGTTGTACCTATAGATAGGGTGCCAAGGCACCGTGAAGAGCAGCAACGGCTTTCAGGGCTGGGCCCTTCCCTGTGGGAGAAGGAGCCGGACGTTTGCCTTTTCGGCTAGAGGCTCTGCAGCGGACGAGCGCCATGAGATGTTGCATGTCTTGGAAATCCCATATCTCCAGTGCTGTTGTGCCTGTAGATAGGGCGCCAAGGCACCGTGAAGAGCAGCAACAGCTTTCAGGTCTGGACCCTTCTCTGTGGGCGAAGGAGCTGGACGTTTGCCTTTTCGGCAAGAGGCTCTGCCGCGGCCGAGCGCCATGAGATATTGCGTCTCTGGGAAAGCACCGATCCCCAGTGCTGTTGTGCATATACATAGGGCGCCAAGGCACCGTGAAGACCAGCAAGAGCTTTCAGGGCTGGGCCCTTCTTTGTTGGAGAACGAGCCGGACATTTGCCTTTTCGGCAAGAGGCTCTGCCGCGGCCGAGCACCATGAGATGTTGCGTCTCTGGGAAAGCAGAGATCCCCAGTGCTGTCGTGCCTGTAGATAGGGCACCATGGCCCAGTGAAGAGCAGCAACAGCTTTCAGGGCTGGGCCCTTCCCTGTGGGAGAAGGAGCCAGACGTTTGCCTTTTCGGCAAAAGGCTCTGCCGCGGCCGAGCGCCGTGAGATGTTGCGTCTCTTGAAAGCACCGATCCCCAGTGCTCTTGTGCCTGTAGATAGGGCACCAAGGTTAGGTGAAGAGCAGCAACAGCTTTCAGGGCTGAGCCCTTCCTGTGGGAGAAGGAGCCAGACGTTTGACTTTTCGGCAAGAGGCTCTGCAGCGGCCGAGCGCCATGAGATGTTGCATCTCTTGGAAATCCCATATCTCCAGTGCTGTTGTGTCTGTAGATACAGCGCCAAGGCACTGTGAAGTGCTGCAAGAGCTTTCAGGGCTGGGCCCTTCTCTGTGGGAGAAGGAGCCGGACGTTTGCCTTTTCGGCAAGAGGCTCTGCCGCGGCCGAGCGCCATGAGATGTTGCATCTCTGGGAAAGCTCCGATCCCCAGTGCTGTTGTGCCTGTAGATAGGGCGCCAAGGTTAGTTGAAGAGCAGCAACAGCTTTCAGGGCTGGGCCCTTCCCTGTGGGAGAAGGAGCCGGACGTTTGCCTTTTTGGCTAGAGGCTCTGCTGCGGCCAAGCTCCATGAGATGTTGTGTCTCTTGGAAATCCCATAACTCCAGTGCTGTCGTGTCTGTAGATAGAGCACCAAGGCACTGTGAAGAGCAGCAAGAGGTTTCAGGGCTGGGCCTTTCCCTGTGGGAGAAGGAGCCGGACGTTTGCCTTTTCGGCAAGATGCTCTGCTGCGGCCGAGCGCCATGAGATGTTGCGTCTCTGGGAAAGCACCGATCCCCAGTGCTGTTGTGCCTGTAGATAGGGCACCAAGGCACCGTGACGAGCAGCAACAGCTTTCAGGGCTGGGCCCTTCCCTGTGGGAGAAGGAGACGGACGTTTGCCTTTTCGGCAAGAGTCTCTTCCGCGGCCGAGCGCCATGAGATGTTGCGTCTCTGGGAAAGCAGAGATCCCCAGTGCTGTTGTGCCTGTAGATAGGGCGCCAAGGCACCGTGAAGAGCAGCAACAGCTTTCAGGGCTGGGCCCTTCCCTGTGGGAGAAGGAGCCGGACGTTTGCCTTTTCGGCAAGAGGCTCTGCCTTGGCCGAGCGCCGTGAGATGTTGCGTCTCTGGGAAAGCCCATATCCCCAGTGCTGTTGTGCCTGTAGATAGGGCGCCAAGGCACCGTGAGGAGCAGCAAAAGCTTTCAGGTCTGGGCCCTTCCCTGTGGGAGAAGGAGCCGGACGTTTGCCTTTTCGGCAAGAGACTCTGCCGCGGCCGAGCGCCATGAGATGTTGCGTCTCTGGGAAAGCACAGATCCCCACTGCTGTTGTGCCTATACATAGGGAGCCAAGGCACAGTGAAGAGCAGCAACAGCTTTCAGGGCTGGGCCCTTCCTGTGGGAGAAGGAGCCGGACGTTTGCTTTTTCGACAAGAGGCTCTGCCGCGTACGAGCGCCATGAGATATTGCGTCTCTGGGAAAGCACAGATCCCCAGTGCTGTTGTGCCTGTAGATAGGGCACCAAGGCACCGTGAAGAGCAGCAACAGCTTTCAGGGCTGGGCCCTTCCTTGTGGGAGTAGGAGCCGGACGTTTGCCTTTTCGGCAAGAGGCTCTGCTGAGGCCGAGCGCCATGAGATGTTGTGTTTCTGGGAAAGCCCATATCCACAGTGCTGTTGTGCCTATAGATAGGGTGCCAAGGCACCGTGAAGAGCAGCAACAGCTTTCAGGGCTGGGCCCTTCCCTGTGGGAGAAGGAGCCGGACGTTTGCCTTTTCGGCTAGAGGCTCTGCAGCAGACGAGCGCCATGAGATGTTGCATGTCTTGGAAATCCCATATCTCCAGTGCTGTTCTGCCTGTAGATAGGGCGCCAAGGCACCGTGAAGAGCAGCAACAGCTTTCAGGTCTGGACCCTTCTCTGTGGGCGAAGGAGCTGGACGTTTGCCTTTTCGGCAAGAGGCTCTGCCGCGGCCGAGCGCCATGAGATATTGCGTCTCTGGGAAAGCACAGATTGCCAGTGCTGTTGTGCCTGTGGATAGGGCGCCAAGGCACCGTGAAGACCAGCAAGAGCTTTCAGGGCTGGGCCCTTCCTTGTTGGAGAACGAGCCGGACATTTGCCTTTTCGGCAAGAGGCTCTGCCGCGGCCGAGCACCATGAGATATTGCGTCTCTGGGAAAGCAGAGATCCCCAGTGCTGTTGTACCTATACATAGGGCGCCAAGGCACAGTGAAGAGCAGCAACAGCTTTCAGGGCTGGGCCCTTCCCTGTGGCATAAGGAGCCGGACGTTTGCTTTTTCGACAAGAGGCTCTGCCGCGTACGAGCGCCATGAGATATTGCGTCTCTGGGAAAGCACAGATCCCCAGTGCTGTTGTGCCTGTAGATAGGGCACCAAGGCACCGTGAAGAGCAGCAACAGCTTTCAGGGCTGGGCCCTTCCTTGTGGGAGAAGGAGCCGGACGTTTGCCTTTTCGGCAAGAGGCTCTGCTGAGGCCGAGCGCCATGAGATGTTGTGTCTCTGGGAAAGCCCATATCCACAGTGCTGTTGTACCTATAGATAGGGTGCCAAGGCACCGTGAAGAGCAGCAACGGCTTTCAGGGCTGGGCCCTTCCCTGTGGAGAAGGAGCCGGACGTTTGCCTTTTCGGCTAGAGGCTCTGCAGCGGACGAGCGCCATGAGATGTTGCATGTCTTGGAAATCCCATATCTCCAGTGCTGTTGTGCCTGTAGATAGGGCGCCAAGGCACCGTGAAGAGCAGCAACAGCTTTCAGGTCTGGACCCTTCTCTGTGGGCGAAGGAGCTGGACGTTTGCCTTTTCGGCAAGAGGCTCTGCCGCGGCCGAGCGCCATGAGATATTGCGTCTCTGGGAAAGCACCGATCCCCAGTGCTGTTGTGCATATACATAGGGCGCCAAGGCACCGTGAAGACCAGCAAGAGCTTTCAGGGCTGGGCCCTTCTTTGTTGGAGAACGAGCCGGACATTTGCCTTTTCGGCAAGAGGCTCTGCCGCGGCCGAGCACCATGAGATGTTGCGTCTCTGGGAAAGCAGAGATCCCCAGTGCTGTTGTGCCTGTAGATAGGGCACCATGGCCCAGTGAAGAGCAGCAACAGCTTTCAGGGCTGGGCCCTTCCCTGTGGGAGAAGGAGCCGGACGTTTGCCTTTTCGGCAAAAGGCTCTGCCGCGGCCGAGCGCCGTGAGATGTTGCGTCTCTTGAAAGCACCGATCCCCAGTGCTCTTGTGCCTGTAGATAGGGCACCAAGGTTAGGTGAAGAGCAGCAACAGCTTTCAGGGCTGGGCCCTTCCTGTGGGAGAAGGAGCCAGACTTTTGCCTTTTCGGCAAGAGGCTCTGCTGCGGCCGAGCGCCATGAGATGTTGCGTCTCTGGGAAAGCACAGATCCCCACTGCTGTTGTGCCTGTAGGTAGGGCGCCAAGGCACCGTGAAGAGCAGCAACAGCTTTCAGGGCTGGGCCCTTCCCTGTGGGAGAAGGAGCCGGACGTTTGCCTTTTTGGCTAGAGGCTCTGCTGCGGCCAAGCTCCATGAGATGTTGTGTCTCTTGGAAATCCCATATCTCCAGTACTGTCGTGTCTGTAGATAGAGCACCAAGGCACTGTGAAGAGCAGGAAGAGCTTTCAGGGTGGGCCTTTCCCTGTGGGAGAAGGAGCCGGACGTTTGCCTTTTCGGCAAGAGGCTCTGCTGCGGCCGAGCGCCATGAGATGTTGCGTCTCTAGGAAAGCACCGATCCCCAGTGCTGTTGTGCCTGTAGATAGGGCACCAAGGCACCGTGACGAGCAGCAACAGCTTTCAGGGCTGGGCCCTTCCCTGTGGGAGAAGGAGACGGACGTTTGCCTTTTCGGCAAGAGTCTCTTCCGCGGCCGAGCGCCATGAGATGTTGCGTCTCTGGGAAAGCAGAGATCCCCAGTGCTGTTGTGCCTGTAGATAGGGCGCCAAGGCACCGTGAAGAGCAGCAACAGCTTTCAGGGCTGGGCCCTTCCCTGTGGGAGAAGGAGCCGGACGTTTGCCTTTTCGGCAAGAGGCTCTGCCTTGGCCGAGCGCCATGAGATATTGCGTCTCTGGGAAAGCCCATATCCCCAGTGCTGTTGTGCCTGTAGATAGGGCGCCAAGGCACCTTGAGGAGCAGCAAAAGCTTTCAGGTCTGGGCCCTTCCCTGTGGGAGAAGGAGCCGGACGTTTGCCTTTTCGGCAAGAGACTCTGCCGCGGCCGAGCGCCATGAGATGTTGCGTCTCTGGGAAAGCACAGATCCCCACTGCTGTTGTGCCTATACATAGGGCGCCAAGGCACAGTGAAGAGCAGCAACAGCTTTCAGGGCTGGGCCCTTCCCTGTGGGAGAAGGAGCCGGACGTTTGCTTTTTCGACAAGAGGCTCTGCCGCGTACGAGCGCCATGAGATATTGCGTCTCTGGGAAAGCACAGATCCCCAGTGCTGTTGTGCCTGTAGATAGGGCACCAAGGCACCGTGAAGAGCAGCAACAGCTTTCAGGGCTGGGCCCTTCCCTGTGGGAGAAGGAGCCGGACGTTTGCCTTTTCGGCAAGAGGCTCTGCTGAGGCCGAGCGCCATGAGATGTTGTGTCTCTGGGAAAGCCCATATCCACAGTGCTGTTGTACCTATAGATAGGGTGCCAAGGCACCGTGAAGAGCAGCAACGGCTTTCAGGGCTGGGCCCTTCCCTGTGGGAGAAGGAGCCGGACGTTTGCCTTTTCGGCTAGAGGCTCTGCAGCGGACGAGCGCCATGAGATGTTGCATGTCTTGGAAATCCCATATCTCCAGTGCTGTTGTGCCTGTAGATAGGGCGCCAAGGCACCGTGAAGAGCAGCAACAGCTTTCAGGTCTGGACCCTTCTCTGTGGGCGAAGGAGCTGGACGTTTGCCTTTTCGGCAAGAGGCTCTGCCGCGGCCGAGCGCCATGAGATATTGCGTCTCTGGGAAAGCACCGATCCCCAGTGCTGTTGTGCCTGTAGATAGGGCACCAAGGCACCGTGAAGACCAGCAAGAGCTTTCAGGGCTGGGCCCTTCCTTGTTGGAGAACGAGCCGGACATTTGCCTTTTCGGCAAGAGGCTCTGCCGCGGCCGAGCACCATGAGATGTTGCGTCTCTGGGAAAGCAGAGATCCCCAGTGCTGTTGTGCCTGTAGATAGGGCACCATGGCCCAGTGAAGAGCAGCAACAGCTTTCAGGGCTGGGCCCTTCCCTGTGGGAGAAGGAGCCAGACGTTTGCCTTTTCGGCAAAAGGCTATGCCGCGGCCGAGCACCATGAGATGTTGCGTCTCTGGGAAAGCTCCGATCCCCAGTGCTGTTGTGCCTATACATAGGGCGCCAAGGTTAGGTGAAGAGCAGCAACAGCTTTCAGGGCTGGGCCCTTCCCTGTGGTAGAAGGAGCCGGACGTTTGCCTTTTCGGCAAGAGGCTCTGCCGCATCGGAGGGCCGTGAGATGTTGCGTCTACTGAAAGCACATAACCCAGTGCTGTTGTGCCTGTAGATAGGGCACCAAGGCACCGTGAAGAGCAGCAACACCTTTCAGGGCTGGGCCCTTCCCTGTGGGAGAAGGATCCGGACGTTTGCCTTTCGGCAAGAGGCTCTGCCGCGGCCGAGCGCCGTGAGATGTTGCGTCTCTTGAAAGCACCGATCCCCAGTGCTGTTGTGCCTGTAGATAGGGCACCAAGGTTAGGTGAAGAGCAGCAACACCTTTCATGGCTGGGCCCTTCCGTGTGGGAGAAGGAGCCAGACGTTTGACTTTTCGGCAAGAGGCTCTGCAGCGGACGAGCGCCATGAGATGTTGCATGTCTTGGAAATCCAATATCTCCAGTGCTGTTGTGCCTGTAGATAGGGCGCCAAGGCACCGTGAAGACCAGCAAGAGCTTTCAGGGCTGGGCCCTTCCCTGTGGGAGAAGGAGCCGGACGTTTGCCTTTTCGGCAAGAGGCTCTGCCGCGGCCGAGCGCCATGAGATGTTGCGTCTCTGGGAAAGCAGAGATCCCCAGTGCTGTTGTGCCTGTAGATAGGGCACCATGGCCCAGTGAAGAGCAGCAACAGCTTTCAGGGCTGGGCCCTTCCCTGTGGGAGAAGGAGCCGGACGTTTGCCTTTTCGGCAAGAGGCTCTGCCGCGGCCGAGCGCCATGAGATGTTGTGTCTCTGGGAAAGCCCATATCCCCAGTGCTGTTGTGCCTGTAGATAGGGCGCCAAGGCACCGTGAAGAGCAGCAACAGGTTTCAGGGCTGGGCCCTTCCCTGTGGGAGAAGGAGCCGGACGTTTGCCTTTTCGGCAAGAGGCTCTGCCGAGGCCGAGCGCCATGTGAAGTTGCGTCTCTGGGAAAGCAGAGATCCCCACTGCTGTTGTGCCTCTAGATAGGGCGCCAAGGTTAGGTGAAGAGCAGCAACAGCTTTCAGCGCTGGACCCTTCCCTGTGGGAGAAGGAGCCGGATGTTTGCCTTTTCGGCTAGAGGATCTGCAGCGGCCGAGCGCCATGAGATGTTGCATCTCTTGGAAATCCCATATCTCCAGTGCTGTTGTGTCTGTAGATACAGCGCCAAGGCACTGTGAAGTGCTGCAAGAGCTTTCAGGGCTGGGCCCTTCCCTGTGGGAGAAGGAGCCGGACGTTTGCCTTTTCGGCAAGAGGCTCTGCCGCGGCCGCGCGCCATGAGATGTTGCATCTCTGGGAAAGCTCCGATCCCCAGTGCTGTTGTGCCTGTAGATAGGGCGCCAAGGTTAGGTGAAGAGCAGCAACAGCTTTCAGGGCTGGGCCCTTCCCTGTGGGAGAAGGAGCCGGACGTTTGCCTTTTTGGCTAGAGGCTCTGCTGCGGCCAAGCTCCATGAGATGTTGTGTCTCTTGGAAATCCCATATCTCCAGTGCTGTCGTGTCTGTAGATAGAGCACCAAGGCACTGTGAAGAGCAGCAAGAGCTTTCAGGGCTGGGCCTTTCCCTGTGGGAGAAGGAGCCGGACGTTTGCCTTTTCGGCAAGAGGCTCTGCTGCGGGCCGAGCGCCATGAGATGTTGCGTCTCTGGGAAAGCACCGATCCCCAGTGCTGTTGTGCCTGTAGATAGGGCACCAAGGCACCGTGACGAGCAGCAACAGCTTTCAGGGCTGGGCCCTTCCCTGTGGGAGAAGGAGACGGACGTTTGCCTTTTCGGCAAGAGTCTCTTCCGCGGCCGAGCGCCATGAGATGTTGCGTCTCTGGGAAAGCAGAGATCCCCAGTGCTGTTGTGCCTGTAGATAGGGCGCCAAGGCACCGTGAAGAGCAGCAACAGCTTTCAGGGCTGGGCCCTTCCCTGTGGGAGAAGGAGCCGGACGTTTGCCTTTTCGGCAAGAGGCTCTGCCTTGGCCGAGCGCCATGAGATGTTGCGTCTCTGGGAAAGCCCATATCCCCAGTGCTGTTGTGCCTGTAGATAGGGCGCCAAGGCACCGTGAGGAGCAGCAAAAGCTTTCAGGTCTGGGCCCTTCCCTGTGGGAGAAGGAGCCGGACGTTTGCCTTTTCGGCAAGAGACTCTGCCGCGGCCGAGCGCCATGAGATGTTGCGTCTCTGGGAAAGCACAGATCCCCACTGCTGTTGTGCCTATACATAGGGAGCCAAGGCACAGTGAAGAGCAGCAACAGCTTTCAGGGCTGGGCCCTTCCTGTGGGAGAAGGAGCCGGACGTTTGCTTTTTCGGCAAGAGGCTCTGCCGCGTACGAGCGCCATGAGATATTGCGTCTCTGGGAAAGCATAGATCCCCAGTGCTGTTGTGCCTGTAGATAGGGCACCAAGGCACCGTGAAGAGCAGCAACAGCTTTCAGGGCTGGGCCCTTCCTTGTGGGAGTAGGAGCCGGACGTTTGCCTTTTCGGCAAGAGGCTCTGCTGAGGCCGAGCGCCATGAGATGTTGTGTTTCTGGGAAAGCCCATATCCACAGTGCTGTTGTGCCTATAGATAGGGTGCCAAGGCACCGTGAAGAGCAGCAACAGCTTTCAGGGCTGGGCCCTTCCCTGTGGGAGAAGGAGACGGACGTTTGCCTTTTCGGCTAGAGGCTCTGCAGCGGACGAGCGCCATGAGATGTTGCATGTCTTGGAAATCCCATATCTCCAGTGCTGTTGTGCCTGTAGATAGGGCGCCAAGGCACCGTGAAGAGCAGCAACAGCTTTCAGGTCTGGACCCTTCTCTGTGGGCGAAGGAGCTGGACGTTTGCCTTTTCGGCAAGAGGCTCTGCCGCGGCCGAGCGCCATGAGATGTTGCGTCTCTGGGAAAGCACCGATCCCCAGTGCTGTTGTGCATATACATAGGGCGCCAAGGCACCGTGAAGACCAGCAAGAGCTTTCAGGGCTGGGCCCTTCCCTGTTGGAGAACGAGCCGGACATTTGCCTTTTCGGCAAGAGGCTCTGCCGCGGCCGAGCACCATGAGATGTTGCGTCTCTGGGAAAGCAGAGATCCCCAGTGCTGTTGTGCCTGTAGATAGGGCACCATGGCCCAGTGAAGAGCAGCAACAGCTTTCAGGGCTGGGCCCTTCCCTGTGGGAGAAGGAGCCGGACGTTTGCCTTTTTGGCAAGAGGCTCTGCCGCATCGGAGGGCCGTGAGATGTTGCGTCTACTGAAAGCACATATCCCAGTGCTGTTGTGCCTGTAGATAGGGCACCAAGGTTAGATGAAGAGCAGCAACAGCTTTCAGGGCTGGGCCCTTCCCTGTGGGAGAAGGATCCGGACGTTTGCCTTTCGGCAAGAGGCTCTGCCGCGGCCGAGCGCCGTGAGATGTTGCGTCTCTTGAAAGCACCGATCCCCAGTGCTGTTGTGCCTGTAGATAGGGCACCAAGGTTAGGTGAAGAGCAGCAACACCTTTCATGGCTGGGCCCTTCCGTGTGGGAGAAGGAGCCAGACGTTTGACTTTTCGGCAAGAGGCTCTGCAGCGGACGAGCGCCATGAGATGTTGCATGTCTTGGAAATCCCATATCTCCAGTGCTGTTGTGCCTGTAGATAGGGCGCCAAGGCACCGTGAAGACCAGCAAGAGCTTTCAGGGCTGGGCCTTTCCCTGTGGGAGAAGGAGACGGACGTTTGCCTTTTCGGCAAGAGGCTCTGCCGCGGTCGAGCGCCATGAGATGTTGCGTCTCTGGGAAAGCAGAGATCCCCAGTGCTGTTGTGCCTGTAGATAGGGCACCATGGCCCAGTGAAGAGCAGCAACAGCTTTCAGGGCTGGGCCCTTCCCTGTGGGAGAAGGAGACGGACGTTTGCCTTTTCGGCAAGAGGCTCTGCCGCGGCCGAGCGCCATGAGATGTTGCGTCTCTGGGAAAGCCCATATCCCCAGTGCTGTTGTGCCTGTAGATAGGGCGCCAAGGCACCGTGAAGAGCAGCAAAAGCTTTCAGGTCTGGGCCCTTCCCTGTGGGAGAAGGAGCCGGACGTTTGCCTTTTCGGCAAGAGACTCTGCCGCGGCCGAGCGCCATGAGATGTTGCGTCTCTGGGAAAGCACAGATCCCCACTGCTGTGTGCCTATACATAGGGCGCCAAGGCACAGTGAAGAGCAGCAACAGCTTTCAGCCTGGGCCCTTCCCTGTGGGAGAAGGAGCCGGATGTTTGCCTTTTCGACAAGAGGCTCTGCCGCGTCCGAGCGCCATGAGATATTGCGTCTCTGGGAAAGCACAGATCCCCAGTGCTGTTGTGCCTGTAGATAGGGCACCAAGGCACCGTGAAGAGAAGCAACAGCTTTCAGGGCTGGGCCCTTCCCTGTGGGAGAAGGAACCGGACGTTTGCCTTTTCGGCTAGTGGCTCTGCCGCGGCCGAGCGCCATGAGATATTGCGTCTCTGGGAAAGCTTAGATTGCCAGTGCTGTTGTGCCTGTGGATAGGGCACCAAGGCACCGTGAAGAGCAGCAACAGGTTTCAGGGCTGGGCCCTTCCCTGTGGGAGAAGGAGCCGGACGTTTGCCTTTTCGGCAAGAGGCTCTGCCGCGGCCGAGCGCCATGAGATATTGCGTCTCTGGGAAAGCACCGATCCCCAGTGCTGTTGTGCATATACATAGGGCGCCAAGGCACCGTGAAGACCAGCAAGAGCTTTCAGGGCTGGGCCCTTCCTTGTTGGAGAACGAGCCGGACATTTGCCTTTTCGGCAAGAGTCTCTGCCGCGGCCGAGCACCATGAGATGTTGCGTCTCTGGGAAAGCAGAGATCCCCAGTGCTGTTGTGCCTGTAGATAGGGCACCATGGCCCAGTGAAGAGCAGCAACAGCTTTCAGGGCTGGGCCCTTCCCTGTGGGAGAAGGAGCTGGACGTTTGCCTTTTCGGCAAGAGGCTATGCCGCGGCCGAGCGCCATGAGATGTTGCATCTCTGGGAAAGCTCCGATCCCCAGTGCTGTTGTGCCTATACATAGGTCGCCAAGGCACAGTGAAGAGCAGCAACAGGTTTCAGGGCTGGGCCCTTCCCTGTGGGAGAAGGAGCCGGACGTTTGCCTTTTCGGCTAGAGGCTCTGCAGCGGACGAGCGCCATGAGATGTTGCATGTCTTGGAAATCCCATATCTCCAGTGCTGTTGTGTCTGTAGATAGAGCGCCAAGGCACCGTGAAGAGCAGCAAGAGCTTTCAGGGCTGGGCCCTTCCCTGTGGGAGAAGGAACCGGACGTTTGCCTTTTCGGCAAGAGGCTCTGCTGAGGCCGAGCGCCATGAGATGTTGTGTCTCTGGGAAAGCCCATATCCCCAGTGCTATTGTGACTGTAGATAGGGCGCCAAGGCACCGTGAAGAGCAGCAACAGCTTTCAGGGCTGGGCCCTTCCCTGTGGGAGAAGGAGCCGGACGTTTGCCTTTTCGGCTAGAGGCTCTGCAGCGGACGAGTGCCATGAGATGTTGCGTCTCTGGGAAAGCACAGATTGCCAGTGCTGTTGTGCCTGTGGATAGGGCACCAAGGCACCGTGAAGAGCAGCAACAGGTTTCAGGGCTGGGACCTTCCCTGTGGGAGAAGGAGCCGGACGTTTGCCTTTTCGGCAAGAGGCTCTGCCGCGGCCGAGCGCCATGAGATATTGCGTCTCTGGGAAAGCACCGATCCCCAGTGCTGTTGTGCATATACATAGGGCGCCAAGGCACCGTGAAGACCAGCAAGAGCTTTCAGGGCTGGGCCCTTCCTTGTTGGAGAACGAGCCGGACATTTGCCTTTTCGGCAAGAGGCTCTGCCGCGGCCGAGCACCATGAGATGTTGCGTCTCTGGGAAAGCAGAGATCCCCAGTGCTGTTGTGCCTGTAGATAGGGCACCATGGCCCAGTGAAGAGCAGCAACAGCTTTCAGGGCTGGGCCCTTCCCTGTGGGAGAAGGAGCTGGACGTTTGCCTTTTCGGCAAGAGGCTATGCCGCGGCCGAGCACCATGAGATGTTGCGTCTCTGGGAAAGCAGAGATCCCCAGTGCTGTTGTGCCTATACATAGGTCGCCAAGGCACAGTGAAGAGCAGCAACAGGTTTCAGGGCTGGGCCCTTCCCTGTGGGAGAAGGAGCCGGACGTTTGCCTTTTCGGCAAGAGGCTCTGCCGAGGCCGAGCGCCATGTGAAGTTGCGTCTCTGGGAAAGCAGAGATCCCCACTGCTGTTGTGCCCATAGATAGGGCACCAAGGTTAGGTGAAGAGCAGCAACAGCTTTCAGCGCTGGACCCTTCCCTGTGGGAGAAGGAGCCGGACGTTTGCCTTTTCGGCTAGAGGATCTGCAGCGGCCGAGCTCCATGAGATGTTGCGTCTCTTGGAAATCCCATATCTCCAGTGCTGTTGTGTCTGTAGATACAACGCCAAGGCACTGTGAAGTGCTGCAAGAGCTTTCAGGGCTGGGACCTTCCCTGTGGGAGAAGTAGCCGGACGTTTGCCTTTTCGGCAAGAGGCTCTGCCGTGGCCGAGCGCCATGAGATGTTGCGTCTCTGGGAAAGCTCCGATCCCCAGTGTTGTTGTGCCTGTAGATAGGGCGCCAAGGTTAGGTGAAGAGCAGCAACAGCTTTCAGGGCTGGGCCCTTCCCTGTGGGAGAAGGAGCCGGACGTTTGCCTTTTCGGCAAGAGGCTCTGCTGCGGCCAAGCTCCATGTGATGTTGTGCCTCTTGAAAATCCCATATCTCCAGTGCTGTCGTGTCTGTAGATAGAGCACCAAGGCACTGTGAAGAGCAGGAAGAGCTTTCAGGGCTGGGCCTTTCCCTGTGGGAGAAGGAGCCGGACGTTTGCCTTTTCGGCAAGAGGCTCTGCCGCGGCCGAGCGCCGTGAGATGTTGCGTCTCTTGAAAGCACCGATCCCCAGTGCTCTTGTGCCTGTAGATAGGGCGCCAAGGTTAGGTGAAGAGCAGCAACAGGTTTCAGGGCTGGGCCCTTCCTTGTGGGAGAAGGAGCCGGACGTTTGCCTTTTCGGCAAGAGGCTCTGCTGAGGCCGAGCGCCATGAGATGTTGCGTCTCTGGGAAAGCATAGATCCCCAGTGCTGTTGTGCCTATACATAGGGCGCCAAGGCACAGTGAAGAGCAGCAACAGCTTTCAGGGCTGGGCCCTTCCCTGTGGTAGAAGGAGCCGGACGTTTGCCTTTTCGGCAAGAGGCTCTGACGCATCGGAGGGCCGTGAGATGTTGCGTCTACTGAAAGCACATATCCCAGTGCTGTTGTGCCTGTAGATAGGGCACCAAGGTTAGATGAAGAGCAGCAACACCTTTCAGGGCTGGGCCCTTCCGTGTGGGAGAAGGATCCAGACGTTTGCCTTTTCGGCAAGAGGCTCTGCCGCGGCCGAGCGCCGTGATATGTTGCGTCTCTTGAAAGCACCGATCCCCAGTGCTCTTGTGCCTGTAGATAGGGCACCAAGTTTAGGTGAAGAGCAGCAACAGCTTTCAGGGCTGGGCCCTTCCTGTGGGAGAAGGAGCCAGACGTTTGACTTTTCGGCAAGAGGCTCTGCTGCGGCCGATCGCCATGAGATGTTGCGTCTCTGGGAAAGCACAGATCCCCACTGCTGTTGTGCCTATACATAGGGCGCCAAGGCACCGTGAAGAGCAGCAACAGCTTTCAGGGCTGGGCCCTTCCCTGTGGGAGAAGGAGCCGGACGTTTGCCTTTTCGGCAAGAGGCTCTGCCGCGGCCGAGCGCCATGAGATATTGCGTCTCTGGGAAAGCACCGATCCCCAGTGCTGTTGTGCATATACATAGGGCGCCAAGGCACCGTGAAGACCAGCAAGAGCTTTCAGGGCTGGGCCCTTCCTTGTTGGAGAACGAGCCGGACATTTGCCTTTTCGGCAAGAGGCTCTGCCGCGGCCGAGCACCATGAGATGTTGCGTCTCTGGGAAAGCAGAGATCCCCAGTGCTGTTGTGCCTGTAGATAGGGCACCATGGCCCAGTGAAGAGCAGCAACAGCTTTCAGGGCTGGGCCCTTCCCTGTGGGAGAAGGAGCTGGACGTTTGCCTTTTCGGCAAGAGGCTATGCCTCGGCCGAGCACCATGAGATGTTGCGTCTCTGGGAAAGCAGAGATCCCCAGTGCTGTTGTGCCTATACATAGGTCGCCAAGGCACAGTGAAGAGCAGCAACAGGTTTCAGGGCTGGGCCCTTCCCTGTGGGAGAAGGAGCCGGACGTTTGCCTTTTCGGCAAGAGGCTCTGCCGAGGCCGAGCGCCATGTGAAGTTGCGTCTCTGGGAAAGCAGAGATCCCCACTGCTGTTGTGCCTCTAGATAGGGCGCCAAGGTTAGGTGAAGAGCAGCAACAGCTTTCAGCGCTGGACCCTTCCCTGTGGGCGAAGGAGCCGGACGTTTGCCTTTTCGGCTAGAGGATCTGCAGCGGCCGAGCTCCATGAGATGTTGCGTCTCTTGGAAATCCCATATCTCCAGTGCTGTTGTGTCTGTAGATACAGCGCCAAGGCACTGTGAAGTGCTGCAAGAGCTTTCAGGGCTGGGACCTTCCCTGTGGGAGAAGTAGCCGGACGTTTGCCTTTTCGGCAAGAGGCTCTGCCGTGGCCGAGCGCCATGAGATGTTGCGTGTCTGGGAAAGCTCCGATCCCCAGTGCTGTTGTGCCTGTAGATAGGGCGCCAAGGTTAGGTGAAGAGCAGCAACAGCTTTCAGGGCTGGGCCCTTCCCTGTGGGAGAAGGAGCCGGACGTTTGCCTTTTCGGCAAGAGGCTCTGCTGCGGCCAAGCTCCATGTGATGTTGTGCCTCCTGAAAATCCCATATCTCCAGTGCTGTCGTGTCTGTAGATAGAGCACCAAGGCACTGTGAAGAGCAGGAAGAGCTTTCAGGGCTGGGCCTTTCCCTGTGGGAGAAGGAGCCGGACGTTTGCCTTTTCGGCAAGAGGCTCTGCCGCGGCCGAGCGCCGTGAGATGTTGCGTCTCTTGAAAGCACCGATCCCCAGTGCTCTTGTGCCTGTAGATAGGGCACCAAGGTTAGGTGAAGAGCAGCAACAGCTTTCAGGGCTGGGCCCTTCCTGTGGGAGAAGGAGCCAGACGTTTGACTTTTCGGCAAGAGGCTCTGCTGCGGCCGAGCGCCATGAGATGTTGCGTCTCTGGGAAAGCACAGATCCCCACTGCTGTTGTGCCTATACATAGGGCGCCAAGGCACCGTGAAGAGCAGCAACAGCTTTCAGGGCTGGGCCCTTCCCTGTGGGAGAAGGAGCCGGACGTTTGCCTTTTCGGCAAGAGGCTCTGCTGCGGCCGAGCGCCATGAGATATTGCGTCTCTGGGAAAGCACCGATCCCCAGTGCTGTTGTGCATATACATAGGGCGCCAAGGCACCGTGAAGACGAGCAAGAGCTTTCAGGGCTGGGCCCTTCCTTGTTGGAGAACGAGCCGGACATTTGCCTTTTCGGCAAGAGGCTCTGCCGCGGCCGAGCGCCATGAGATGTTGCGTCTCTGGGAAAGCAGAGATCCCCAGTGCTGTTGTGCCTGTAGATAGGGCACCATGGCCCAGTGAAGAGCAGCAACAGCTTTCAGGGCTGGGCCCTTCCCTGTGGGAGAAGGAGACGGACGTTTGCCTTTTCGGCAAGAGTCTCTTCCGCGGCCGAGCGCCATGAGATGTTGCATCTCTGGGAAAGCAGAGATCCCCAGTGCTGTTGTGCCTGTAGATTGGGCGCCAAGGCACCATGAAGAGCAGCAACAGCTTTCAGGGCTGGGCCCTTCCCTGTGGGAGAAGGAGCCGGACGTTTGCCTTTTCGGCAAGAGGCTCTGCCGCGGCCGAGCGCCATGAGATGTTGCGTCTCTGGGAAAGCCCATATCCCCAGTGCTGTTGTGCCTGTAGATAGGGCGCCAAGGCACCGTGAAGAGCAGCAAAAGCTTTCAGGTCTGGGCCCTTCCCTGTGGGAGAAGGAGCCGGACGTTTGCCTTTTCGGTAAGAGACTCTGCCGCAGCCGAGCGCCATGAGATGTTGCGTCTCTGGGAAAGCACAGATCCCCAGTGCTGTTGTGCCTGTAGATAGGGCACCAAGGCACCGTGAAGAGCAGCAACAGCTTTCAGGGCTGCGCCCTTCCCTGTGGCAGAAGGAGCCGGACGTTTGCCTTTTCGGCTAGAGGCTCTGCAGCGGACGAGCGCCATGAGATGTTGCATGTCTTGGAAATCCCATATCTCCAGTGCTGTTGTGTCTGTAGATAGAGCGCCAAGGCACCGCGAAGAGCAGCAAGAGCTTTCAGGGCTGGGCCCTTCCCTGTGGGAGAAGGAGCCGGACGTTTGCCTTTTCGGCAAGAGGCTCTGCCTCGGCCGAGCGCCATGAGATGTTGCGTCTCTGGGAAAGCTCCGATCCCCAGTGCTGTTGTGCCTGTAGATAGGGTGCCAAGGCACCGTGAAGAGCAGCAACAGCTTTCAGGTCTGGACCCTTCTCTGTAGGCGAAGGAACCGGACGTTTGCCTTTTCGGCTAGTGGCTCTGCCGCGTCCGAGCGCCATGAGATATTGCGTCTCTGGGAAAGCACAGATTGCCAGTGCTGTTGTGCATATACATAGGGCGCCAAGGCACCGTGAAGACCAGCAAGAGCTTTCAGGGCTGGGCCCTTCCTTGTTGGAGAACGAGCCGGACATTTGCCTTTTCGGCAAGAGGCTCTGCCGCGGCCGAGCACCATGAGATGTTGCGTCTCTGGGAAAGCAGAGATCCCCAGTGCTGTTGTGCCTGTAGATAGGGCACCATGGCCCAGTGAAGAGCAGCAACAGCTTTCAGGGCTGGGCCCTTCCCTGTGGGAGAAGGAGACGGACGTTTGCCTTTTCGGCAAGAGTCTCTTCCGCGGCCGAGCGCCATGAGATGTTGCATCTCTGGGAAAGCAGAGATCCCCAGTGCTGTTGTGCCTGTAGATTGGGCGCCAAGGCACCATGAAGAGCAGCAACAGCTTTCAGGGCTGGGCCCTTCCCTGTGGGAGAAGGAGCCGGACGTTTGCCTTTTCGGCAAGAGGCTCTGCCGCGGCCGAGCGCCATGAGATGTTGCGTCTCTGGGAAAGCCCATATCCCCAGTGCTGTTGTGCCTGTAGATAGGGCGCCAAGGCACCGTGAAGAGCAGCAAAAGCTTTCAGGTCTGGGCCCTTCCCTGTGGGAGAAGGAGCCGGACGTTTGCCTTTTCGGTAAGAGACTCTGCCGCAGCCGAGCGCCATGAGATGTTGCGTCTCTGGGAAAGCACAGATCCCCAGTGCTGTTGTGCCTGTAGATAGGGCACCAAGGCACCGTGAAGAGCAGCAACAGCTTTCAGGGCTGCGCCCTTCCCTGTGGCAGAAGGAGCCGGACGTTTGCCTTTTCGGCTAGAGGCTCTGCAGCGGACGAGCGCCATGAGATGTTGCATGTCTTGGAAATCCCATATCTCCAGTGCTGTTGTGTCTGTAGATAGAGCGCCAAGGCACCGCGAAGAGCAGCAAGAGCTTTCAGGGCTGGGCCCTTCCCTGTGGGAGAAGGAGCCGGACGTTTGCCTTTTCGGCAAGAGGCTCTGCCTCGGCCGAGCGCCATGAGATGTTGCGTCTCTGGGAAAGCTCCGATCCCCAGTGCTGTTGTGCCTGTAGATAGGGTGCCAAGGCACCGTGAAGAGCAGCAACAGCTTTCAGGTCTGGACCCTTCTCTGTAGGCGAAGGAACCGGACGTTTGCCTTTTCGGCTAGTGGCTCTGCCGCGTCCGAGCGCCATGAGATATTGCGTCTCTGGGAAAGCACAGATTGCCAGTGCTGTTGTGCATATACATAGGGCGCCAAGGCACCGTGAAGACCAGCAAGAGCTTTCAGGGCTGGGCCCTTCCTTGTGGGAGAACGAGCCGGACATTTGCCTTTTCGGCAAGAGGCTCTGCCGCGGCCGAGCACCATGAGATGTTGCGTCTCTGGGAAAGCAGAGATCCCCAGTGCTGTTGTGCCTGTAGATAGGGCACCATGGCCCAGTGAAGAGCAGCAACAGCTTTCAGGGCTGGGCCCTTCCCAGTGGGAGAAGGAGCTGGACGTTTGCCTTTTCGGCAAGAGGCTATGCCGCGGCCGAGCACCATGAGATGTTGCGTCTCTGGGAAAGCAGAGATCCCCAGTGCTGTTGTGCCTATACATAGGTCGCCAAGGCACAGTGAAGAGCAGCAACAGGTTTCAGGGCTGGGCCCTTCCCTGTGGGAGAAGGAGCCGGACGTTTGCCTTTTCGGCAAGAGGCTCTGCCGAGGCCGAGCGCCATGTGAAGTTGCGTCTCTGGGAAAGCAGAGATCCCCACTGCTGTTGTGCCTCTAGATAGGGCGCCAAGGTTAGGTGAAGAGCAGCAACAGCTTTCAGCGCTGGACCCTTCCCTGTGGGAGAAGGAGCCGGACGTTTGCCTTTTCGGCTAGAGGATCTGCAGCGGCCGAGCTCCATGAGATGTTGCGTCTCTTGGAAATCCCATATCTCCAGTGCTGTTGTGTCTGTAGATACAGCGCCAAGGCACTGTGAAGTGCTGCAAGAACTTTCAGGGCTGGGACCTTCCCTGTGGGAGAAGTAGCCGGACGTTTGCCTTTTCGGCAAGAGGCTCTGCCGTGGCCGAGCGCCATGAGATGTTGCGTCTCTGGGAAAGCTCCGATCCCCAGTGCTGTTGTGCCTGTAGATAGGGCGCCAAGGTTAGGTGAAGAGCAGCAACAGCTTTCAGGGCTGGGCCCTTCCCTGTGGGAGAAGGAGCCGGACGTTTGCCTTTTCGGCAAGAGGCTCTGCTGCGGCCAAGCTCCATGTGATGTTGTGCCTCTTGAAAATCCCATATCTCCAGTGCTGTCGTGTCTGTAGATAGAGCACCAAGGCACTGTGAAGAGCAGGAAGAGCTTTCAGGGCTGGGCCTTTCCCTGTGGGAGAAGGAGCCGGACGTTTGCCTTTTCGGCAAGAGGCTCTGCTGCGGCCGAGCGCCATGAGATGTTGCGTCTCTGGGAAAGCACCGATCCCCAGTGCTGTTGTGCCTGTAGATAGGGCACCAAGGCACCGTGACGAGCAGCAACAGCTTTCAGGGCTGGGCCCTTCCCTGTGGGAGAAGGAGCCAGACGTTTGCCTTTTCGGCAAAAGGCTATGCCGCGGCCGAGCACCATGAGATGTTGCGTCTCTTGAAAATCCCATATCTCCAGTGCTGTCGTGTCTGTAGATACAGCGCCAAGGCACTGTGAAGTGCTGCAAGAGCTTTCAGGGCTGGGCCCATCCCTGTGGGAGAAGGAGCCGGACGTTTGCCTTTTCGGCAAGAGGCTCTGCCGCATCGGAGGGCCGTGAGATGTTGCGTCTACTGAAAGCACATATCGCAGTGCTGTTGTGCCTGTAGATAGGGCACCAAGGTTAGATGAAGAGCAGCAACACCTTTCAGGGCTGGGCCCTTCCGTGTGGGAGAAGGATCCGGACGTTTGCCTTTTCGGCAAGAGGCTCTGCCGCGGCCGAGCGCCGTGAGATGTTGCGTCTCTGGGAAAGCACCGATCCCCAGTGCTCTTGTGCCTGTAGATAGGTCACCAAGGTTAGGTGAAGAGCAGCAACAGCTTTCAGGGCTGGGCCCTTCCTGTGGGAGAAGGAGCCAGACGTTTGACTTTTCGGCAAGAGGCTCTGCTGCGGCCGAGCGCCATGAGATGTTGCGTCTCTGGGAAAGCACAGATACCCACTGCTGTTGTGCCTATACATAGGGCGCCAAGGCACCGTGAAGAGCAGCAACAGCTTTCAGGGCTGGGCCCTTCCCTGTGGGAGAAGGAGCCGGACGTTTGCCTTTTCGGCAAGAGGCTCTGCCGCGGCCGAGCGCCATGTGATGTTGCGTCTCTGGGAAAGCACCGATCCCCAGTGCTGTTGTGACTGTATATAGGGCACCAAGGTTAGGTGAAGAGCAGCAACATCTTTCAGGGCTGGGCGCTTCCCTGTGGGAGAAGGAGCCGGACGTTTGCGTTTTCGGCAAGAGTCTCTGCTGCGGGCGAGCGCCATGAGATGTTGCGTCTCTGGGAAAGCACCGATTCCCAGTGCTGTTGTGCCTGTAGATAGGGCACCAAGGCACCGTGACGAGCAGCAACAGCTTTCAGGGCTGGGCCCTTCCTTGTGGGAGAAGGAGACGGACGTTTGCCTTTTCGGCAAGAGTCTCTTCCGCGGCCGAGCGCCATGAGATGTTGCGTCTCTGGGAAAGCAGAGATCCCCAGTGCTGTTGTGCCTGTAGATAGGGCGCCAAGGCACCATGAAGAGCAGCAACAGCTTTCAGGGCTGGGCCCTTCCCTGTGGGAGAAGGAGACGGACGTTTGCCTTTTCGGCAAGAGTCTCTTCCGCGGCCGAGCGCCATGAGATGTTGCGTCTCTGGGAAAGCTCCGATCCCCAGTGCTGTTGTGCCTGTAGATAGGGCACCAAGGTTAGGTGAAGAGCAGCAACAGCTTTCAGGGCTGGGCCCTTACCTGTGGGAGAAGGAGCCGGACGTTTGCCTTTTTGGCTAGAGGCTCTCCTGCGGCCGAGCGCCATGAGATGTTGTGTCTCTTGGAAATCCCATATCTCCAGTGCTGTCGTGTCTGTAGATAGAGCACCAAGGCACTGTGAAGAGCAGCAAGAGCTTTCAGGGCTGGGCCTTTCCCTGTGGGAGAAGGAGCCGGATGTTTGCCTTTTCGGCAAGAGGCTCTGCCGCGACCGAGCGCCATGAGATATTGCGTCTCTGGGAAAGCACCGATCCCCAGTCCTGTTGTGCATATACATAGGGCGCCAAGGCACCGTGAAGAGCAGCAAGAGCTTTCAGGGCTGGGCCCTTCCTTGTTGGAGAACGAGCCGGACATTTGCCTTTTCGGCAAGAGGCTCTGCCGCGGCCGAGCACCATGAGATGTTGCATCTCTGGGAAAGCAGAGATCCCCAGTGCTGTTGTGCCTGTAGATAGGGCGCCAAGGCACCGTGAAGAGCAGCAACAGCTTTCAGGTCTGGACCCTTCTCTGTGGGCGAAGGAACCGGACGTTTGCCTTTTCGGCTAGTGGCTCTGCCGCGGCCGAGCGCCATGAGATATTGCGTCTCTGGGAAAGCACAGATTGCCAGTGCTGTTGTGCCTGTGGATAGGGCACCAAGGCACCGTGAAGAGCAGCAACAGGTTTCAGGGCTGGGCCCTTCCCTGTGGGAGAAGGAGCCGGACGTTTGCCTTTTCGGCAAGAGGCTCTGCCGCGGCCGAGCGCCATGAGATATTGCGTCTCTGGGAAAGCACCGATCCCCAGTGCTGTTGTGCATATACATAGGGCGCCAAGGCACCGTGAAGACCAGCAAGAGCTTTCAGGGCTGGGCCCTTCCTTGTTGGAGAACGAGCCGGACATTTGCCTTTTCGGCAAGAGGCTCTGCCGCGGCCGAGCACCATGAGATGTTGCGTCTCTGGGAAAGCAGAGATCCCCAGTGCTGTTGTGCCTGTAGATAGGGCACCATGGCCCAGTGAAGAGCAGCAACAGCTTTCAGGTCTGGGCCCTTCCCTGTGGGAGAAGGAGCTGGACGTTTGCCTTTTCGGCAAGAGGCTATGCCGCGGCCGAGCACCATGAGATGTTGCGTCTCTGGGAAAGCAGAGATCCCCAGTGCTGTTGTGCCTATACATAGGGCGCCAAGGCACCGTGAAGAGCAGCAACAGCTTTCAGGGCTGGGCCCTTCCCTGTGGGAGAAGGAGCCGGACGTTTGCCTTTTCGGCAAGAGGCTCTGCTGCGGCCGAGCGCCATGAGATATTGCGTCTCTGGGAAAGCACCGATCCCCAGTGCTGTTGTGCATATACATAGGGCGCCAAGGCACCGTGAAGACGAGCAAGAGCTTTCAGGGCTGGGCCCTTCCTTGTTGGAGAACGAGCCGGACATTTGCCTTTTCGGCAAGAGGCTCTGCCGCGGCCGAGCGCCATGAGATGTTGCGTCTCTGGGAAAGCAGAGATCCCCAGTGCTGTTGTGCCTGTAGATAGGGCACCATGGCCCAGTGAAGAGCAGCAACAGCTTTCAGGGCTGGGCCCTTCCCTGTGGGAGAAGGAGACGGACGTTTGCCTTTTCGGCAAGAGTCTCTTCCGCGGCCGAGCGCCATGAGATGTTGCATCTCTGGGAAAGCAGAGATCCCCAGTGCTGTTGTGCCTGTAGATTGGGCGCCAAGGCACCATGAAGAGCAGCAACAGCTTTCAGGGCTGGGCCCTTCCCTGTGGGAGAAGGAGCCGGACGTTTGCCTTTTCGGCAAGAGGCTCTGCCGCGGCCGAGCGCCATGAGATGTTGCGTCTCTGGGAAAGCCCATATCCCCAGTGCTGTTGTGCCTGTAGATAGGGCGCCAAGGCACCGTGAAGAGCAGCAAAAGCTTTCAGGTCTGGGCCCTTCCCTGTGGGAGAAGGAGCCGGACGTTTGCCTTTTCGGTAAGAGACTCTGCCGCAGCCGAGCGCCATGAGATGTTGCGTCTCTGGGAAAGCACAGATCCCCAGTGCTGTTGTGCCTGTAGATAGGGCACCAAGGCACCGTGAAGAGCAGCAACAGCTTTCAGGGCTGCGCCCTTCCCTGTGGCAGAAGGAGCCGGACGTTTGCCTTTTCGGCTAGAGGCTCTGCAGCGGACGAGCGCCATGAGATGTTGCATGTCTTGGAAATCCCATATCTCCAGTGCTGTTGTGTCTGTAGATAGAGCGCCAAGGCACCGCGAAGAGCAGCAAGAGCTTTCAGGGCTGGGCCCTTCCCTGTGGGAGAAGGAGCCGGACGTTTGCCTTTTCGGCAAGAGGCTCTGCCTCGGCCGAGCGCCATGAGATGTTGCGTCTCTGGGAAAGCTCCGATCCCCAGTGCTGTTGTGCCTGTAGATAGGGTGCCAAGGCACCGTGAAGAGCAGCAACAGCTTTCAGGTCTGGACCCTTCTCTGTAGGCGAAGGAACCGGACGTTTGCCTTTTCGGCTAGTGGCTCTGCCGCGTCCGAGCGCCATGAGATATTGCGTCTCTGGGAAAGCACAGATTGCCAGTGCTGTTGTGCATATACATAGGGCGCCAAGGCACCGTGAAGACCAGCAAGAGCTTTCAGGGCTGGGCCCTTCCTTGTTGGAGAAGGAGCCGGACATTTGCCTTTTCGGCAAGAGGCTCTGCCGCGGCCGAGCACCATGAGATGTTGCGTCTCTGGGAAAGCAGAGATCCCCAGTGCTGTTGTGCCTGTAGATAGGGCACCATGGCCCAGTGAAGAGCAGCAACAGCTTTCAGGGCTGGGCCCTTCCCTGTGGGAGAAGGAGACGGACGTTTGCCTTTTCGGCAAGAGTCTCTTCCGCGGCCGAGCGCCATGAGATGTTGCATCTCTGGGAAAGCAGAGATCCCCAGTGCTGTTGTGCCTGTAGATTGGGCGCCAAGGCACCATGAAGAGCAGCAACAGCTTTCAGGGCTGGGCCCTTCCCTGTGGGAGAAGGAGCCGGACGTTTGCCTTTTCGGCAAGAGGCTCTGCCGCGGCCGAGCGCCATGAGATGTTGCGTCTCTGGGAAAGCCCATATCCCCAGTGCTGTTGTGCCTGTAGATAGGGCGCCAAGGCACCGTGAAGAGCAGCAAAAGCTTTCAGGTCTGGGCCCTTCCCTGTGGGAGAAGGAGCCGGACGTTTGCCTTTTCGGTAAGAGACTCTGCCGCAGCCGAGCGCCATGAGATGTTGCGTCTCTGGGAAAGCACAGATCCCCAGTGCTGTTGTGCCTGTAGATAGGGCACCAAGGCACCGTGAAGAGCAGCAACAGCTTTCAGGGCTGCGCCCTTCCCTGTGGCAGAAGGAGCCGGACGTTTGCCTTTTCGGCTAGAGGCTCTGCAGCGGACGAGCGCCATGAGATGTTGCATGTCTTGGAAATCCCATATCTCCAGTGCTGTTGTGTCTGTAGATAGAGCGCCAAGGCACCGCGAAGAGCAGCAAGAGCTTTCAGGGCTGGGCCCTTCCCTGTGGGAGAAGGAGCCGGACGTTTGCCTTTTCGGCAAGAGGCTCTGCCTCGGCCGAGCGCCATGAGATGTTGCGTCTCTGGGAAAGCTCCGATCCCCAGTGCTGTTGTGCCTGTAGATAGGGTGCCAAGGCACCGTGAAGAGCAGCAACAGCTTTCAGGTCTGGACCCTTCTCTGTAGGCGAAGGAACCGGACGTTTGCCTTTTCGGCTAGTGGCTCTGCCGCGTCCGAGCGCCATGAGATATTGCGTCTCTGGGAAAGCACAGATTGCCAGTGCTGTTGTGCATATACATAGGGCGCCAAGGCACCGTGAAGACCAGCAAGAGCTTTCAGGGCTGGGCCCTTCCTTGTGGGAGAACGAGCCGGACATTTGCCTTTTCGGCAAGAGGCTCTGCCGCGGCCGAGCACCATGAGATGTTGCGTCTCTGGGAAAGCAGAGATCCCCAGTGCTGTTGTGCCTGTAGATAGGGCACCATGGCCCAGTGAAGAGCAGCAACAGCTTTCAGGGCTGGGCCCTTCCCAGTGGGAGAAGGAGCTGGACGTTTGCCTTTTCGGCAAGAGGCTATGCCGCGGCCGAGCACCATGAGATGTTGCGTCTCTGGGAAAGCAGAGATCCCCAGTGCTGTTGTGCCTATACATAGGTCGCCAAGGCACAGTGAAGAGCAGCAACAGGTTTCAGGGCTGGGCCCTTCCCTGTGGGAGAAGGAGCCGGACGTTTGCCTTTTCGGCAAGAGGCTCTGCCGAGGCCGAGCGCCATGTGAAGTTGCGTCTCTGGGAAAGCAGAGATCCCCACTGCTGTTGTGCCTCTAGATAGGGCGCCAAGGTTAGGTGAAGAGCAGCAACAGCTTTCAGCGCTGGACCCTTCCCTGTGGGAGAAGGAGCCGGACGTTTGCCTTTTCGGCTAGAGGATCTGCAGCGGCCGAGCTCCATGAGATGTTGCGTCTCTTGGAAATCCCATATCTCCAGTGCTGTTGTGTCTGTAGATACAGCGCCAAGGCACTGTGAAGTGCTGCAAGAGCTTTCAGGGCTGGGACCTTCCCTGTGGGAGAAGTAGCCGGACGTTTGCCTTTTCGGCAAGAGGCTCTGCCGTGGCCGAGCGCCATGAGATGTTGCGTCTCTGGGAAAGCTCCGATCCCCAGTGCTGTTGTGCCTGTAGATAGGGCGCCAAGGTTAGGTGAAGAGCAGCAACAGCTTTCAGGGCTGGGCCCTTCCCTGTGGGAGAAGGAGCCGGACGTTTGCCTTTTCGGCAAGAGGCTCTGCTGCGGCCAAGCTCCATGTGATGTTGTGCCTCTTGAAAATCCCATATCTCCAGTGCTGTCGTGTCTGTAGATAGAGCACCAAGGCACTGTGAAGAGCAGGAAGAGCTTTCAGGGCTGGGCCTTTCCCTGTGGGAGAAGGAGCCGGACGTTTGCCTTTTCGGCAAGAGGCTCTGCTGCGGCCGAGCGCCATGAGATGTTGCGTCTCTGGGAAAGCACCGATCCCCAGTGCTGTTGTGCCTGTAGATAGGGCACCAAGGCACCGTGACGAGCAGCAACAGCTTTCAGGGCTGGGCCCTTCCCTGTGGGAGAAGGAGCCAGACGTTTGCCTTTTCGGCAAAAGGCTATGCCGCGGCCGAGCACCATGAGATGTTGCGTCTCTTGAAAATCCCATATCTCCAGTGCTGTCGTGTCTGTAGATACAGCGCCAAGGCACTGTGAAGTGCTGCAAGAGCTTTCAGGGCTGGGCCCATCCCTGTGGGAGAAGGAGCCGGACGTTTGCCTTTTCGGCAAGAGGCTCTGCCGCATCGGAGGGCCGTGAGATGTTGCGTCTACTGAAAGCACATATCGCAGTGCTGTTGTGCCTGTAGATAGGGCACCAAGGTTAGATGAAGAGCAGCAACACCTTTCAGGGCTGGGCCCTTCCGTGTGGGAGAAGGATCCGGACGTTTGCCTTTTCGGCAAGAGGCTCTGCCGCGGCCGAGCGCCGTGAGATGTTGCGTCTCTGGGAAAGCACCGATCCCCAGTGCTCTTGTGCCTGTAGATAGGTCACCAAGGTTAGGTGAAGAGCAGCAACAGCTTTCAGGGCTGGGCCCTTCCTGTGGGAGAAGGAGCCAGACGTTTGACTTTTCGGCAAGAGGCTCTGCTGCGGCCGAGCGCCATGAGATGTTGCGTCTCTGGGAAAGCACAGATACCCACTGCTGTTGTGCCTATACATAGGGCGCCAAGGCACCGTGAAGAGCAGCAACAGCTTTCAGGGCTGGGCCCTTCCCTGTGGGAGAAGGAGCCGGACGTTTGCCTTTTCGGCAAGAGGCTCTGCCGCGGCCGAGCGCCATGTGATGTTGCGTCTCTGGGAAAGCACCGATCCCCAGTGCTGTTGTGACTGTATATAGGGCACCAAGGTTAGGTGAAGAGCAGCAACATCTTTCAGGGCTGGGCGCTTCCCTGTGGGAGAAGGAGCCGGACGTTTGCGTTTTCGGCAAGAGTCTCTGCTGCGGGCGAGCGCCATGAGATGTTGCGTCTCTGGGAAAGCACCGATTCCCAGTGCTGTTGTGCCTGTAGATAGGGCACCAAGGCACCGTGACGAGCAGCAACAGCTTTCAGGGCTGGGCCCTTCCTTGTGGGAGAAGGAGACGGACGTTTGCCTTTTCGGCAAGAGTCTCTTCCGCGGCCGAGCGCCATGAGATGTTGCGTCTCTGGGAAAGCAGAGATCCCCAGTGCTGTTGTGCCTGTAGATAGGGCGCCAAGGCACCATGAAGAGCAGCAACAGCTTTCAGGGCTGGGCCCTTCCCTGTGGGAGAAGGAGACGGACGTTTGCCTTTTCGGCAAGAGTCTCTTCCGCGGCCGAGCGCCATGAGATGTTGCGTCTCTGGGAAAGCTCCGATCCCCAGTGCTGTTGTGCCTGTAGATAGGGCACCAAGGTTAGGTGAAGAGCAGCAACAGCTTTCAGGGCTGGGCCCTTACCTGTGGGAGAAGGAGCCGGACGTTTGCCTTTTTGGCTAGAGGCTCTCCTGCGGCCGAGCGCCATGAGATGTTGTGTCTCTTGGAAATCCCATATCTCCAGTGCTGTCGTGTCTGTAGATAGAGCACCAAGGCACTGTGAAGAGCAGCAAGAGCTTTCAGGGCTGGGCCTTTCCCTGTGGGAGAAGGAGCCGGATGTTTGCCTTTTCGGCAAGAGGCTCTGCCGCGACCGAGCGCCATGAGATATTGCGTCTCTGGGAAAGCACCGATCCCCAGTCCTGTTGTGCATATACATAGGGCGCCAAGGCACCGTGAAGAGCAGCAAGAGCTTTCAGGGCTGGGCCCTTCCTTGTTGGAGAACGAGCCGGACATTTGCCTTTTCGGCAAGAGGCTCTGCCGCGGCCGAGCACCATGAGATGTTGCATCTCTGGGAAAGCAGAGATCCCCAGTGCTGTTGTGCCTGTAGATAGGGCGCCAAGGCACCGTGAAGAGCAGCAACAGCTTTCAGGTCTGGACCCTTCTCTGTGGGCGAAGGAACCGGACGTTTGCCTTTTCGGCTAGTGGCTCTGCCGCGGCCGAGCGCCATGAGATATTGCGTCTCTGGGAAAGCACAGATTGCCAGTGCTGTTGTGCCTGTGGATAGGGCACCAAGGCACCGTGAAGAGCAGCAACAGGTTTCAGGGCTGGGCCCTTCCCTGTGGGAGAAGGAGCCGGACGTTTGCCTTTTCGGCAAGAGGCTCTGCCGCGGCCGAGCGCCATGAGATATTGCGTCTCTGGGAAAGCACCGATCCCCAGTGCTGTTGTGCATATACATAGGGCGCCAAGGCACCGTGAAGACCAGCAAGAGCTTTCAGGGCTGGGCCCTTCCTTGTTGGAGAACGAGCCGGACATTTGCCTTTTCGGCAAGAGGCTCTGCCGCGGCCGAGCACCATGAGATGTTGCGTCTCTGGGAAAGCAGAGATCCCCAGTGCTGTTGTGCCTGTAGATAGGGCACCATGGCCCAGTGAAGAGCAGCAACAGCTTTCAGGTCTGGGCCCTTCCCTGTGGGAGAAGGAGCTGGACGTTTGCCTTTTCGGCAAGAGGCTATGCCGCGGCCGAGCACCATGAGATGTTGCGTCTCTGGGAAAGCAGAGATCCCCAGTGCTGTTGTGCCTATACATAGGGCGCCAAGGCACAGTGAAGAGCAGCAACAGGTTTCAGGGCTGGGCCCTTCCCTGTGGGAGAAGGAGCCGGACGTTTGCCTTTTCGGCAAGAGGCTATGCCACGGACGAGCGCCATGTGAAGTTGCGTCTCTGGGAAAGCAGAGATCCCCACTGCTGTTGTGCCTGTAGATAGGGCGCCAAGGCACCGTGAGGAGCAGCAACAGCTTTCAGGTCTGGGCCCTTCCCTGTGGGAGAAGGAGCCGGACGTTTGCCTTTTCGGCAAGAGACTCTGCCGCGGCCGAGCGCCATGAGATGTTGCGTCTCTGGGAAAGCACAGATCCCCACTGCTGTTGTGCCTATACATAGGGCGCCAAGGCACAGTGAAGAGCAGCAAGAGCTTTCAGGGCTGGGCCCTTCCCTGTGGGAGAAGGAGCCAGACGTTTGCTTTTTCGACAAGAGGCTCTGCCGCGTACGAGCGCCATGAGATATTGCGTCTCTGGGAAAGCACAGATCCCCAGTGCTGTTGTGCCTGTAGATAGGGCACCAAGGCACCGTGAAGAGCAGCAACAGCTTTCAGGGCTGGGCACTTCCTTGTGGGAGAAGGAGCCGGACGTTTGCCTTTTCGGCAAGAGGCTTTGCTGAGGCCGAGCGCCATGAGATGTTGTGTCTCTGGGAAAGCCCATATCCACAGTGCTGTTGTGCCTATAGATAGGGTTCCAAGGCACCGTGAAGAGCAGCAACAGCTTTCAGGGCTGGGCCCTTCCCTGTGGGAGAAGGAGCCGGACGTTTGCCTTTTCGGCTAGAGGCTCTGCAGCGGACGAGCGCCATGAGATGTTGCATGTCTTGGAAATCCCATATCTCCAGTGCTGTTGTGCCTGTAGATAGGGCGCCAAGGCACCGTGAAGAGCAGCAACAGCTTTCAGGTCTGGACCCTTCTCTGTGGGCGAAGGAGCTGGACGTTTGCCTTTTCGGCAAGAGGCTCTGCCGAGGCCGAGCGCCATGAGATATTGCGTCTCTGGGAAAGCACCGATCCCCAGTGCTGTTGTGCATATACATAGGGCGCCAAGGCACCGTGAAGACCAGCAAGAGCTTTCAGGGCTGGGCCCTTCCCTGTGGGAGAAGGAGCCGGACGTTTGCCTTTTCGGCAAGAGGCTCTGCCGAGGCCGAGCGCCATGTGAAGTTGCGTCTCTGGGAAAGCAGAGACCCCACTGCTGTTGTGCCTCTAGATAGGGCGCCAAGGTTAGGTGAAGAGCAGCAACAGCTTTCAGCGCTGGACCCTTCCCTGTGGGAGAAGGAGCCGGACGTTTGCCTTTTCGGCTAGAGGATCTGCAGCGGCCGAGCTCCATGAGATGTTGCGTCTCTTGGAAATCCCATATCTCCAGTGCTGTTGTGTCTGTAGATACAGCGCCAAGGCACTGTGAAGTGCTGCAAGAGCTTTCAGGGCTGGGACCTTCCCTGTGGGAGAAGTAGCCGGACGTTTGCCTTTTCGGCAAGAGGCTCTGCCGTGGCCGAGCGCCATGAGATGTTGCGTCTCTGGGAAAGCTCCGATCCCCAGTGCTGTTGTGCCTGTAGATAGGGCGCCAAGGTTAGGTGAAGAGCAGCAACAGCTTTCAGGGCTGGGCCCTTCCCTGTGGGAGAAGGAGCCGGACGTTTGCCTTTTCGGCAAGAGGCTCTGCTGCGGCCAAGCTCCATGTGATGTTGTGCCTCTTGAAAATCCCATATCTCCAGTGCTGTCGTGTCTGTAGATAGAGCACCAAGGCACTGTGAAGAGCAGGAAGAGCTTTCAGGGCTGGGCCTTTCCCTGTGGGAGAAGGAGCCGGACGTTTGCCTTTTCGGCAAGAGGCTCTGCTGCGGCCGAGCGCCATGAGATGTTGCGTCTCTGGGAAAGCACCGATCCCCAGTGCTGTTGTGCCTGTAGATAGGGCACCAAGGCACCGTGACGAGCAGCAACAGCTTTCAGGGCTGGGCCCTTCCCTGTGGGAGAAGGAGCCAGACGTTTGCCTTTTCGGCAAAAGGCTATGCCGCGGCCGAGCACCATGAGATGTTGCGTCTCTTGAAAATCCCATATCTCCAGTGCTGTCGTGTCTGTAGATACAGCGCCAAGGCACTGTGAAGTGCTGCAAGAGCTTTCAGGGCTGGGCCCATCCCTGTGGGAGAAGGAGCCGGACGTTTGCCTTTTCGGCAAGAGGCTCTGCCGCATCGGAGGGCCGTGAGATGTTGCGTCTACTGAAAGCACATATCCCAGTGCTGTTGTGCTTGTAGATAGGGCACCAAGGTTAGATGAAGAGCAGCAACAGCTTTCAGGGCTGGGCCCTTCCTGTGGGAGAAGGAGCCAGACGTTTGACTTTTCGGCAAGAGGCTCTGCTGCGGCCGAGCGCCATGAGATGTTGCGTCTCTGGGAAAGCACAGATCCCCACTGCTGTTGTGCCTATACATAGGGCGCCAAGGCACCGTGAAGAGCAGCAAAAGCTTTCAGGGCTGGGCCCTTCCCTGTGGGAGAAGGAGCCGGACGTTTGCCTTTTCGGCAAGAGACTCTGCCGCGGCCGAGCGCCATGTGATGTTGCGTCTCTGGGAAAGCACCGATCCCCAGTGCTGTTGTGACTGTATATAGGGCACCAAGGTTAGGTGAAGAGCAGCAACATCTTTCAGGGCTGGGCCCTTCCCTGTGGGAGAAGGAGCCGGACGTTTGCGTTTTCGGCAAGAGTCTCTGCTGCGGGCGAGCGCCATGAGATGTTGCGTCTCTGGGAAAGCACCGATCCCCAGTGCTGTTGTGCCTGTAGATAGGGCACCAAGGCACCGTGACGAGCAGCAACAGCTTTCAGGGCTGGGCCCTTCCTTGTGGGAGAAGGAGACGGACGTTTGCCTTTTCGGCAAGAGTCTCTTCCGCGGCCGAGCGCCATGAGATGTTGCGTCTCTGGGAAAGCAGAGATCCCCAGTGCTGTTGTGCCTGTAGATAGGGCGCCAAGGCACCATGAAGAGCAGCAACAGCTTTCAGGGCTGGGCCCTTCCCTGTGGGAGAAGGAGACGGACGTTTGCCTTTTCGGCAAGAGTCTCTTCCGCGGCCGAGCGCCATGAGATGTTGCGTCTCTGGGAAAGCTCCGATCCCCAGTGCTGTTGTGCCTGTAGATAGGGCACCAAGGTTAGGTGAAGAGCAGCAACAGCTTTCAGGGCTGGGCCCTTACCTGTGGGAGAAGGAGCCGGACGTTTGCCTTTTTGGCTAGAGGCTCTCCTGCGGCCGAGCGCCATGAGATGTTGTGTCTCTTGGAAATCCCATATCTCCAGTGCTGTCGTGTCTGTAGATAGAGCACCAAGGCACTGTGAAGAGCAGCAAGAGCTTTCAGGGCTGGGCCTTTCCCTGTGGGAGAAGGAGCCGGATGTTTGCCTTTTCGGCAAGAGGCTCTGCCGCGGCCGAGCGCCATGAGATGTTGCATGTCTTGGAAATCCCATATCTCCAGTGCTGTTGTGCCTGTAGATAGGGCGCCAAGGCACCGTGAAGAGCAGCAACAGCTTTCAGGTCTGGACCCTTCTCTGTGGGCGAAGGAACCGGACGTTTGCCTTTTCGGCTAGTGGCTCTGCCGCGGCCGAGCGCCATGAGATATTGCGTCTCTGGGAAAGCACAGATTGCCAGTGCTGTTGTGCCTGTGGATAGGGCACCAAGGCACCGTGAAGAGCAGCAACAGCTTTCAGGGCTGGGCCCTTCCCTGTGGGAGAAGGAGCCGGACGTTTGCCTTTTCGGCAAGAGGCTCTGCCGCGGCCGAGCGCCATGAGATATTGCGTCTCTGGGAAAGCACCGATCCCCAGTGCTGTTGTGCATATACATAGGGCGCCAAGGCACCGTGAAGACCAGCAAGAGCTTTCAGGGCTGGGCCCTTCCTTGTTGGAGAACGAGCCGGACATTTGCCTTTTCGGCAAGAGGCTCTGCCGCGGCCGAGCACCATGAGATGTTGCGTCTCTGGGAAAGCAGAGATCCCCAGTGCTGTTGTGCCTGTAGATAGGGCACCATGGCCCAGTGAAGAGCAGCAACAGCTTTCAGGTCTGGGCCCTTCCCTGTGGGAGAAGGAGCTGGACGTTTGCCTTTTCGGCAAGAGGCTATGCCGCGGCCGAGCACCATGAGATGTTGCGTCTCTGGGAAAGCTCCGATCCCCAGTGCTGTTGTGCCTGTAGATAGGGCGCCAAGGTTAGGTGAAGAGCAGCAACAGCTTTCAGGGCTGGGCCCTTCCCTGTGGGAGAAGGAGCCGGACGTTTGCCTTTTTGGCTAGAGGCTCTGCTGCGGCCAAGCTCCATGAGATGTTGTGTCTCTTGGAAATCCCATATCTCCAGTGCTGTCGTGTCTGTAGATAGAGCACCAAGGCACTGTGAAGAGCAGCAAGAGCTTTCAGGGCTGGGCCTTTCCCTGTGGGAGAAGGAGCCGGACGTTTGCCTTTTCGGCAAGAGGCTCTGCTGCGGCCGAGCGCCATGAGATGTTGCGTCTCTGGGAAAGCACCGATCCCCAGTGCTGTTGTGCCTGTAGATAGGGCACCAAGGCACCGTGACGAGCAGCAACAGCTTTCAGGGCTGGGCCCTTCCCTGTGGGAGAAGGAGACGGACGTTTGCCTTTTCGGCAAGAGTCTCTTCCGCGGCCGAGCGCCATGAGATGTTGCGTCTCTGGGAAAGCAGAGATCCCCAGTGCTGTTGTGCCTGTAGATAGGGCGCCAAGGCACCGTGAAGAGCAGCAACAGCTTTCAGGGCTGGGCCCTTCCCTGTGGGAGAAGGAGCCGGACGTTTGCCTTTTCGGCAAGAGGCTCTGCCTTGGCCGAGCGCCATGAGATGTTGCGTCTCTGGGAAAGCCCATATCCCCAGTGCTGTTGTGCCTGTAGATAGGGCGCCAAGGCACCGTGAGGAGCAGCAAAAGCTTTCAGGTCTGGGCCCTTCCCTGTGGGAGAAGGAGCCGGACGTTTGCCTTTTCGGCAAGAGACTCTGCCGCGGCCGAGCGCCATGAGATGTTGCGTCTCTGGGAAAGCACAGATCCCCACTGCTGTTGTGCCTATACATAGGGAGCCAAGGCACAGTGAAGAGCAGCAACAGCTTTCAGGGCTGGGCCCTTCCTGTGGGAGAAGGAGCCGGACGTTTGCTTTTTCGGCAAGAGGCTCTGCCGCGTACGAGCGCCATGAGATATTGCGTCTCTGGGAAAGCATAGATCCCCAGTGCTGTTGTGCCTGTAGATAGGGCACCAAGGCACCGTGAAGAGCAGCAACAGCTTTCAGGGCTGGGCCCTTCCTTGTGGGAGTAGGAGCCGGACGTTTGCCTTTTCGGCAAGAGGCTCTGCTGAGGCCGAGCGCCATGAGATGTTGTGTTTCTGGGAAAGCCCATATCCACAGTGCTGTTGTGCCTATAGATAGGGTGCCAAGGCACCGTGAAGAGCAGCAACAGCTTTCAGGGCTGGGCCCTTCCCTGTGGGAGAAGGAGACGGACGTTTGCCTTTTCGGCTAGAGGCTCTGCAGCGGACGAGCGCCATGAGATGTTGCATGTCTTGGAAATCCCATATCTCCAGTGCTGTTGTGCCTGTAGATAGGGCGCCAAGGCACCGTGAAGAGCAGCAACAGCTTTCAGGTCTGGACCCTTCTCTGTGGGCGAAGGAGCTGGACGTTTGCCTTTTCGGCAAGAGGCTCTGCCGCGGCCGAGCGCCATGAGATGTTGCGTCTCTGGGAAAGCACCGATCCCCAGTGCTGTTGTGCATATACATAGGGCGCCAAGGCACCGTGAAGACCAGCAAGAGCTTTCAGGGCTGGGCCCTTCCCTGTTGGAGAACGAGCCGGACATTTGCCTTTTCGGCAAGAGGCTCTGCCGCGGCCGAGCACCATGAGATGTTGCGTCTCTGGGAAAGCAGAGATCCCCAGTGCTGTTGTGCCTGTAGATAGGGCACCATGGCCCAGTGAAGAGCAGCAACAGCTTTCAGGGCTGGGCCCTTCCCTGTGGGAGAAGGAGCCGGACGTTTGCCTTTTTGGCAAGAGGCTCTGCCGCATCGGAGGGCCGTGAGATGTTGCGTCTACTGAAAGCACATATCCCAGTGCTGTTGTGCCTGTAGATAGGGCACCAAGGTTAGATGAAGAGCAGCAACAGCTTTCAGGGCTGGGCCCTTCCCTGTGGGAGAAGGATCCGGACGTTTGCCTTTCGGCAAGAGGCTCTGCCGCGGCCGAGCGCCGTGAGATGTTGCGTCTCTTGAAAGCACCGATCCCCAGTGCTGTTGTGCCTGTAGATAGGGCACCAAGGTTAGGTGAAGAGCAGCAACACCTTTCATGGCTGGGCCCTTCCGTGTGGGAGAAGGAGCCAGACGTTTGACTTTTCGGCAAGAGGCTCTGCAGCGGACGAGCGCCATGAGATGTTGCATGTCTTGGAAATCCCATATCTCCAGTGCTGTTGTGCCTGTAGATAGGGCGCCAAGGCACCGTGAAGACCAGCAAGAGCTTTCAGGGCTGGGCCTTTCCCTGTGGGAGAAGGAGACGGACGTTTGCCTTTTCGGCAAGAGGCTCTGCCGCGGTCGAGCGCCATGAGATGTTGCGTCTCTGGGAAAGCAGAGATCCCCAGTGCTGTTGTGCCTGTAGATAGGGCACCATGGCCCAGTGAAGAGCAGCAACAGCTTTCAGGGCTGGGCCCTTCCCTGTGGGAGAAGGAGACGGACGTTTGCCTTTTCGGCAAGAGTCTCTTCCGCGGCCGAGCGCCATGAGATGTTGCATCTCTGGGAAAGCAGAGATCCCCAGTGCTGTTGTGCCTGTAGATAGGGCGCCAAGGCACCATGAAGAGCAGCAACAGCTTTCAGGGCTGGGCCCTTCCCTGTGGGAGAAGGAGCCGGACGTTTGCCTTTTCGGCAAGAGGCTCTGCCGCGGCCGAGCGCCATGAGATGTTGCGTCTCTGGGAAAGCCCATATCCCCAGTGCTGTTGTGCCTGTAGATAGGGCGCCAAGGCACCGTGAAGAGCAGCAAAAGCTTTCAGGTCTGGGCCCTTCCCTGTGGGAGAAGGAGCCGGACGTTTGCCTTTTCGGCAAGAGACTCTGCCGCGGCCGAGCGCCATGAGATGTTGCGTCTCTGGGAAAGCACAGATCCCCACTGCTGTGTGCCTATACATAGGGCGCCAAGGCACAGTGAAGAGCAGCAACAGCTTTCAGCCTGGGCCCTTCCCTGTGGGAGAAGGAGCCGGATGTTTGCCTTTTCGACAAGAGGCTCTGCCGCGTCCGAGCGCCATGAGATATTGCGTCTCTGGGAAAGCACAGATCCCCAGTGCTGTTGTGCCTGTAGATAGGGCACCAAGGCACCGTGAAGAGAAGCAACAGCTTTCAGGGCTGGGCCCTTCCCTGTGGGAGAAGGAACCGGACGTTTGCCTTTTCGGCTAGTGGCTCTGCCGCGGCCGAGCGCCATGAGATATTGCGTCTCTGGGAAAGCTTAGATTGCCAGTGCTGTTGTGCCTGTGGATAGGGCACCAAGGCACCGTGAAGAGCAGCAACAGGTTTCAGGGCTGGGCCCTTCCCTGTGGGAGAAGGAGCCGGACGTTTGCCTTTTCGGCAAGAGGCTCTGCCGCGGCCGAGCGCCATGAGATATTGCGTCTCTGGGAAAGCACCGATCCCCAGTGCTGTTGTGCATATACATAGGGCGCCAAGGCACCGTGAAGACCAGCAAGAGCTTTCAGGGCTGGGCCCTTCCTTGTTGGAGAACGAGCCGGACATTTGCCTTTTCGGCAAGAGTCTCTGCCGCGGCCGAGCACCATGAGATGTTGCGTCTCTGGGAAAGCAGAGATCCCCAGTGCTGTTGTGCCTGTAGATAGGGCACCATGGCCCAGTGAAGAGCAGCAACAGCTTTCAGGGCTGGGCCCTTCCCTGTGGGAGAAGGAGCTGGACGTTTGCCTTTTCGGCAAGAGGCTATGCCGCGGCCGAGCGCCATGAGATGTTGCATCTCTGGGAAAGCTCCGATCCCCAGTGCTGTTGTGCCTATACATAGGTCGCCAAGGCACAGTGAAGAGCAGCAACAGGTTTCAGGGCTGGGCCCTTCCCTGTGGGAGAAGGAGCCGGACGTTTGCCTTTTCGGCTAGAGGCTCTGCAGCGGACGAGCGCCATGAGATGTTGCATGTCTTGGAAATCCCATATCTCCAGTGCTGTTGTGTCTGTAGATAGAGCGCCAAGGCACCGTGAAGAGCAGCAAGAGCTTTCAGGGCTGGGCCCTTCCCTGTGGGAGAAGGAACCGGACGTTTGCCTTTTCGGCAAGAGGCTCTGCTGAGGCCGAGCGCCATGAGATGTTGTGTCTCTGGGAAAGCCCATATCCCCAGTGCTATTGTGACTGTAGATAGGGCGCCAAGGCACCGTGAAGAGCAGCAACAGCTTTCAGGGCTGGGCCCTTCCCTGTGGGAGAAGGAGCCGGACGTTTGCCTTTTCGGCTAGAGGCTCTGCAGCGGACGAGTGCCATGAGATGTTGCGTCTCTGGGAAAGCACAGATTGCCAGTGCTGTTGTGCCTGTGGATAGGGCACCAAGGCACCGTGAAGAGCAGCAACAGGTTTCAGGGCTGGGACCTTCCCTGTGGGAGAAGGAGCCGGACGTTTGCCTTTTCGGCAAGAGGCTCTGCCGCGGCCGAGCGCCATGAGATATTGCGTCTCTGGGAAAGCACCGATCCCCAGTGCTGTTGTGCATATACATAGGGCGCCAAGGCACCGTGAAGACCAGCAAGAGCTTTCAGGGCTGGGCCCTTCCTTGTTGGAGAACGAGCCGGACATTTGCCTTTTCGGCAAGAGGCTCTGCCGCGGCCGAGCACCATGAGATGTTGCGTCTCTGGGAAAGCAGAGATCCCCAGTGCTGTTGTGCCTGTAGATAGGGCACCATGGCCCAGTGAAGAGCAGCAACAGCTTTCAGGGCTGGGCCCTTCCCTGTGGGAGAAGGAGCTGGACGTTTGCCTTTTCGGCAAGAGGCTATGCCGCGGCCGAGCACCATGAGATGTTGCGTCTCTGGGAAAGCAGAGATCCCCAGTGCTGTTGTGCCTATACATAGGTCGCCAAGGCACAGTGAAGAGCAGCAACAGGTTTCAGGGCTGGGCCCTTCCCTGTGGGAGAAGGAGCCGGACGTTTGCCTTTTCGGCAAGAGGCTCTGCCGAGGCCGAGCGCCATGTGAAGTTGCGTCTCTGGGAAAGCAGAGATCCCCACTGCTGTTGTGCCCATAGATAGGGCACCAAGGTTAGGTGAAGAGCAGCAACAGCTTTCAGCGCTGGACCCTTCCCTGTGGGAGAAGGAGCCGGACGTTTGCCTTTTCGGCTAGAGGATCTGCAGCGGCCGAGCTCCATGAGATGTTGCGTCTCTTGGAAATCCCATATCTCCAGTGCTGTTGTGTCTGTAGATACAACGCCAAGGCACTGTGAAGTGCTGCAAGAGCTTTCAGGGCTGGGACCTTCCCTGTGGGAGAAGTAGCCGGACGTTTGCCTTTTCGGCAAGAGGCTCTGCCGTGGCCGAGCGCCATGAGATGTTGCGTCTCTGGGAAAGCTCCGATCCCCAGTGTTGTTGTGCCTGTAGATAGGGCGCCAAGGTTAGGTGAAGAGCAGCAACAGCTTTCAGGGCTGGGCCCTTCCCTGTGGGAGAAGGAGCCGGACGTTTGCCTTTTCGGCAAGAGGCTCTGCTGCGGCCAAGCTCCATGTGATGTTGTGCCTCTTGAAAATCCCATATCTCCAGTGCTGTCGTGTCTGTAGATAGAGCACCAAGGCACTGTGAAGAGCAGGAAGAGCTTTCAGGGCTGGGCCTTTCCCTGTGGGAGAAGGAGCCGGACGTTTGCCTTTTCGGCAAGAGGCTCTGCCGCGGCCGAGCGCCGTGAGATGTTGCGTCTCTTGAAAGCACCGATCCCCAGTGCTCTTGTGCCTGTAGATAGGGCGCCAAGGTTAGGTGAAGAGCAGCAACAGGTTTCAGGGCTGGGCCCTTCCTTGTGGGAGAAGGAGCCGGACGTTTGCCTTTTCGGCAAGAGGCTCTGCTGAGGCCGAGCGCCATGAGATGTTGCGTCTCTGGGAAAGCATAGATCCCCAGTGCTGTTGTGCCTATACATAGGGCGCCAAGGCACAGTGAAGAGCAGCAACAGCTTTCAGGGCTGGGCCCTTCCCTGTGGTAGAAGGAGCCGGACGTTTGCCTTTTCGGCAAGAGGCTCTGACGCATCGGAGGGCCGTGAGATGTTGCGTCTACTGAAAGCACATATCCCAGTGCTGTTGTGCCTGTAGATAGGGCACCAAGGTTAGATGAAGAGCAGCAACACCTTTCAGGGCTGGGCCCTTCCGTGTGGGAGAAGGATCCAGACGTTTGCCTTTTCGGCAAGAGGCTCTGCCGCGGCCGAGCGCCGTGATATGTTGCGTCTCTTGAAAGCACCGATCCCCAGTGCTCTTGTGCCTGTAGATAGGGCACCAAGTTTAGGTGAAGAGCAGCAACAGCTTTCAGGGCTGGGCCCTTCCTGTGGGAGAAGGAGCCAGACGTTTGACTTTTCGGCAAGAGGCTCTGCTGCGGCCGATCGCCATGAGATGTTGCGTCTCTGGGAAAGCACAGATCCCCACTGCTGTTGTGCCTATACATAGGGCGCCAAGGCACCGTGAAGAGCAGCAACAGCTTTCAGGGCTGGGCCCTTCCCTGTGGGAGAAGGAGCCGGACGTTTGCCTTTTCGGCAAGAGGCTCTGCCGCGGCCGAGCGCCATGAGATATTGCGTCTCTGGGAAAGCACCGATCCCCAGTGCTGTTGTGCATATACATAGGGCGCCAAGGCACCGTGAAGACCAGCAAGAGCTTTCAGGGCTGGGCCCTTCCTTGTTGGAGAACGAGCCGGACATTTGCCTTTTCGGCAAGAGGCTCTGCCGCGGCCGAGCACCATGAGATGTTGCGTCTCTGGGAAAGCAGAGATCCCCAGTGCTGTTGTGCCTGTAGATAGGGCACCATGGCCCAGTGAAGAGCAGCAACAGCTTTCAGGGCTGGGCCCTTCCCTGTGGGAGAAGGAGCTGGACGTTTGCCTTTTCGGCAAGAGGCTATGCCTCGGCCGAGCACCATGAGATGTTGCGTCTCTGGGAAAGCAGAGATCCCCAGTGCTGTTGTGCCTATACATAGGTCGCCAAGGCACAGTGAAGAGCAGCAACAGGTTTCAGGGCTGGGCCCTTCCCTGTGGGAGAAGGAGCCGGACGTTTGCCTTTTCGGCAAGAGGCTCTGCCGAGGCCGAGCGCCATGTGAAGTTGCGTCTCTGGGAAAGCAGAGATCCCCACTGCTGTTGTGCCTCTAGATAGGGCGCCAAGGTTAGGTGAAGAGCAGCAACAGCTTTCAGCGCTGGACCCTTCCCTGTGGGAGAAGGAGCCGGACGTTTGCCTTTTCGGCTAGAGGATCTGCAGCGGCCGAGCTCCATGAGATGTTGCGTCTCTTGGAAATCCCATATCTCCAGTGCTGTTGTGTCTGTAGATACAGCGCCAAGGCACTGTGAAGTGCTGCAAGAGCTTTCAGGGCTGGGACCTTCCCTGTGGGAGAAGTAGCCGGACGTTTGCCTTTTCGGCAAGAGGCTCTGCCGTGGCCGAGCGCCATGAGATGTTGCGTGTCTGGGAAAGCTCCGATCCCCAGTGCTGTTGTGCCTGTAGATAGGGCGCCAAGGTTAGGTGAAGAGCAGCAACAGCTTTCAGGGCTGGGCCCTTCCCTGTGGGAGAAGGAGCCGGACGTTTGCCTTTTCGGCAAGAGGCTCTGCTGCGGCCAAGCTCCATGTGATGTTGTGCCTCCTGAAAATCCCATATCTCCAGTGCTGTCGTGTCTGTAGATAGAGCACCAAGGCACTGTGAAGAGCAGGAAGAGCTTTCAGGGCTGGGCCTTTCCCTGTGGGAGAAGGAGCCGGACGTTTGCCTTTTCGGCAAGAGGCTCTGCCGCGGCCGAGCGCCGTGAGATGTTGCGTCTCTTGAAAGCACCGATCCCCAGTGCTCTTGTGCCTGTAGATAGGGCACCAAGGTTAGGTGAAGAGCAGCAACAGCTTTCAGGGCTGGGCCCTTCCTGTGGGAGAAGGAGCCAGACGTTTGACTTTTCGGCAAGAGGCTCTGCTGCGGCCGAGCGCCATGAGATGTTGCGTCTCTGGGAAAGCACAGATCCCCACTGCTGTTGTGCCTATACATAGGGCGCCAAGGCACCGTGAAGAGCAGCAACAGCTTTCAGGGCTGGGCCCTTCCCTGTGGGAGAAGGAGCCGGACGTTTGCCTTTTCGGCAAGAGGCTCTGCTGCGGCCGAGCGCCATGAGATATTGCGTCTCTGGGAAAGCACCGATCCCCAGTGCTGTTGTGCATATACATAGGGCGCCAAGGCACCGTGAAGACGAGCAAGAGCTTTCAGGGCTGGGCCCTTCCTTGTTGGAGAACGAGCCGGACATTTGCCTTTTCGGCAAGAGGCTCTGCCGCGGCCGAGCGCCATGAGATGTTGCGTCTCTGGGAAAGCAGAGATCCCCAGTGCTGTTGTGCCTGTAGATAGGGCACCATGGCCCAGTGAAGAGCAGCAACAGCTTTCAGGGCTGGGCCCTTCCCTGTGGGAGAAGGAGACGGACGTTTGCCTTTTCGGCAAGAGTCTCTTCCGCGGCCGAGCGCCATGAGATGTTGCATCTCTGGGAAAGCAGAGATCCCCAGTGCTGTTGTGCCTGTAGATTGGGCGCCAAGGCACCATGAAGAGCAGCAACAGCTTTCAGGGCTGGGCCCTTCCCTGTGGGAGAAGGAGCCGGACGTTTGCCTTTTCGGCAAGAGGCTCTGCCGCGGCCGAGCGCCATGAGATGTTGCGTCTCTGGGAAAGCCCATATCCCCAGTGCTGTTGTGCCTGTAGATAGGGCGCCAAGGCACCGTGAAGAGCAGCAAAAGCTTTCAGGTCTGGGCCCTTCCCTGTGGGAGAAGGAGCCGGACGTTTGCCTTTTCGGTAAGAGACTCTGCCGCAGCCGAGCGCCATGAGATGTTGCGTCTCTGGGAAAGCACAGATCCCCAGTGCTGTTGTGCCTGTAGATAGGGCACCAAGGCACCGTGAAGAGCAGCAACAGCTTTCAGGGCTGCGCCCTTCCCTGTGGCAGAAGGAGCCGGACGTTTGCCTTTTCGGCTAGAGGCTCTGCAGCGGACGAGCGCCATGAGATGTTGCATGTCTTGGAAATCCCATATCTCCAGTGCTGTTGTGTCTGTAGATAGAGCGCCAAGGCACCGCGAAGAGCAGCAAGAGCTTTCAGGGCTGGGCCCTTCCCTGTGGGAGAAGGAGCCGGACGTTTGCCTTTTCGGCAAGAGGCTCTGCCTCGGCCGAGCGCCATGAGATGTTGCGTCTCTGGGAAAGCTCCGATCCCCAGTGCTGTTGTGCCTGTAGATAGGGTGCCAAGGCACCGTGAAGAGCAGCAACAGCTTTCAGGTCTGGACCCTTCTCTGTAGGCGAAGGAACCGGACGTTTGCCTTTTCGGCTAGTGGCTCTGCCGCGTCCGAGCGCCATGAGATATTGCGTCTCTGGGAAAGCACAGATTGCCAGTGCTGTTGTGCATATACATAGGGCGCCAAGGCACCGTGAAGACCAGCAAGAGCTTTCAGGGCTGGGCCCTTCCTTGTTGGAGAACGAGCCGGACATTTGCCTTTTCGGCAAGAGGCTCTGCCGCGGCCGAGCACCATGAGATGTTGCGTCTCTGGGAAAGCAGAGATCCCCAGTGCTGTTGTGCCTGTAGATAGGGCACCATGGCCCAGTGAAGAGCAGCAACAGCTTTCAGGGCTGGGCCCTTCCCTGTGGGAGAAGGAGACGGACGTTTGCCTTTTCGGCAAGAGTCTCTTCCGCGGCCGAGCGCCATGAGATGTTGCATCTCTGGGAAAGCAGAGATCCCCAGTGCTGTTGTGCCTGTAGATTGGGCGCCAAGGCACCATGAAGAGCAGCAACAGCTTTCAGGGCTGGGCCCTTCCCTGTGGGAGAAGGAGCCGGACGTTTGCCTTTTCGGCAAGAGGCTCTGCCGCGGCCGAGCGCCATGAGATGTTGCGTCTCTGGGAAAGCCCATATCCCCAGTGCTGTTGTGCCTGTAGATAGGGCGCCAAGGCACCGTGAAGAGCAGCAAAAGCTTTCAGGTCTGGGCCCTTCCCTGTGGGAGAAGGAGCCGGACGTTTGCCTTTTCGGTAAGAGACTCTGCCGCAGCCGAGCGCCATGAGATGTTGCGTCTCTTGGAAATCCCATATCTCCAGTGCTGTTGTGTCTGTAGATACAGCGCCAAGGCACTGTGAAGTGCTGCAAGAGCTTTCAGGGCTGGGACCTTCCCTGTGGGAGAAGTAGCCGGACGTTTGCCTTTTCGGCAAGAGGCTCTGCCGTGGCCGAGCGCCATGAGATGTTGCGTGTCTGGGAAAGCTCCGATCCCCAGTGCTGTTGTGCCTGTAGATAGGGCGCCAAGGTTAGGTGAAGAGCAGCAACAGCTTTCAGGGCTGGGCCCTTCCCTGTGGGAGAAGGAGCCGGACGTTTGCCTTTTCGGCAAGAGGCTCTGCTGCGGCCAAGCTCCATGTGATGTTGTGCCTCCTGAAAATCCCATATCTCCAGTGCTGTCGTGTCTGTAGATAGAGCACCAAGGCACTGTGAAGAGCAGGAAGAGCTTTCAGGGCTGGGCCTTTCCCTGTGGGAGAAGGAGCCGGACGTTTGCCTTTTCGGCAAGAGGCTCTGCCGCGGCCGAGCGCCGTGAGATGTTGCGTCTCTTGAAAGCACCGATCCCCAGTGCTCTTGTGCCTGTAGATAGGGCACCAAGGTTAGGTGAAGAGCAGCAACAGCTTTCAGGGCTGGGCCCTTCCTGTGGGAGAAGGAGCCAGACGTTTGACTTTTCGGCAAGAGGCTCTGCTGCGGCCGAGCGCCATGAGATGTTGCGTCTCTGGGAAAGCACAGATCCCCACTGCTGTTGTGCCTATACATAGGGCGCCAAGGCACCGTGAAGAGCAGCAACAGCTTTCAGGGCTGGGCCCTTCCCTGTGGGAGAAGGAGCCGGACGTTTGCCTTTTCGGCAAGAGGCTCTGCTGCGGCCGAGCGCCATGAGATATTGCGTCTCTGGGAAAGCACCGATCCCCAGTGCTGTTGTGCATATACATAGGGCGCCAAGGCACCGTGAAGACGAGCAAGAGCTTTCAGGGCTGGGCCCTTCCTTGTTGGAGAACGAGCCGGACATTTGCCTTTTCGGCAAGAGGCTCTGCCGCGGCCGAGCGCCATGAGATGTTGCGTCTCTGGGAAAGCAGAGATCCCCAGTGCTGTTGTGCCTGTAGATAGGGCACCATGGCCCAGTGAAGAGCAGCAACAGCTTTCAGGGCTGGGCCCTTCCCTGTGGGAGAAGGAGACGGACGTTTGCCTTTTCGGCAAGAGTCTCTTCCGCGGCCGAGCGCCATGAGATGTTGCATCTCTGGGAAAGCAGAGATCCCCAGTGCTGTTGTGCCTGTAGATTGGGCGCCAAGGCACCATGAAGAGCAGCAACAGCTTTCAGGGCTGGGCCCTTCCCTGTGGGAGAAGGAGCCGGACGTTTGCCTTTTCGGCAAGAGGCTCTGCCGCGGCCGAGCGCCATGAGATGTTGCGTCTCTGGGAAAGCCCATATCCCCAGTGCTGTTGTGCCTGTAGATAGGGCGCCAAGGCACCGTGAAGAGCAGCAAAAGCTTTCAGGTCTGGGCCCTTCCCTGTGGGAGAAGGAGCCGGACGTTTGCCTTTTCGGTAAGAGACTCTGCCGCAGCCGAGCGCCATGAGATGTTGCGTCTCTGGGAAAGCACAGATCCCCAGTGCTGTTGTGCCTGTAGATAGGGCACCAAGGCACCGTGAAGAGCAGCAACAGCTTTCAGGGCTGCGCCCTTCCCTGTGGCAGAAGGAGCCGGACGTTTGCCTTTTCGGCTAGAGGCTCTGCAGCGGACGAGCGCCATGAGATGTTGCATGTCTTGGAAATCCCATATCTCCAGTGCTGTTGTGTCTGTAGATAGAGCGCCAAGGCACCGCGAAGAGCAGCAAGAGCTTTCAGGGCTGGGCCCTTCCCTGTGGGAGAAGGAGCCGGACGTTTGCCTTTTCGGCAAGAGGCTCTGCCTCGGCCGAGCGCCATGAGATGTTGCGTCTCTGGGAAAGCTCCGATCCCCAGTGCTGTTGTGCCTGTAGATAGGGTGCCAAGGCACCGTGAAGAGCAGCAACAGCTTTCAGGTCTGGACCCTTCTCTGTAGGCGAAGGAACCGGACGTTTGCCTTTTCGGCTAGTGGCTCTGCCGCGTCCGAGCGCCATGAGATATTGCGTCTCTGGGAAAGCACAGATTGCCAGTGCTGTTGTGCATATACATAGGGCGCCAAGGCACCGTGAAGACCAGCAAGAGCTTTCAGGGCTGGGCCCTTCCTTGTTGGAGAACGAGCCGGACATTTGCCTTTTCGGCAAGAGGCTCTGCCGCGGCCGAGCACCATGAGATGTTGCGTCTCTGGGAAAGCAGAGATCCCCAGTGCTGTTGTGCCTGTAGATAGGGCACCATGGCCCAGTGAAGAGCAGCAACAGCTTTCAGGGCTGGGCCCTTCCCTGTGGGAGAAGGAGACGGACGTTTGCCTTTTCGGCAAGAGTCTCTTCCGCGGCCGAGCGCCATGAGATGTTGCATCTCTGGGAAAGCAGAGATCCCCAGTGCTGTTGTGCCTGTAGATTGGGCGCCAAGGCACCATGAAGAGCAGCAACAGCTTTCAGGGCTGGGCCCTTCCCTGTGGGAGAAGGAGCCGGACGTTTGCCTTTTCGGCAAGAGGCTCTGCCGCGGCCGAGCGCCATGAGATGTTGCGTCTCTGGGAAAGCCCATATCCCCAGTGCTGTTGTGCCTGTAGATAGGGCGCCAAGGCACCGTGAAGAGCAGCAAAAGCTTTCAGGTCTGGGCCCTTCCCTGTGGGAGAAGGAGCCGGACGTTTGCCTTTTCGGTAAGAGACTCTGCCGCAGCCGAGCGCCATGAGATGTTGCGTCTCTGGGAAAGCACAGATCCCCAGTGCTGTTGTGCCTGTAGATAGGGCACCAAGGCACCGTGAAGAGCAGCAACAGCTTTCAGGGCTGCGCCCTTCCCTGTGGCAGAAGGAGCCGGACGTTTGCCTTTTCGGCTAGAGGCTCTGCAGCGGACGAGCGCCATGAGATGTTGCATGTCTTGGAAATCCCATATCTCCAGTGCTGTTGTGTCTGTAGATAGAGCGCCAAGGCACCGCGAAGAGCAGCAAGAGCTTTCAGGGCTGGGCCCTTCCCTGTGGGAGAAGGAGCCGGACGTTTGCCTTTTCGGCAAGAGGCTCTGCCTCGGCCGAGCGCCATGAGATGTTGCGTCTCTGGGAAAGCTCCGATCCCCAGTGCTGTTGTGCCTGTAGATAGGGTGCCAAGGCACCGTGAAGAGCAGCAACAGCTTTCAGGTCTGGACCCTTCTCTGTAGGCGAAGGAACCGGACGTTTGCCTTTTCGGCTAGTGGCTCTGCCGCGTCCGAGCGCCATGAGATATTGCGTCTCTGGGAAAGCACAGATTGCCAGTGCTGTTGTGCATATACATAGGGCGCCAAGGCACCGTGAAGACCAGCAAGAGCTTTCAGGGCTGGGCCCTTCCTTGTGGGAGAACGAGCCGGACATTTGCCTTTTCGGCAAGAGGCTCTGCCGCGGCCGAGCACCATGAGATGTTGCGTCTCTGGGAAAGCAGAGATCCCCAGTGCTGTTGTGCCTGTAGATAGGGCACCATGGCCCAGTGAAGAGCAGCAACAGCTTTCAGGGCTGGGCCCTTCCCAGTGGGAGAAGGAGCTGGACGTTTGCCTTTTCGGCAAGAGGCTATGCCGCGGCCGAGCACCATGAGATGTTGCGTCTCTGGGAAAGCAGAGATCCCCAGTGCTGTTGTGCCTATACATAGGTCGCCAAGGCACAGTGAAGAGCAGCAACAGGTTTCAGGGCTGGGCCCTTCCCTGTGGGAGAAGGAGCCGGACGTTTGCCTTTTCGGCAAGAGGCTCTGCCGAGGCCGAGCGCCATGTGAAGTTGCGTCTCTGGGAAAGCAGAGATCCCCACTGCTGTTGTGCCTCTAGATAGGGCGCCAAGGTTAGGTGAAGAGCAGCAACAGCTTTCAGCGCTGGACCCTTCCCTGTGGGAGAAGGAGCCGGACGTTTGCCTTTTCGGCTAGAGGATCTGCAGCGGCCGAGCTCCATGAGATGTTGCGTCTCTTGGAAATCCCATATCTCCAGTGCTGTTGTGTCTGTAGATACAGCGCCAAGGCACTGTGAAGTGCTGCAAGAACTTTCAGGGCTGGGACCTTCCCTGTGGGAGAAGTAGCCGGACGTTTGCCTTTTCGGCAAGAGGCTCTGCCGTGGCCGAGCGCCATGAGATGTTGCGTCTCTGGGAAAGCTCCGATCCCCAGTGCTGTTGTGCCTGTAGATAGGGCGCCAAGGTTAGGTGAAGAGCAGCAACAGCTTTCAGGGCTGGGCCCTTCCCTGTGGGAGAAGGAGCCGGACGTTTGCCTTTTCGGCAAGAGGCTCTGCTGCGGCCAAGCTCCATGTGATGTTGTGCCTCTTGAAAATCCCATATCTCCAGTGCTGTCGTGTCTGTAGATAGAGCACCAAGGCACTGTGAAGAGCAGGAAGAGCTTTCAGGGCTGGGCCTTTCCCTGTGGGAGAAGGAGCCGGACGTTTGCCTTTTCGGCAAGAGGCTCTGCTGCGGCCGAGCGCCATGAGATGTTGCGTCTCTGGGAAAGCACCGATCCCCAGTGCTGTTGTGCCTGTAGATAGGGCACCAAGGCACCGTGACGAGCAGCAACAGCTTTCAGGGCTGGGCCCTTCCCTGTGGGAGAAGGAGCCAGACGTTTGCCTTTTCGGCAAAAGGCTATGCCGCGGCCGAGCACCATGAGATGTTGCGTCTCTTGAAAATCCCATATCTCCAGTGCTGTCGTGTCTGTAGATACAGCGCCAAGGCACTGTGAAGTGCTGCAAGAGCTTTCAGGGCTGGGCCCATCCCTGTGGGAGAAGGAGCCGGACGTTTGCCTTTTCGGCAAGAGGCTCTGCCGCATCGGAGGGCCGTGAGATGTTGCGTCTACTGAAAGCACATATCGCAGTGCTGTTGTGCCTGTAGATAGGGCACCAAGGTTAGATGAAGAGCAGCAACACCTTTCAGGGCTGGGCCCTTCCGTGTGGGAGAAGGATCCGGACGTTTGCCTTTTCGGCAAGAGGCTCTGCCGCGGCCGAGCGCCGTGAGATGTTGCGTCTCTGGGAAAGCACCGATCCCCAGTGCTCTTGTGCCTGTAGATAGGTCACCAAGGTTAGGTGAAGAGCAGCAACAGCTTTCAGGGCTGGGCCCTTCCTGTGGGAGAAGGAGCCAGACGTTTGACTTTTCGGCAAGAGGCTCTGCTGCGGCCGAGCGCCATGAGATGTTGCGTCTCTGGGAAAGCACAGATACCCACTGCTGTTGTGCCTATACATAGGGCGCCAAGGCACCGTGAAGAGCAGCAACAGCTTTCAGGGCTGGGCCCTTCCCTGTGGGAGAAGGAGCCGGACGTTTGCCTTTTCGGCAAGAGGCTCTGCCGCGGCCGAGCGCCATGTGATGTTGCGTCTCTGGGAAAGCACCGATCCCCAGTGCTGTTGTGACTGTATATAGGGCACCAAGGTTAGGTGAAGAGCAGCAACATCTTTCAGGGCTGGGCGCTTCCCTGTGGGAGAAGGAGCCGGACGTTTGCGTTTTCGGCAAGAGTCTCTGCTGCGGGCGAGCGCCATGAGATGTTGCGTCTCTGGGAAAGCACCGATTCCCAGTGCTGTTGTGCCTGTAGATAGGGCACCAAGGCACCGTGACGAGCAGCAACAGCTTTCAGGGCTGGGCCCTTCCTTGTGGGAGAAGGAGACGGACGTTTGCCTTTTCGGCAAGAGTCTCTTCCGCGGCCGAGCGCCATGAGATGTTGCGTCTCTGGGAAAGCAGAGATCCCCAGTGCTGTTGTGCCTGTAGATAGGGCGCCAAGGCACCATGAAGAGCAGCAACAGCTTTCAGGGCTGGGCCCTTCCCTGTGGGAGAAGGAGACGGACGTTTGCCTTTTCGGCAAGAGTCTCTTCCGCGGCCGAGCGCCATGAGATGTTGCGTCTCTGGGAAAGCTCCGATCCCCAGTGCTGTTGTGCCTGTAGATAGGGCACCAAGGTTAGGTGAAGAGCAGCAACAGCTTTCAGGGCTGGGCCCTTACCTGTGGGAGAAGGAGCCGGACGTTTGCCTTTTTGGCTAGAGGCTCTCCTGCGGCCGAGCGCCATGAGATGTTGTGTCTCTTGGAAATCCCATATCTCCAGTGCTGTCGTGTCTGTAGATAGAGCACCAAGGCACTGTGAAGAGCAGCAAGAGCTTTCAGGGCTGGGCCTTTCCCTGTGGGAGAAGGAGCCGGATGTTTGCCTTTTCGGCAAGAGGCTCTGCCGCGACCGAGCGCCATGAGATATTGCGTCTCTGGGAAAGCACCGATCCCCAGTCCTGTTGTGCATATACATAGGGCGCCAAGGCACCGTGAAGAGCAGCAAGAGCTTTCAGGGCTGGGCCCTTCCTTGTTGGAGAACGAGCCGGACATTTGCCTTTTCGGCAAGAGGCTCTGCCGCGGCCGAGCACCATGAGATGTTGCATCTCTGGGAAAGCAGAGATCCCCAGTGCTGTTGTGCCTGTAGATAGGGCGCCAAGGCACCGTGAAGAGCAGCAACAGCTTTCAGGTCTGGACCCTTCTCTGTGGGCGAAGGAACCGGACGTTTGCCTTTTCGGCTAGTGGCTCTGCCGCGGCCGAGCGCCATGAGATATTGCGTCTCTGGGAAAGCACAGATTGCCAGTGCTGTTGTGCCTGTGGATAGGGCACCAAGGCACCGTGAAGAGCAGCAACAGGTTTCAGGGCTGGGCCCTTCCCTGTGGGAGAAGGAGCCGGACGTTTGCCTTTTCGGCAAGAGGCTCTGCCGCGGCCGAGCGCCATGAGATATTGCGTCTCTGGGAAAGCACCGATCCCCAGTGCTGTTGTGCATATACATAGGGCGCCAAGGCACCGTGAAGACCAGCAAGAGCTTTCAGGGCTGGGCCCTTCCTTGTTGGAGAACGAGCCGGACATTTGCCTTTTCGGCAAGAGGCTCTGCCGCGGCCGAGCACCATGAGATGTTGCGTCTCTGGGAAAGCAGAGATCCCCAGTGCTGTTGTGCCTGTAGATAGGGCACCATGGCCCAGTGAAGAGCAGCAACAGCTTTCAGGTCTGGGCCCTTCCCTGTGGGAGAAGGAGCTGGACGTTTGCCTTTTCGGCAAGAGGCTATGCCGCGGCCGAGCACCATGAGATGTTGCGTCTCTGGGAAAGCAGAGATCCCCAGTGCTGTTGTGCCTATACATAGGGCGCCAAGGCACCGTGAAGAGCAGCAACAGCTTTCAGGGCTGGGCCCTTCCCTGTGGGAGAAGGAGCCGGACGTTTGCCTTTTCGGCAAGAGGCTCTGCTGCGGCCGAGCGCCATGAGATATTGCGTCTCTGGGAAAGCACCGATCCCCAGTGCTGTTGTGCATATACATAGGGCGCCAAGGCACCGTGAAGACGAGCAAGAGCTTTCAGGGCTGGGCCCTTCCTTGTTGGAGAACGAGCCGGACATTTGCCTTTTCGGCAAGAGGCTCTGCCGCGGCCGAGCGCCATGAGATGTTGCGTCTCTGGGAAAGCAGAGATCCCCAGTGCTGTTGTGCCTGTAGATAGGGCACCATGGCCCAGTGAAGAGCAGCAACAGCTTTCAGGGCTGGGCCCTTCCCTGTGGGAGAAGGAGACGGACGTTTGCCTTTTCGGCAAGAGTCTCTTCCGCGGCCGAGCGCCATGAGATGTTGCATCTCTGGGAAAGCAGAGATCCCCAGTGCTGTTGTGCCTGTAGATTGGGCGCCAAGGCACCATGAAGAGCAGCAACAGCTTTCAGGGCTGGGCCCTTCCCTGTGGGAGAAGGAGCCGGACGTTTGCCTTTTCGGCAAGAGGCTCTGCCGCGGCCGAGCGCCATGAGATGTTGCGTCTCTGGGAAAGCCCATATCCCCAGTGCTGTTGTGCCTGTAGATAGGGCGCCAAGGCACCGTGAAGAGCAGCAAAAGCTTTCAGGTCTGGGCCCTTCCCTGTGGGAGAAGGAGCCGGACGTTTGCCTTTTCGGTAAGAGACTCTGCCGCAGCCGAGCGCCATGAGATGTTGCGTCTCTGGGAAAGCACAGATCCCCAGTGCTGTTGTGCCTGTAGATAGGGCACCAAGGCACCGTGAAGAGCAGCAACAGCTTTCAGGGCTGCGCCCTTCCCTGTGGCAGAAGGAGCCGGACGTTTGCCTTTTCGGCTAGAGGCTCTGCAGCGGACGAGCGCCATGAGATGTTGCATGTCTTGGAAATCCCATATCTCCAGTGCTGTTGTGTCTGTAGATAGAGCGCCAAGGCACCGCGAAGAGCAGCAAGAGCTTTCAGGGCTGGGCCCTTCCCTGTGGGAGAAGGAGCCGGACGTTTGCCTTTTCGGCAAGAGGCTCTGCCTCGGCCGAGCGCCATGAGATGTTGCGTCTCTGGGAAAGCTCCGATCCCCAGTGCTGTTGTGCCTGTAGATAGGGTGCCAAGGCACCGTGAAGAGCAGCAACAGCTTTCAGGTCTGGACCCTTCTCTGTAGGCGAAGGAACCGGACGTTTGCCTTTTCGGCTAGTGGCTCTGCCGCGTCCGAGCGCCATGAGATATTGCGTCTCTGGGAAAGCACAGATTGCCAGTGCTGTTGTGCATATACATAGGGCGCCAAGGCACCGTGAAGACCAGCAAGAGCTTTCAGGGCTGGGCCCTTCCTTGTTGGAGAACGAGCCGGACATTTGCCTTTTCGGCAAGAGGCTCTGCCGCGGCCGAGCACCATGAGATGTTGCGTCTCTGGGAAAGCAGAGATCCCCAGTGCTGTTGTGCCTGTAGATAGGGCACCATGGCCCAGTGAAGAGCAGCAACAGCTTTCAGGGCTGGGCCCTTCCCTGTGGGAGAAGGAGACGGACGTTTGCCTTTTCGGCAAGAGTCTCTTCCGCGGCCGAGCGCCATGAGATGTTGCATCTCTGGGAAAGCAGAGATCCCCAGTGCTGTTGTGCCTGTAGATTGGGCGCCAAGGCACCATGAAGAGCAGCAACAGCTTTCAGGGCTGGGCCCTTCCCTGTGGGAGAAGGAGCCGGACGTTTGCCTTTTCGGCAAGAGGCTCTGCCGCGGCCGAGCGCCATGAGATGTTGCGTCTCTGGGAAAGCCCATATCCCCAGTGCTGTTGTGCCTGTAGATAGGGCGCCAAGGCACCGTGAAGAGCAGCAAAAGCTTTCAGGTCTGGGCCCTTCCCTGTGGGAGAAGGAGCCGGACGTTTGCCTTTTCGGTAAGAGACTCTGCCGCAGCCGAGCGCCATGAGATGTTGCGTCTCTGGGAAAGCACAGATCCCCAGTGCTGTTGTGCCTGTAGATAGGGCACCAAGGCACCGTGAAGAGCAGCAACAGCTTTCAGGGCTGCGCCCTTCCCTGTGGCAGAAGGAGCCGGACGTTTGCCTTTTCGGCTAGAGGCTCTGCAGCGGACGAGCGCCATGAGATGTTGCATGTCTTGGAAATCCCATATCTCCAGTGCTGTTGTGTCTGTAGATAGAGCGCCAAGGCACCGCGAAGAGCAGCAAGAGCTTTCAGGGCTGGGCCCTTCCCTGTGGGAGAAGGAGCCGGACGTTTGCCTTTTCGGCAAGAGGCTCTGCCTCGGCCGAGCGCCATGAGATGTTGCGTCTCTGGGAAAGCTCCGATCCCCAGTGCTGTTGTGCCTGTAGATAGGGTGCCAAGGCACCGTGAAGAGCAGCAACAGCTTTCAGGTCTGGACCCTTCTCTGTAGGCGAAGGAACCGGACGTTTGCCTTTTCGGCTAGTGGCTCTGCCGCGTCCGAGCGCCATGAGATATTGCGTCTCTGGGAAAGCACAGATTGCCAGTGCTGTTGTGCATATACATAGGGCGCCAAGGCACCGTGAAGACCAGCAAGAGCTTTCAGGGCTGGGCCCTTCCTTGTGGGAGAACGAGCCGGACATTTGCCTTTTCGGCAAGAGGCTCTGCCGCGGCCGAGCACCATGAGATGTTGCGTCTCTGGGAAAGCAGAGATCCCCAGTGCTGTTGTGCCTGTAGATAGGGCACCATGGCCCAGTGAAGAGCAGCAACAGCTTTCAGGGCTGGGCCCTTCCCAGTGGGAGAAGGAGCTGGACGTTTGCCTTTTCGGCAAGAGGCTATGCCGCGGCCGAGCACCATGAGATGTTGCGTCTCTGGGAAAGCAGAGATCCCCAGTGCTGTTGTGCCTATACATAGGTCGCCAAGGCACAGTGAAGAGCAGCAACAGGTTTCAGGGCTGGGCCCTTCCCTGTGGGAGAAGGAGCCGGACGTTTGCCTTTTCGGCAAGAGGCTCTGCCGAGGCCGAGCGCCATGTGAAGTTGCGTCTCTGGGAAAGCAGAGATCCCCACTGCTGTTGTGCCTCTAGATAGGGCGCCAAGGTTAGGTGAAGAGCAGCAACAGCTTTCAGCGCTGGACCCTTCCCTGTGGGAGAAGGAGCCGGACGTTTGCTTTTTCGGCTAGAGGATCTGCAGCGGCCGAGCTCCATGAGATGTTGCGTCTCTTGGAAATCCCATATCTCCAGTGCTGTTGTGTCTGTAGATACAGCGCCAAGGCACTGTGAAGTGCTGCAAGAGCTTTCAGGGCTGGGACCTTCCCTGTGGGAGAAGTAGCCGGACGTTTGCCTTTTCGGCAAGAGGCTCTGCCGTGGCCGAGCGCCATGAGATGTTGCGTCTCTGGGAAAGCTCCGATCCCCAGTGCTGTTGTGCCTGTAGATAGGGCGCCAAGGTTAGGTGAAGAGCAGCAACAGCTTTCAGGGCTGGGCCCTTCCCTGTGGGAGAAGGAGCCGGACGTTTGCCTTTTCGGCAAGAGGCTCTGCTGCGGCCAAGCTCCATGTGATGTTGTGCCTCTTGAAAATCCCATATCTCCAGTGCTGTCGTGTCTGTAGATAGAGCACCAAGGCACTGTGAAGAGCAGGAAGAGCTTTCAGGGCTGGGCCTTTCCCTGTGGGAGAAGGAGCCGGACGTTTGCCTTTTCGGCAAGAGGCTCTGCTGCGGCCGAGCGCCATGAGATGTTGCGTCTCTGGGAAAGCACCGATCCCCAGTGCTGTTGTGCCTGTAGATAGGGCACCAAGGCACCGTGACGAGCAGCAACAGCTTTCAGGGCTGGGCCCTTCCCTGTGGGAGAAGGAGCCAGACGTTTGCCTTTTCGGCAAAAGGCTATGCCGCGGCCGAGCACCATGAGATGTTGCGTCTCTTGAAAATCCCATATCTCCAGTGCTGTCGTGTCTGTAGATACAGCGCCAAGGCACTGTGAAGTGCTGCAAGAGCTTTCAGGGCTGGGCCCATCCCTGTGGGAGAAGGAGCCGGACGTTTGCCTTTTCGGCAAGAGGCTCTGCCGCATCGGAGGGCCGTGAGATGTTGCGTCTACTGAAAGCACATATCGCAGTGCTGTTGTGCCTGTAGATAGGGCACCAAGGTTAGATGAAGAGCAGCAACACCTTTCAGGGCTGGGCCCTTCCGTGTGGGAGAAGGATCCGGACGTTTGCCTTTTCGGCAAGAGGCTCTGCCGCGGCCGAGCGCCGTGAGATGTTGCGTCTCTGGGAAAGCACCGATCCCCAGTGCTCTTGTGCCTGTAGATAGGTCACCAAGGTTAGGTGAAGAGCAGCAACAGCTTTCAGGGCTGGGCCCTTCCTGTGGGAGAAGGAGCCAGACGTTTGACTTTTCGGCAAGAGGCTCTGCTGCGGCCGAGCGCCATGAGATGTTGCGTCTCTGGGAAAGCACAGATACCCACTGCTGTTGTGCCTATACATAGGGCGCCAAGGCACCGTGAAGAGCAGCAACAGCTTTCAGGGCTGGGCCCTTCCCTGTGGGAGAAGGAGCCGGACGTTTGCCTTTTCGGCAAGAGGCTCTGCCGCGGCCGAGCGCCATGTGATGTTGCGTCTCTGGGAAAGCACCGATCCCCAGTGCTGTTGTGACTGTATATAGGGCACCAAGGTTAGGTGAAGAGCAGCAACATCTTTCAGGGCTGGGCGCTTCCCTGTGGGAGAAGGAGCCGGACGTTTGCGTTTTCGGCAAGAGTCTCTGCTGCGGGCGAGCGCCATGAGATGTTGCGTCTCTGGGAAAGCACCGATTCCCAGTGCTGTTGTGCCTGTAGATAGGGCACCAAGGCACCGTGACGAGCAGCAACAGCTTTCAGGGCTGGGCCCTTCCTTGTGGGAGAAGGAGACGGACGTTTGCCTTTTCGGCAAGAGTCTCTTCCGCGGCCGAGCGCCATGAGATGTTGCGTCTCTGGGAAAGCAGAGATCCCCAGTGCTGTTGTGCCTGTAGATAGGGCGCCAAGGCACCATGAAGAGCAGCAACAGCTTTCAGGGCTGGGCCCTTCCCTGTGGGAGAAGGAGACGGACGTTTGCCTTTTCGGCAAGAGTCTCTTCCGCGGCCGAGCGCCATGAGATGTTGCGTCTCTGGGAAAGCTCCGATCCCCAGTGCTGTTGTGCCTGTAGATAGGGCACCAAGGTTAGGTGAAGAGCAGCAACAGCTTTCAGGGCTGGGCCCTTACCTGTGGGAGAAGGAGCCGGACGTTTGCCTTTTTGGCTAGAGGCTCTCCTGCGGCCGAGCGCCATGAGATGTTGTGTCTCTTGGAAATCCCATATCTCCAGTGCTGTCGTGTCTGTAGATAGAGCACCAAGGCACTGTGAAGAGCAGCAAGAGCTTTCAGGGCTGGGCCTTTCCCTGTGGGAGAAGGAGCCGGATGTTTGCCTTTTCGGCAAGAGGCTCTGCCGCGACCGAGCGCCATGAGATATTGCGTCTCTGGGAAAGCACCGATCCCCAGTCCTGTTGTGCATATACATAGGGCGCCAAGGCACCGTGAAGAGCAGCAAGAGCTTTCAGGGCTGGGCCCTTCCTTGTTGGAGAACGAGCCGGACATTTGCCTTTTCGGCAAGAGGCTCTGCCGCGGCCGAGCACCATGAGATGTTGCATCTCTGGGAAAGCAGAGATCCCCAGTGCTGTTGTGCCTGTAGATAGGGCGCCAAGGCACCGTGAAGAGCAGCAACAGCTTTCAGGTCTGGACCCTTCTCTGTGGGCGAAGGAACCGGACGTTTGCCTTTTCGGCTAGTGGCTCTGCCGCGGCCGAGCGCCATGAGATATTGCGTCTCTGGGAAAGCACAGATTGCCAGTGCTGTTGTGCCTGTGGATAGGGCACCAAGGCACCGTGAAGAGCAGCAACAGGTTTCAGGGCTGGGCCCTTCCCTGTGGGAGAAGGAGCCGGACGTTTGCCTTTTCGGCAAGAGGCTCTGCCGCGGCCGAGCGCCATGAGATATTGCGTCTCTGGGAAAGCACCGATCCCCAGTGCTGTTGTGCATATACATAGGGCGCCAAGGCACCGTGAAGACCAGCAAGAGCTTTCAGGGCTGGGCCCTTCCTTGTTGGAGAACGAGCCGGACATTTGCCTTTTCGGCAAGAGGCTCTGCCGCGGCCGAGCACCATGAGATGTTGCGTCTCTGGGAAAGCAGAGATCCCCAGTGCTGTTGTGCCTGTAGATAGGGCACCATGGCCCAGTGAAGAGCAGCAACAGCTTTCAGGTCTGGGCCCTTCCCTGTGGGAGAAGGAGCTGGACGTTTGCCTTTTCGGCAAGAGGCTATGCCGCGGCCGAGCACCATGAGATGTTGCGTCTCTGGGAAAGCAGAGATCCCCACTGCTGTTGTGCCTGTAGATAGGGCGCCAAGGCACCGTGAGGAGCAGCAACAGCTTTCAGGTCTGGGCCCTTCCCTGTGGGAGAAGGAGCCGGACGTTTGCCTTTTCGGCAAGAGACTCTGCCGCGGCCGAGCGCCATGAGATGTTGCGTCTCTGGGAAAGCACAGATCCCCACTGCTGTTGTGCCTATACATAGGGCGCCAAGGCACAGTGAAGAGCAGCAAGAGCTTTCAGGGCTGGGCCCTTCCCTGTGGGAGAAGGAGCCAGACGTTTGCTTTTTCGACAAGAGGCTCTGCCGCGTACGAGCGCCATGAGATATTGCGTCTCTGGGAAAGCACAGATCCCCAGTGCTGTTGTGCCTGTAGATAGGGCACCAAGGCACCGTGAAGAGCAGCAACAGCTTTCAGGGCTGGGCACTTCCTTGTGGGAGAAGGAGCCGGACGTTTGCCTTTTCGGCAAGAGGCTTTGCTGAGGCCGAGCGCCATGAGATGTTGTGTCTCTGGGAAAGCCCATATCCACAGTGCTGTTGTGCCTATAGATAGGGTTCCAAGGCACCGTGAAGAGCAGCAACAGCTTTCAGGGCTGGGCCCTTCCCTGTGGGAGAAGGAGCCGGACGTTTGCCTTTTCGGCTAGAGGCTCTGCAGCGGACGAGCGCCATGAGATGTTGCATGTCTTGGAAATCCCATATCTCCAGTGCTGTTGTGCCTGTAGATAGGGCGCCAAGGCACCGTGAAGAGCAGCAACAGCTTTCAGGTCTGGACCCTTCTCTGTGGGCGAAGGAGCTGGACGTTTGCCTTTTCGGCAAGAGGCTCTGCCGAGGCCGAGCGCCATGAGATATTGCGTCTCTGGGAAAGCACCGATCCCCAGTGCTGTTGTGCATATACATAGGGCGCCAAGGCACCGTGAAGACCAGCAAGAGCTTTCAGGGCTGGGCCCTTCCCTGTGGGAGAAGGAGCCGGACGTTTGCCTTTTCGGCAAGAGGCTCTGCCGAGGCCGAGCGCCATGTGAAGTTGCGTCTCTGGGAAAGCAGAGACCCCACTGCTGTTGTGCCTCTAGATAGGGCGCCAAGGTTAGGTGAAGAGCAGCAACAGCTTTCAGCGCTGGACCCTTCCCTGTGGGAGAAGGAGCCGGACGTTTGCCTTTTCGGCTAGAGGATCTGCAGCGGCCGAGCTCCATGAGATGTTGCGTCTCTTGGAAATCCCATATCTCCAGTGCTGTTGTGTCTGTAGATACAGCGCCAAGGCACTGTGAAGTGCTGCAAGAGCTTTCAGGGCTGGGACCTTCCCTGTGGGAGAAGTAGCCGGACGTTTGCCTTTTCGGCAAGAGGCTCTGCCGTGGCCGAGCGCCATGAGATGTTGCGTCTCTGGGAAAGCTCCGATCCCCAGTGCTGTTGTGCCTGTAGATAGGGCGCCAAGGTTAGGTGAAGAGCAGCAACAGCTTTCAGGGCTGGGCCCTTCCCTGTGGGAGAAGGAGCCGGACGTTTGCCTTTTCGGCAAGAGGCTCTGCTGCGGCCAAGCTCCATGTGATGTTGTGCCTCTTGAAAATCCCATATCTCCAGTGCTGTCGTGTCTGTAGATAGAGCACCAAGGCACTGTGAAGAGCAGGAAGAGCTTTCAGGGCTGGGCCTTTCCCTGTGGGAGAAGGAGCCGGACGTTTGCCTTTTCGGCAAGAGGCTCTGCTGCGGCCGAGCGCCATGAGATGTTGCGTCTCTGGGAAAGCACCGATCCCCAGTGCTGTTGTGCCTGTAGATAGGGCACCAAGGCACCGTGACGAGCAGCAACAGCTTTCAGGGCTGGGCCCTTCCCTGTGGGAGAAGGAGCCAGACGTTTGCCTTTTCGGCAAAAGGCTATGCCGCGGCCGAGCACCATGAGATGTTGCGTCTCTTGAAAATCCCATATCTCCAGTGCTGTCGTGTCTGTAGATACAGCGCCAAGGCACTGTGAAGTGCTGCAAGAGCTTTCAGGGCTGGGCCCATCCCTGTGGGAGAAGGAGCCGGACGTTTGCCTTTTCGGCAAGAGGCTCTGCCGCATCGGAGGGCCGTGAGATGTTGCGTCTACTGAAAGCACATATCCCAGTGCTGTTGTGCCTGTAGATAGGGCACCAAGGTTAGATGAAGAGCAGCAACAGCTTTCAGGGCTGGGCCCTTCCTGTGGGAGAAGGAGCCAGACGTTTGACTTTTCGGCAAGAGGCTCTGCTGCGGCCGAGCGCCATGAGATGTTGCGTCTCTGGGAAAGCACAGATCCCCACTGCTGTTGTGCCTATACATAGGGCGCCAAGGCACCGTGAAGAGCAGCAAAAGCTTTCAGGGCTGGGCCCTTCCCTGTGGGAGAAGGAGCCGGACGTTTGCCTTTTCGGCAAGAGACTCTGCCGCGGCCGAGCGCCATGTGATGTTGCGTCTCTGGGAAAGCACCGATCCCCAGTGCTGTTGTGACTGTATATAGGGCACCAAGGTTAGGTGAAGAGCAGCAACATCTTTCAGGGCTGGGCCCTTCCCTGTGGGAGAAGGAGCCGGACGTTTGCGTTTTCGGCAAGAGTCTCTGCTGCGGGCGAGCGCCATGAGATGTTGCGTCTCTGGGAAAGCACCGATCCCCAGTGCTGTTGTGCCTGTAGATAGGGCACCAAGGCACCGTGACGAGCAGCAACAGCTTTCAGGGCTGGGCCCTTCCTTGTGGGAGAAGGAGACGGACGTTTGCCTTTTCGGCAAGAGTCTCTTCCGCGGCCGAGCGCCATGAGATGTTGCGTCTCTGGGAAAGCAGAGATCCCCAGTGCTGTTGTGCCTGTAGATAGGGCGCCAAGGCACCATGAAGAGCAGCAACAGCTTTCAGGGCTGGGCCCTTCCCTGTGGGAGAAGGAGACGGACGTTTGCCTTTTCGGCAAGAGTCTCTTCCGCGGCCGAGCGCCATGAGATGTTGCGTCTCTGGGAAAGCTCCGATCCCCAGTGCTGTTGTGCCTGTAGATAGGGCACCAAGGTTAGGTGAAGAGCAGCAACAGCTTTCAGGGCTGGGCCCTTACCTGTGGGAGAAGGAGCCGGACGTTTGCCTTTTTGGCTAGAGGCTCTCCTGCGGCCGAGCGCCATGAGATGTTGTGTCTCTTGGAAATCCCATATCTCCAGTGCTGTCGTGTCTGTAGATAGAGCACCAAGGCACTGTGAAGAGCAGCAAGAGCTTTCAGGGCTGGGCCTTTCCCTGTGGGAGAAGGAGCCGGATGTTTGCCTTTTCGGCAAGAGGCTCTGCCGCGGCCGAGCGCCATGAGATGTTGCATGTCTTGGAAATCCCATATCTCCAGTGCTGTTGTGCCTGTAGATAGGGCGCCAAGGCACCGTGAAGAGCAGCAACAGCTTTCAGGTCTGGACCCTTCTCTGTGGGCGAAGGAACCGGACGTTTGCCTTTTCGGCTAGTGGCTCTGCCGCGGCCGAGCGCCATGAGATATTGCGTCTCTGGGAAAGCACAGATTGCCAGTGCTGTTGTGCCTGTGGATAGGGCACCAAGGCACCGTGAAGAGCAGCAACAGCTTTCAGGGCTGGGCCCTTCCCTGTGGGAGAAGGAGCCGGACGTTTGCCTTTTCGGCAAGAGGCTCTGCCGCGGCCGAGCGCCATGAGATATTGCGTCTCTGGGAAAGCACCGATCCCCAGTGCTGTTGTGCATATACATAGGGCGCCAAGGCACCGTGAAGACCAGCAAGAGCTTTCAGGGCTGGGCCCTTCCTTGTTGGAGAACGAGCCGGACATTTGCCTTTTCGGCAAGAGGCTCTGCCGCGGCCGAGCACCATGAGATGTTGCGTCTCTGGGAAAGCAGAGATCCCCAGTGCTGTTGTGCCTGTAGATAGGGCACCATGGCCCAGTGAAGAGCAGCAACAGCTTTCAGGTCTGGGCCCTTCCCTGTGGGAGAAGGAGCTGGACGTTTGCCTTTTCGGCAAGAGGCTATGCCGCGGCCGAGCACCATGAGATGTTGCGTCTCTGGGAAAGCAGAGATCCCCAGTGCTGTTGTGCCTATACATAGGGCGCCAAGGCACAGTGAAGAGCAGCAACAGGTTTCAGGGCTGGGCCCTTCCATGTGGGAGAAGGAGCCGGACGTTTGCCTTTTCGGCAAGAGGCTATGCCACGGACGAGCGCCATGTGAAGTTGCGTCTGTGGGAAAGCAGAGATCCCCACTGCTGTTGTGCCTGTAGATAGGGCGCCAAGGCACCGTGAGGAGCAGCAACAGCTTTCAGGTCTGGGCCCTTCCCTGTGGGAGAAGGAGCCGGACGTTTGCCTTTTCGGCAAGAGACTCTGCCGCGGCCGAGCGCCATGAGATGTTGCGTCTCTGGGAAAGCACAGATCCCCACTGCTGTTGTGCCTATACATAGGGCGCCAAGGCACAGTGAAGAGCAGCAAGAGCTTTCAGGGCTGGGCCCTTCCCTGTGGGAGAAGGAGCCAGACGTTTGCTTTTTCGACAAGAGGCTCTGCCGCGTACGAGCGCCATGAGATATTGCGTCTCTGGGAAAGCACAGATCCCCAGTGCTGTTGTGCCTGTAGATAGGGCACCAAGGCACCGTGAAGAGCAGCAACAGCTTTCAGGGCTGGGCACTTCCTTGTGGGAGAAGGAGCCGGACGTTTGCCTTTTCGGCAAGAGGCTATGCTGAGGCCGAGCGCCATGAGATGTTGTGTCTCTGGGAAAGCCCATATCCACAGTGCTGTTGTGCCTATAGATAGGGTGCCAAGGCACCGTGAAGAGCAGCAACAGCTTTCAGGGCTGGGCCCTTCCCTGTGGGAGAAGGAGCCGGACGTTTGCCTTTTCGGCTAGAGGCTCTGCAGCGGACGAGCGCCATGAGATGTTGCATGTCTTGGAAATCCCATATCTCCAGTGCTGTTGTGCCTGTAGATAGGGCGCCAAGGCACCGTGAAGAGCAGCAACAGCTTTCAGGTCTGGACCCTTCTCTGTGGGCGAAGGAGCTGGACGTTTGCCTTTTCGGCAAGAGGCTCTGCCGAGGCCGAGCGCCATGAGATATTGCGTCTCTGGGAAAGCACCGATCCCCAGTGCTGTTGTGCATATACATAGGGCGCCAAGGCACCGTGAAGACCAGCAAGAGCTTTCAGGGCTGGGCCCTTCCTTGTTGGAGAACGAGCCGGACATTTGCCTTTTCGGCAAGAGGCTCTGCCGCGGCCGAGCACCATGAGATGTTGCGTCTCTGGGAAAGCAGAGATCCCCAGTGCTGTTGCGCCTGTAGATAGGGCACCATGGCCCAGTGAAGAGCAGCAACAGCTTTCAGGGCTGGGCCCTTCCCTGTGGGAGAAGGAGCCAGACGTTTGCCTTTTCTGCAAAAGGCTATGCCACGGCCGAGCACCATGAGATGTTGCGTCTCTGGGAAAGCATAGATCCCCAGTGCTGTTGTGCCTATACATAGGGCGCCAAGGCACAGTGAAGAGCAGCAACAGCTTTCAGGGCTGGGCCCTTCCCTGTGGTAGAAGGAGCCGGACGTTTGCCTTTTCGGCAAGAGGCTCTGCCGCATCGGAGGGCCGTGAGATGTTGCGTCTACTGAAAGCACATATCCCAGTGCTGTTGTGCCTGTAGATAGGGCACCAAGGTTAGATGAAGAGCAGCAACACCTTTCAGGGCTGGGCCCTTCCGTGTGGTAGAAGGATCCGGACGTTTGCCTTTTCGGCAAGAGGCTCTGCCGCGGCCGAGCGCCGTGAGATGTTGCGTCTCTTGAAAGCACCGATCCCCAGTGCTCTTGTGCCTGTAGATAGGGCACCAAGGTTAGGTGAAGAGCAGCAACAGCTTTCAGGGCTGGGCCCTTTCTGTGGGAGAAGGAGCCAGATGTTTGACTTTTCGGCAAGAGGCTCTGCTGCGGCCGAGCGCCATGAGATGTTGCGTCTCTGGGAAAGCACAGATCCCCACTGCTGTTGTGCCTGTAGATAGGGCGCCAAGGCACCGTGAAGAGCAGCAAAAGCTTTCAGGGCTGGGCCCTTCCCTGTGGGAGAAGGAGCCGGACGTTTGCCTTTTCGGCAAGAGACTCTGCCGCGGCCGAGCGCCATGAGATGTTGCGTCTCTGGGAAAGCACAGATCCCCACTGCTGTTGTGCCTATACATAGGGCGCCAAGGCACAGTGAAGAGCAGCAACAGCTTTCAGGGCTGGGCCCTTCCCTGTGGGAGAAGGAGCCGGACGTTTGCCTTTTCGACAAGAGGCTCTGCCGCGTCCGAGCGCCATGAGATATTGCGTCTCTGGGAAAGCACAGATCCCCAGTGCTGTTCTGCCTGTAGATAGGGCACCAAGGCACCGTGAAGAGCAGCAACAGCTTTCAGGGCTGGGCCCTTCCCTGTGGGAGAAGGAGCCGGACGTTTGCCTTTTCGGCAAGAGGCTCTGCAGCGGACGAGCGCCATGAGATGTTGCATGTCTTGGAAATCCCATATCTCCAGTGCTGTTGTGTCTGTAGATAGAGCGCCAAGGCACCGTGAACAGCAGCAACAGCTTTCAGGGCTGGGCCCTTCCCTGTGGGAGAAGGAGCCGGACGTTTGCCTTTTCGGCAAGAGGCTCTGCCTCGGCCGAGCGCCATGAGATGTTGCGTCTCTGGGAAAGCAGAGATCCCCAGTGCTGTTGTGCCTGTAGATAGGGCGCCAAGGCACCGTGAAGAGCAGCAACAGCTTTCAGGTCTGGACCCTTCTCTGTGGGAGAAGGAACCGGACGTTTGCCTTTTCGGCTAGTGGCTCTGCCGCGGCCGAGCGCCATGAGATATTGCGTCTCTGGGAAAGCACAGATTGCCAGTGCTGTTGTGCCTGTGGATAGGGCACCAAGGCACCGTGAAGAGCAGCAACAGGTTTCAGGGCTGGGCCCTTCCCTGTGGGAGAAGGAGCCGGACGTTTGCCTTTTCGGCAAGAGGCTCTGCCGCGGCCGAGCGCCATGAGATATTGCGTCTCTGGGAAAGCACCGATCCCCAGTGCTGTTGTGCATATACATAGGGCGCCAAGGCACCGTGAAGACCAGCAAGAGCTTTCAGGGCTGGGCCCTTCCTTGTTGGAGAACGAGCCGGACATTTGCCTTTTCGGCAAGAGGCTCTGCCGCGGCCGAGCGCCATGAGATATTGCGTCTCTGGGAAAGCACCGATCCCCAGTGCTGTTGTGCATATACATAGGGTGCCAAGGCACCGTGAAGACCAGCAAGAGCTTTCAGGGCTGGGCCCTTCCTTGTTGGAGAACGAGCCGGACATTTGCCTTTTCGGCAAGAGGCTCTGCCGCGGCCGAGCACCATGAGATGTTGCGTCTCTGGGAAAGCAGAGATCACCAGTGCTGTTGCGCCTGTAGATAGGGCACCATGGCCCAGTGAAGAGCAGCAACAGCTTTCAGGGCTGGGCCCTTCCCTGTGGGAGAAGGAGCCAGACGTTTGCCTTTTCGGCAAAAGGCTCTGCCGCGGCCGAGCACCATGAGATGTTGCGTCTCTGGGAAAGCATAGATCCCCAGTGCTGTTGTGCCTATACATAGGGCGCCAAGGCACAGTGAAGAGCAGCAACAGCTTTCAGGGCTGGGCCCTTCCCTGTGGTAGAAGGAGCCGGACGTTTGCCTTTTCGGCAAGAGGCTCTGCCGCATCGGAGGGCCGTGAGATGTTGCGTCTACTGAAAGCACATATCCCAGTGCTGTTGTGCCTGTAGATAGGGCACCAAGGTTAGATGAAGAGCAGCAACACCTTTCAGGGCTGGGCCCTTCCGTGTGGGAGAAGGATCCGGACGTTTGCCTTTTCGGCAAGAGGCTCTGCCGCGGCCGAGCGCCGTGAGATGTTGCGTCTCTTGAAAGCACCGATCCCCAGTGCTCTTGTGCCTGTAGATAGGGCACCAAGGTTAGGTGAAGAGCAGCAACAGCTTTCAGGGCTGGGCCCTTCCTGTGGGAGAAGGAGCCGGACGTTTGACTTTTCGGCAAGAGGCTCTGCTGCGGCCGAGCGCCATGAGATGTTGCGTCTCTGGGAAAGCACAGATCCCCACTGCTGTTGTGCCTATACATAGGGCGCCAAGGCACCGTGAAGAGCAGCAACAGCTTTCAGGGCTGGGCCCTTCCCTGTGGGAGAAGGAGCCGGACGTTTGCCTTTTCGGCAAGAGGCTCTGCCGCGGCCGAGCGCCATGTGATGTTGCGTCTCTGGGAAAGCACCGATCCCCAGTGCTGTTGTGACTGTATATAGGGCACCAAGGTTAGGTGAAGAGCAGCAACATCTTTCAGGGCTGGGCCCTTCCCTGTGGGAGAAGGAGCCGGACGTTTGCCTTTTCGGCTAGAGGCTCTGCTGCGGCCAAGCTCCATGAGATGTTGTGTCTCTTGGAAATCCCATATCTCCAGTGCTGTCGTGTCTGTAGATAGAGCACCAAGGCACTGTGAAGAGCAGCAAGAGCTTTCAGGGCTGGGCCTTTCCCTGTGGGAGAAGGAGCCGGACGTTTGCCTTTTCGGCAAGAGGCTCTGCAGCGGCCGAGCGCCATGAGATGTTGCATGTCTTGGAAATCCCATATCTCCAGTGCTGTTGTGCCTGTAGATAGGGCGCCAAGGCACCGTGAAGAGCAGCAACAGCTTTCAGGTCTGGACCCTTCTCTGTGGGCGAAGGAGCTGGACGTTTGCCTTTTCGGCAAGAGGCTCTGCCGCGACCGAGCGCCATGAGATATTGCGTCTCTGGGAAAGCACCGATCCCCAGTGCTGTTGTGCATATACATAGGGCGCCAAGGCACCGTGAAGAGCAGCAAGAGCTTTCAGGGCTGGGCCCTTCCTTGTTGGAGAACGAGCCGGACATTTGCCTTTTCGGCAAGAGGCTCTGCCGCGGCCGAGCACCATGAGATGTTGCGTCTCTGGGAAAGCAGAGATCCCCAGTGCTGTTGTGCCTGTAGATAGGGCGCCAAGGCACCGTGAAGAGCAGCAACAGCTTTCAGGTCTGGACCCTTCTCTGTGGGCGAAGGAACCGGACGTTTGCCTTTTCGGCTAGTGGCTCTGCCGCGGCCGAGCGCCATGAGATATTGCGTCTCTGGGAAAGCACAGATCGCCAGTGCTGTTGTGCCTGTGGATAGGGCACCAAGGCACCGTGAAGAGCAGCAACAGGTTTCAGGGCTGGGCCCTTCCCTGTGGGAGAAGGAGCCGGACGTTTGCCTTTTCGGCAAGAGGCTCTGCCGCGGCCGAGCGCCATGAGATATTGCGTCTCTGGGAAAGCAGAGATCCCCAGTGCTGTTGTGCCTATACATAGGGCGCCAAGGCACAGTGAAGAGCAGCAACAGGTTTCAGGGCTGGGCCCTTCCCTGTGGGAGAAGGAGCCGGACGTTTGCCTTTTCGGCAAGAGGCTATGCCGCGGCCGAGCGCCATGTGAAGTTGCGTCTCTGGGAAAGCAGAGATCCCCACTGCTGTTGTGCCTCTAGATAGGGCGCCAAGGTTAGGTGAAGAGCAGCAACAGCTTTCAGCGCTGGACCCTTCCCTGTGGGAGAAGGAGCCGGACGTTTGCCTTTTCGGCTAGAGGATCTTCCGCGTACGAGCGCCATGAGATATTGCGTCTCTTGGAAATCCCATATCTCCAGTGCTGTTGTGTCTGTAGATACAGCGCCAAGGCACTGTGAAGTGCTGCAAGAGCTTTCAGGGCTGGGCCCTTCCCTGTGGGAGAAGGAGCCGGACGTTTGCCTTTTCGGCAAGAGGCTCTGCCGCGGCCGAGCGCTATGAGATGTTGCGTCTCTGGGAAAGCTCCGATCCCCAGTGCTGTTGTGCCTGTAGATAGGGCGCCAAGGTTAGGTGAAGAGCAGCAACAGCTTTCAGGGCTGGGCCCTTCCCTGTGGGAGAAGGAGCCGGACGTTTGCTTTTTCGACAAGAGGCTCTGCCGCGTACGAGCGCCATGAGATATTGCGTCTCTGGGAAAGCACAGATCCCCAGTGCTGTTGTGCCTGTAGATAGGGCACCAAGGCACCGTGAAGAGCAGCAACAGCTTTCAGGGCTGGGCCCTTCCTTGTGGGAGAAGGAGCCGGACGTTTGCCTTTTCGGCAAGAGGCTCTGCTGAGGCCGAGCGCCATGAGATGTTGTGTCTCTGGGAAAGCCCATATCCACAGTGCTGTTGTGCCTATAGATAGGGTGCCAAGGCACCGTGAAGAGCAGCAACAGCTTTCAGGGCTGGACCCTTCTCTGTGGGCGAAGGAGCTGGACGTTTGCCTTTTCGGCAAGAGGCTCTGCCGCGGCCGAGCGCCATGAGATATTGCGTCTCTGGGAAAGCACCGATCCCCAGTGCTGTTGTGCATATACATAGGGCGCCAAGGCACCGTGAAGAGCAGCAAGAGCTTTCAGGGCTGGGCGCTTCCTTGTTGGAGAACGAGCCGGACATTTGCCTTTTCGGCAAGAGGCTCTGCCGCGGCCGAGCACCATGAGATGTTGCGTCTCTGGGAAAGCAGAGATCCCCAGTGCTGTTGTGCCTGTAGATAGGGCACCATGGCCCAGTGAAGAGCAGCAACAGCTTTCAGGGCTGGGCCCTTCCCTGTGGGAGAAGGAGCCAGACGTTTGCCTTTTCGGCAAAAGGCTATGCCGCGGCCGAGCACCATGAGATGTTGCGTCTCTGGGAAAGCACATATCCCAGTGCTGTTGTGCCTGTAGATAGGGCACCAAGGTTAGATGAAGAGCAGCAACACCTTTCAGGGCTGGGCCCTTCCGTGTGGGAGAAGGATCCGGACGTTTGCCTTTTCGGCAAGAGGCTCTGCCGCGGCCGAGCGCCGTGAGATGTTGCGTCTCTTGAAAGCACCGATCCCCAGTGCTCTTGTGCCTGTAGATAGGGCACCAAGGTTAGGTGAAGAGCAGCAACAGCTTTCAGGGCTGGGCCCTTCCTGTGGGAGAAGGAGCCAGACGTTTGACTTTTCGGCAAGAGGCTCTGCTGCGGCCGAGCGCCATGAGATGTTGCGTCTCTGGGAAAGCACAGATCCCCACTGCTGTTGTGCCTATACATAGGGCGCCAAGGCACCGTGAAGAGCAGCAACAGCTTTCAGGGCTGGGCCCTTCCCTGTGGGAGAAGGAGCCGGACGTTTGCCTTTTCGGCAAGAGGCTCTGCCGCGGCCGAGCGCCATGTGATGTTGCGTCTCTGGGAAAGCACCGATCCCCAGTGCTGTTGTGACTGTATATAGGGCACCAAGGTTAGGTGAAGAGCAGCAACATCTTTCAGGGCTGGGCCCTTCCCTGTGGGAGAAGGAGCCGGACGTTTGCGTTTTCGGCAAGAGGCTCTGCTGCGGCCGAGCGCCATGAGATGTTGCGTCTCTGGGAAAGCACAGATCCCCAGTGCTGTTGTGCCTGTAGATAGGGCACCAAGGCACCGTGAAGAGCAGCAACAGCTTTCAGGGCTGGGCCCTTCCCTGTGGGAGAAGGAGACGGACGTTTGCCTTTTCGGCAAGAGTCTCTTCCGCGGCCGAGCGCCATGAGATGTTGCGTCTCTGGGAAAGCAGAGATCCCCAGTGCTGTTGTGCCTGTAGATAGGGCGCCAAGGCACCATGAAGAGCAGCAACAGCTTTCAGGGCTGGGCCCTTCCCTGTGGGAGAAGGAGCCGGACGTTTGCCTTTTCGGCAAGAGGCTCTGCCGCGGCCGAGCGCCATGAGATGTTGCATCTCTGGGAAAGCCCATATCCCCAGTGCTGTTGTGCCTGTAGATAGGGCGCCAAGGCACCGTGAAGAGCAGCAAAAGCTTTCAGGTCTGGGCCCTTCCCTGTGGGAGAAGGAGCCGGACGTTTGCCTTTTCGGCAAGAGACTCTGCCGCGGCCGAGCGCCATGAGATGTTGCGTCTCTGGGAAAGCACAGATCCCCACTGCTGTTGTGCCTATACATAGGGCGCCAAGGCACAGTGAAGAGCAGCAACAGCTTTCAGGGCTGGGCCCTTCCCTGTGGGAGAAGGAGCCGGACGTTTGCCTTTTCGACAAGAGGCTCTGCCGCGTCCGAGCGCCATGAGATATTGCGTCTCTGGGAAAGCACAGATCCCCAGTGCTGTTGTGCCTGTAGATAGGGCACCAAGGCACCGTGAAGAGCAGCAACAGCTTTCAGGGCTGGGCCCTTCCCTGTGGGAGAAGGAGCCGGACGTTTGCCTTTTCGGCAAGAGGCTCTGCTGAGGCCGAGCGCCATGAGATGTTGTGTCTCTGGGAAAGCCCATATCCCCAGTGCTATTGTGCCTGTAGATAGGGCGCCAAGGCACCGTGAAGAGCAGCAAGAGCTTTCAGGGCTGGGCCCTTCCCTGTGGGAGAAGGAGCCGGACGTTTGCCTTTTCAGCAAGAGGCTCTGCCGCGGCCGAGCACCATGAGATGTTGCGTCTCTGGGAAAGCAGAGATCCCCAGTGCTGTTGTGCCTGTAGATAGGGCGCCAAGGCACCGTGAAGAGCAGCAACAGCTTTCAGGTCTGGACCCTTCTCTGTGGGCGAAGGAACCGGACGTTTGCCTTTTCGGCTAGTGGCTCTGCCGCGGCCGAGCGCCATGAGATATTGCGTCTCTGGGAAAGCAGAGATCCCCAGTGCTGTTGTGCCTGTAGATAGGGCACCATGGCCCAGTGAAGAGCAGCAACAGCTTTCAGGGCTGGGCCCTTCCCTGTGGGAGAAGGAGCCAGACGTTTGCCTTTTCGGCAAAAGGCTATGCCGCGGCCGAGCACCATGAGATGTTGCGTCTCTGGGAAAGCACATATCCCAGTGCTGTTGTGCCTGTAGATAGGGCACCAAGGTTAGATGAAGAGCAGCAACACCTTTCAGGGCTGGGCCCTTCCGTGTGGGAGAAGGATCCGGACGTTTGCCTTTTCGGCAAGAGGCTCTGCCGCGGCCGAGCGCCATGAGATGTTGCGTCTCTTGAAAGCACCGATCCCCAGTGCTCTTGTGCCTGTAGATAGGGCACCAAGGTTAGGTGAAGAGCAGCAACAGCTTTCAGGGCTGGGCCCTTCCTGTGGGAGAAGGAGCCAGACGTTTGACTTTTCGGCAAGAGGCTCTGCTGCGGCCGAGCGCCATGAGATGTTGCGTCTCTGGGAAAGCACAGATCCCCACTGCTGTTGTGCCTATACATAGGGCGCCAAGGCACCGTGAAGAGCAGCAACAGCTTTCAGGGCTGGGCCCTTCCCTGTGGGAGAAGGAGCCGGACGTTTGCCTTTTCGGCAAGAGGCTATGCCGCGGCCGAGCGCCATGTGATGTTGCGTCTCTGGGAAAGCACAGATCCCCAGTGCTGTTGTGCCTGTAGATAGGGCACCAAGGCACCGTGAAGAGCAGCAACAGCTTTCAGGGCTGGGCCCTTCCCTGTGGGAGAAGGAGACGGACGTTTGCCTTTTCGGCAAGAGTCTCTTCCGCGGCCGAGCGCCATGAGATGTTGCGTCTCTGGGAAAGCAGAGATCCCCAGTGCTGTTGTGCCTGTAGATAGGGCGCCAAGGCACCATGAAGAGCAGCAACAGCTTTCAGGGCTGGGCCCTTCCCTGTGGGAGAAGGAGCCGGACGTTTGCCTTTTCGGCAAGAGGCTCTGCCGCGGCCGAGCGCCATGAGATGTTGCATCTCTGGGAAAGCCCATATCCCCAGTGCTGTTGTGCCTGTAGATAGGGCGCCAAGGCACCGTGAAGAGCAGCAAAAGCTTTCAGGTCTGGGCCCTTCCCTGTGGGAGAAGGAGCCGGACGTTTGCCTTTTCGGCAAGAGACTCTGCCGCGGCCGAGCGCCATGAGATGTTGCGTCTCTGGGAAAGCACAGATCCCCACTGCTGTTGTGCCTATACATAGGGCGCCAAGGCACAGTGAAGAGCAGCAACAGCTTTCAGGGCTGGGCCCTTACCTGTGGGAGAAGGAGCCGGACGTTTGCCTTTTCGACAAGAGGCTCTGTCGCGTCCGAGCGCCATGAGATATTGCGTCTCTGGGAAAGCACAGATCCCCAGTGCTGTTGTGCCTGTAGATAGGGCACCAAGGCACCGTGAAGAGCAGCAACAGCTTTCAGGGCTGGGCCCTTCCCTGTGGGAGAAGGAGCCGGACGTTTGCCTTTTCGGCAAGAGGCTCTGCTGAGGCCGAGCGCCATGAGATGTTGTGTCTCTGGGAAAGCCCATATCCCCAGTGCTATTGTGCCTGTAGATAGGGCGCCAAGGCACCGTGAACAGCAGCAACAGCTTTCAGGGCTGGGCCCTTCCCTGTGGGAGAAGGAGCCGGACGTTTGCCTTTTCGGCAAGAGGCTCTGCAGCGGACGAGCGCCATGAGATGTTGCATGTCTTGGAAATCCCATATCTCCAGTGCTGTTGTGTCTGTAGATAGAGCGCCAAGGCACCGTGAAGAGCAGCAAGAGCTTTCAGGGCTGGGCCCTTCCCTGTGGGAGAAGGAGCCGGACGTTTGCCTTTTCGGCAAGAGGCTCTGCCTCGGCCGAGCGCCATGAGATGTTGCGTCTCTGGGAAAGCTCCGATCCCCAGTGCTGTTGTGCCTGTAGATAGGGCGCCAAGGCACCGTGAAGAGCAGCAACAGCTTTCAGGTCTGGACCCTTCTCTGTGGGCGAAGGAACCGGACGTTTGCCTTTTCGGCTAGTGGCTCTGCCGCGGCCGAGCGCCATGAGATATTGCGTCTCTGGGAAAGCTCCGATCCCCAGTGCTGTTGTGCCTGTGGATAGGGCACCAAGGCACCGTGAAGAGCAGCAACAGGTTTCAGGGCTGGGCCCTTCCCTGTGGGAGAAGGAGCCGGACGTTTGCCTTTTCGGCAAGAGGCTCTGCCGCGGCCGAGCGCCATGAGATATTGCGTCTCTGGGAAAGCACCGATCCCCAGTGCTGTTGTGCATATACATAGGGCGCCAAGGCACCGTGAAGACCAGCAAGAGCTTTCAGGGCTGGGCCCTTCCTTGTTGGAGAACGAGCCGGACATTTGCCTTTTCGGCAAGAGGCTCTGCCGCGGCCGAGCACCATGAGATGTTGCGTCTCTGGGAAAGCAGAGATCCCCAGTGCTGTTGTGCCTATACATAGGGCGCCAAGGCACAGTGAAGAGCAGCAACAAGTTTCAGGGCTGGGCCCTTCCCTGTGGGAGAAGGAGCCGGACGTTTGCCTTTTCGGCAAGAGGCTCTGCCGAGGCCGAGCGCCATGTGAAGTTGCGTCTCTGGGAAAGCAGAGATCCCCACTGCTGTTGTGCCTCTAGATAGGGCGCCAAGGTTAGGTGAAGAGCAGCAACAGCTTTCAGCGCTGGACCCTTCCCTGTGGGAGAAGGAGCCGGACGTTTGCCTTTTCGGCTAGAGGATCTGCAGCGGCCGAGCTCCATGAGATGTTGCGTCTCTTGGAAATCCCATATCTCCAGTGCTGTTGTGTCTGTAGATACAGCGCCAAGGCACTGTGAAGTGCTGCAAGAGCTTTCAGGGCTGGGCCCTTCCCTGTGGGAGAAGGAGCCGGACGTTTGCCTTTTCGGCAAGAGGCTCTGCCGCGGCCGAGCGCCATGAGATGTTGCGTCTCTGGGAAAGCTCCGATCCCCAGTGCTGTTGTGCCTGTAGATAGGGCGCCAAGGTTAGGTGAAGAGCAGCAACAGCTTTCAGGGCTGGGCCCTTCCCTGTGGGAGAAGGAGCCGGACGTTTGACTTTTTGGCTAGAGGCTCTGCTGCGGCCAAGCTCCATGTGATGTTGTGCCTCTTGAAAATCCCATATCTCCAGTGCTGTCGTGTCTGTAGATAGAGCACCAAGGCACTGTGAACAGCAGGAAGAGCTTTCAGGGCTGGGCCTTTCCCTGTGGGAGAAGGAGCCGGACGTTTGCCTTTTCGGCAAGAGGCTCTGCTGCGGCCGAGCGCCATGAGATGTTGCGTCTCTGGGAAAGCACCGATGCCCAGTGCTGTTGTGCCTGTAGATAGGGCACCAAGGCACCGTGACGAGCAGCAACAGCTTTCAGGGCTGGGCCCTTCCCTGTGGGAGAAGGAGACGGACGTTTGCCTTTTTGGCTAGAGAATCTGCTGCGGCCAAGCTCCATGTGATGTTGTGCCTCTTGAAAATCCCATATCTCCAGTGCTGTCGTGTCTGTAGATAGAGCACCAAGGCACTGTGAAGAGCAGGAAGAGCTTTCAGGGCTGGGCCTTTCCCTGTGGGAGAAGGAGCCGGACGTTTGCCTTTTCGGCAAGAGGCTCTGCTGCGGCCGAGCGCTATGAGATGTTGCGTCTCTTGGAAAGCACCGATCCCCAGTGCTGTTGTGCCTGTAGATAGGGCGCCAAGGCACCGTGAAGAGCAGCAACAGCTTTCAGGTCTGGACCCTTCTCTGTGGGCGAAGGAACCGGACGTTTGCCTTTTCGGCTAGTGGCTCTGCCGCGGCCAAGCGCCATGAGATATTGCGTCTCTGGGAAAGCACCGATCCCCAGTGCTGTTGTGCATATACATAGGGCGCCAAGGCACCGTGAAGAGCAGCAACAGCTTTCAGGGCTGGGCCCTTCCTTGTTGGAGAACGAGCCGGACATTTGCCTTTTCGGCAAGAGGCTCTGCCGCGGCCGAGCACCATGAGATGTTGCGTCTCTGGGATAACACAGATCCCCAGTGCTGTTGTGCCTATACATAGGGCGCCAAGGCACAGTGAAGAGCAGCAACAGGTTTCAGGGCTGGGCCCTTCCCTGTGGGAGAAGGAGCCGGACGTTTGCCTTTTCGGCAAGAGGCTCTGCCGAGGCCGAGCGCCATGTGAAGTTGCGTCTCTGGGAAAGCAGAGATCCCCACTGCTGTTGTGCCTCTAGATAGGGCGCCAAGGTTAGGTGAAGAGCAGCAACAGCTTTCAGCGCTGGACCCTTCCCTGTGGGAGAAGGAGCCGGACGTTTGCCTTTTCGGCTAGAGGATCTGCAGCGGCCGAGCGCCATGAGATGTTGCGTCTCTTGGAAATCCCATATCTCCAGTGCTGTTGTGTCTGTAGATACAGCGCCAAGGCACTGTGAAGTGCTGCAAGAGCTTTCAGGGCTGGGCCCTTCCCTGTGGGAGAAGGAGCCGGACGTTTGCCTTTTCGGCAAGAGGCTCTGCCGCGGCCGAGCGCCATGAGATGTTGCGTCTCTGGGAAAGCTCCGATCCCCAGTGCTGTTGTGCCTGTAGATAGGGCGCCAAGGTTAGGTGAAGAGCAGCAACAGCTTTCAGGGCTGGGCCCTTCCCTGTGGGAGAAGGAGCCGGACGTTTGACTTTTTGGCTAGAGGCTCTGCTGCGGCCAAGCTCCATGTGATGTTGTGCCTCTTGAAAATCCCATATCTCCAGTGCTGTCGTGTCTGTAGATAGAGCACCAAGGCACTGTGAAGAGCAGGAAGAGCTTTCAGGGCTGGGCCTTTCCCTGTGGGAGAAGGAGCCGGACGTTTGCCTTTTCGGCAAGAGGCTCTGCTGCGGCCGAGCGCTATGAGATGTTGCGTCTCTTGGAAAGCACCGATCCCCAGTGCTGTTGTGCCTGTAGATAGGGCACCAAGGCACCGTGACGAGCAGCAACAGCTTTCAGGGCTGGGCCCTTCCCTGTGGGAGAAGGAGACGGACGTTTGCCTTTTCGGCAAGAGTCTCTTCCGCGGCCGAGCGCCCTGAGATGTTGCGTCTCTGGGAAAGCAGAGATCCCCAGTGCTGTTGTGCCTGTAGATAGGGCGCCAAGGCACCGTGAAGAGCAGCAACAGCTTTCAGGGCTGGGCCCTTCCTTGTTGGAGAACGAGCCGGACATTTGCCTTTTCGGCAAGAGGCTCTGCCGCGGCCGAGCACCATGAGATGTTGCGTCTCTGGGAAAGCAGAGATCCCCAGTGCTGTTGTGCCTGTAGATAGGGCGCCAAGGCACCGTGAAGAGCAGCAACAGCTTTCAGGTCTGGACCCTTCTCTGTGGGCGAAGGAACCGGACGTTTGCCTTTTCGGCTAGTGGCTCTGCCGCGGCCAAGCGCCATGAGATATTGCGTCTCTGGGAAAGCACAGATTGCCAGTGCTGTTGTGCCTGTGGATAGGGCACCAAGGCACCGTGAAGAGCAGCAACAGGTTTCAGGGCTGGGCCCTTCCCTGTGGGAGAAGGAGCCGGACGTTTGCCTTTTCGGCAAGAGGCTCTGCCGCGGCCGAGCGCCATGAGATATTGCGTCTCTGGGAAAGCACCGATCCCCAGTGCTGTTGTGCATATACATAGGGCGCCAAGGCACCATGAAGAGCAGCAACAGCTTTCAGGGCTGGGCCCTTCCTTGTTGGAGAACGAGCCGGACATTTGCCTTTTCGGCAAGAGGCTCTGCCGCGGCCGAGCACCATGAGATGTTGCGTCTCTGGGATAACACAGATCCCCAGTGCTGTTGTGCCTATACATAGGGCGCCAAGGCACAGTGAAGAGCAGCAACAGGTTTCAGGGCTGGGCCCTTCCCTGTGGGAGAAGGAGCCGGACGTTTGCCTTTTCGGCAAGAGGCTCTGCCGAGGCCGAGCGCCATGTGAAGTTGCGTCTCTGGGAAAGCAGAGATCCCCACTGCTGTTGTGCCTCTAGATAGGGCGCCAAGGTTAGGTGAAGAGCAGCAACAGCTTTCAGCGCTGGACCCTTCCCTGTGGGAGAAGGAGCCGGACGTTTGCCTTTTCGGCTAGAGGATCTGCAGCGGCCGAGCGCCATGAGATGTTGCGTCTCTTGGAAATCCCATATCTCCAGTGGTGTTGTGTCTGTAGATACAGCGCCAAGGCACTGTGAAGTGCTGCAAGAGCTTTCAGGGCTGGGCCCTTCCCTGTGGGAGAAGGAGCCGGACGTTTGCCTTTTCGGCAAGAGGCTCTGCCGCGGCCGAGCGCCATGAGATGTTGCGTCTCTGGGAAAGCTCCGATCCCCAGTGCTGTTGTGCCTGTAGATAGGGCGCCAAGGTTAGGTGAAGAGCAGCAACAGCTTTCAGGGCTGGGCCCTTCCCTGTGGGAGAAGGAGCCGGACGTTTGCCTTTTTGGCAAGAGGCTCTGCTGCGGCCAAGCTCCATGAGATGTTGTGTCTCTTGGAAATCCCATATCTCCAGTGCTGTCTTGTCTGTAGATAGAGCACCAAGGCACTGTGAAGAGCAGCAAGAGGTTTCAGGGCTGGGCCTTTCCCTGTGGGAGAAGGAGCCGGACGTTTGCCTTTTCGGCAAGAGGCTCTGCTGCGGCCGAGCGCCATGAGATGTTGCGTCTCTGGGAAAGCACCGATCCCCAGTGATGTTGTGCCTGTAGATAGGGCACCAAGGCACCGTGACGAGCAGCAACAGCTTTCAGGGCTGGGCCCTTCCCTGTGGGAGAACGAGCCGGGCGTTTGCCTTTTCGGCAAGAGTCTCTTCCGCGGCCGAGCGCCATGAGATGTTGCGTCTCTGGGAAAGCAGAGATCCCCAGTGCTGTTGTGCCTGTAGATAGGGCGCCAAGGCACCGTGAAGAGCAGCAACAGCTTTCAGGGCTGGGCCCTTCCCTGTGGGAGAAGGAGCCGGACGTTTGCCTTTTCGGCAAGAGGCTCTGCCGCGGCCGAGCGCCATGAGATGTTGCGTCTCTGGGAAAGCCCATATCCCCAGTGCTGTTGTGCCTGTAGATAGGGCGCCAAGGCACCGTGAGGAGCAGCAAAAGCTTTCAGGGCTGGGCCCTTCCCTGTGGGAGAAGGAGCCGGACGTTTGCCTTTTCGGCAAGAGACTCTGCCGCGGCCGAGCGCCATGAGATGTTGCATCTCTGGGAAAGCACAGATCCCCAGTGCTGTTGTGCCTATACATAGGGCGCCAAGGCACAGTGAAGAGCAGCAACAGCTTTCAGGGCTGGGCCCTTCCCTGTGGGAGAAGGAGCCGGACGTTTGCCTTTTCGACAAGAGGCTCTGCCGCGTACGAGCGCCATGAGATATTGCGTCTCTGGGAAAGCACAGATCCCCAGTGCTGTTGTGCCTGTAGATAGGACACCAGGCACCGTGAAGAGCAGCAACAGCTTTCAGGTCTGGGCCCTTCCTTGTGGGAGAAGGAGCCGGACGTTTGCCTTTTCGGCAAGAGGCTCTGCTGAGGCCGAGCGCCATGAGATGTTGTGTCTCTGGGAAAGCCCATATCCACAGTGCTGTTGTGCCTATAGATAGGGTGCCAAGGCACCGTGAAGAGCAGCAACAGCTTTCAGGGCTGGGCCCTTCCCTGTGGGAGAAGGAGCTGGACGTTTGCCTTTTCGGCAAAAGGCTATGCCGCGGCCGAGCACCATGAGATGTTGCGTCTCTGGGAAAGCACAGATCCCCAGTGCTGTTGTGCCTATACATAGGGCGCCAAGGCACAGTGAAGAGCAGCAACAGCTTTCAGGGCTGGGCCCTTCCCTGTGGGAGAAGGAGCCGGACGTTTGCCTTTTCGGCAAGAGGCTCTGCCGCATCGGAGGGCCGTGAGATGTTGCGTCTACTGAAAGCACATATACCAGTGCTGTTGTGCCTGTAGATAGGGCACCAAGGTTAGATGAAGAGCAGCAACACCTTTCAGGGCTGGGCCCTTCCGTGTGGGAGAAGGATCCGGACGTTTGCCTTTTCGGCAAGAGGCTCTGCCGCGGCCGAGCGCCGTGAGATGTTGCGTCTCTTGAAAGCACCGATCCCCAGTGCTCTTGTGCCTGTAGATAGGGCACCAAGGTTAGGTGAAGAGCAGCAACAGCTTTCAGGGCTGGGCCCTTCCTGTGGGAGAAGGAGCCAGACGTTTGACTTTTCGGCAAGAGGCTCTGCTGCGGCCGAGCGCCATGAGATGTTGCGTCTCTGGGAAAGCACAGATCCCCACTGCTGTTGTGCCTATACATAGGGCGCCAAGGCACCGTGAAGAGCAGCAACAGCTTTCAGGGCTGGGCCCTTCCCTGTGGGAGAAGGAGCCGGACGTTTGCCTTTTCGGCAAGAGGCTCTGCCGCGGCCGAGCGCCATGTGATGTTGCGTCTCTGGGAAAGCACCGATCCCCAGTGCTGTTGTGACTGTATATAGGGCACCAAGGTTAGGTGAAGAGCAGCAACATCTTTCAGGGCTGGGCCCTTCCCTGTGGGAGAAGGAGCCGGACGTTTGCCTTTTCGGCTAGAGGATCTGCAGCGGCCGAGCGCCATGAGATGTTGCGTCTCTTGGAAATCCCATATCTCCAGTGCTGTTGTGTCTGTAGATACAGCGCCAAGGCACTGTGAAGTGCTGCAAGAGCTTTCAGGGCTGGGCCCTTCCCTGTGGGAGAAGGAGCCGGACGTTTGCCTTTTCGGCAAGAGGCTCTGCCGCGGCCGAGCGCCATGAGATGTTGCGTCTCTGGGAAAGCTCCGATCCCCAGTGCTGTTGTGCCTGTAGATAGGGCGCCAAGGTTAGGTGAAGAGCAGCAACAGCTTTCAGGGCTGGGCCCTTCCCTGTGGGAGAAGGAGCCGGACGTTTGACTTTTTGGCTAGAGGATCTGCTGCGGCCAAGCTCCATGTGATGTTGTGCCTCTTGAAAATCCCATATCTCCAGTGCTGTCGTGTCTGTAGATAGAGCACCAAGGCACTGTGAAGAGCAGGAAGAGCTTTCAGGGCTGGGCCTTTCCCTGTGGGAGAAGGAGCCGGACGTTTGCCTTTTCGGCAAGAGGCTCTGCTGCGGCCGAGCGCTATGAGATGTTGCGTCTCTTGGAAAGCACCGATCCCCAGTGCTGTTGTGCCTGTAGATAGGGCGCCAAGGCACCGTGACGAGCAGCAACAGCTTTCAGGGCTGGGCCCTTCCCTGTGGGAGAAGGAGACGGACGTTTGCCTTTTCGGCAAGAGTCTCTTCCGCGGCCGAGCGCCCTGAGATGTTGCGTCTCTGGGAAAGCAGAGATCCCCAGTGCTGTTGTGCCTGTAGATAGGGCGCCAAGGCACCGTGAAGAGCAGCAACAGCTTTCAGGGCTGGGCCCTTCCTTGTTGGAGAACGAGCCGGACATTTGCCTTTTCGGCAAGAGGCTCTGCCGCGGCCGAGCACCATGAGATGTTGCGTCTCTGGGAAAGCAGAGATCCCCAGTGCTGTTGTGCCTGTAGATAGGGCGCCAAGGCACCGTGAAGAGCAGCAACAGCTTTCAGGTCTGGACCCTTCTCTGTGGGAGAAGGAACCGGACGTTTGCCTTTTCGGCTAGTGGCTCTGCCGCGGCCAAGCGCCATGAGATATTGCGTCTCTGGGAAAGCACAGATTGCCAGTGCTGTTGTGCCTGTGGATAGGGCACCAAGGCACCGTGAAGAGCAGCAACAGGTTTCAGGGCTGGGCCCTTCCCTGTGGGAGAAGGAGCCGGACGTTTGCCTTTTCGGCAAGAGGCTCTGCCGCGGCCGAGCGCCATGAGATATTGCGTCTCTGGGAAAGCACCGATCCCCAGTGCTGTTGTGCATATACATAGGGCGCCAAGGCACCGTGAAGAGCAGCAACAGCTTTCAGGGCTGGGCCCTTCCTTGTTGGAGAACGAGCCGGACATTTGCCTTTTCGGCAAGAGGCTCTGCCGCGGCCGAGCACCATGAGATGTTGCGTCTCTGGGATAACACAGATCCCCAGTGCTGTTGTGCCTATACATAGGGCGCCAAGGCACAGTGAAGAGCAGCAACAGGTTTCAGGGCTGGGCCCTTCCCTGTGGGAGAAGGAGCCGGACGTTTGCCTTTTCGGCAAGAGGCTCTGCCGAGGCCGAGCGCCATGTGAAGTTGCGTCTCTGGGAAAGCAGAGATCCCCACTGCTGTTGTGCCTCTAGATAGGGCGCCAAGGTTAGGTGAAGAGCAGCAACAGCTTTCAGCGCTGGACCCTTCCCTGTGGGAGAAGGAGCCGGACGTTTGCCTTTTCGGCTAGAGGATCTGCAGCGGCCGAGCGCCATGAGATGTTGCGTCTCTTGGAAATCCCATATCTCCAGTGGTGTTGTGTCTGTAGATACAGCGCCAAGGCACTGTGAAGTGCTGCAAGAGCTTTCAGGGCTGGGCCCTTCCCTGTGGGAGAAGGAGCCGGACGTTTGCCTTTTCGGCAAGAGGCTCTGCCGCGGCCGAGCGCCATGAGATGTTGCGTCTCTGGGAAAGCTCCGATCCCCAGTGCTGTTGTGCCTGTAGATAGGGCGCCAAGGTTAGGTGAAGAGCAGCAACAGCTTTCAGGGCTGGGCCCTTCCCTGTGGGAGAAGGAGCCGGACGTTTGCCTTTTTGGCAAGAGGCTCTGCTGCGGCCAAGCTCCATGAGATGTTGTGTCTCTTGGAAATCCCATATCTCCAGTGCTGTCTTGTCTGTAGATAGAGCACCAAGGCACTGTGAAGAGCAGCAAGAGCTTTCAGGGCTGGGCCTTTCCCTGTGGGAGAAGGAGCCGGACGTTTGCCTTTTCGGCAAGAGGCTCTGCTGCGGCCGAGCGCCATGAGATGTTGCGTCTCTGGGAAAGCACCGATCCCCAGTGATGTTGTGCCTGTAGATAGGGCACCAAGGCACCGTGACGAGCAGCAACAGCTTTCAGGGCTGGGCCCTTCCCTGTGGGAGAACGAGCCGGGCGTTTGCCTTTTCGGCAAGAGTCTCTTCCGCGGCCGAGCGCCATGAGATGTTGCGTCTCTGGGAAAGCAGAGATCCCCAGTGCTGTTGTGCCTGTAGATAGGGCGCCAAGGCACCGTAAAGAGCAGCAACAGCTTTCAGGGCTGGGCCCTTCCCTGTGGGAGAAGGAGCCGGACGTTTGCCTTTTCGGCAAGAGGCTCTGCCGCGGCCGAGCGCCATGAGATGTTGCGTCTCTGGGAAAGCCCATATCCCCAGTGCTGTTGTGCCTGTAGATAGGGCGCCAAGGCACCGTGAGGAGCAGCAAAAGCTTTCAGGGCTGGGCCCTTCCCTGTGGGAGAAGGAGCCGGACGTTTGCCTTTTCGGCAAGAGACTCTGCCGCGGCCGAGCGCCATGAGATGTTGCATCTCTGGGAAAGCACAGATCCCCAGTGCTGTTGTGCCTATACATAGGGCGCCAAGGCACAGTGAAGAGCAGCAACAGCTTTCAGGGCTGGGCCCTTCCCTGTGGGAGAAGGAGCCGGACGTTTGCCTTTTCGACAAGAGGCTCTGCCGCGTACGAGCGCCATGAGATATTGCGTCTCTGGGAAAGCACAGATCCCCAGTGCTGTTGTGCCTGTAGATAGGACACCAGGCACCGTGAAGAGCAGCAACAGCTTTCAGGTCTGGGCCCTTCCTTGTGGGAGAAGGAGCCGGACGTTTGCCTTTTCGGCAAGAGGCTCTGCTGAGGCCGAGCGCCATGAGATGTTGTGTCTCTGGGAAAGCCCATATCCACAGTGCTGTTGTGCCTATAGATAGGGTGCCAAGGCACCGTGAAGAGCAGCAACAGCTTTCAGGGCTGGGCCCTTCCCTGTGGGAGAAGGAGCTGGACGTTTGCCTTTTCGGCAAAAGGCTATGCCGCGGCCGAGCACCATGAGATGTTGCGTCTCTGGGAAAGCACAGATCCCCAGTGCTGTTGTGCCTATACATAGGGCGCCAAGGCACAGTGAAGAGCAGCAACAGCTTTCAGGGCTGGGCCCTTCCCTGTGGGAGAAGGAGCCGGACGTTTGCCTTTTCGGCAAGAGGCTCTGCCGCATCGGAGGGCCGTGAGATGTTGCGTCTACTGAAAGCACATATACCAGTGCTGTTGTGCCTGTAGATAGGGCACCAAGGTTAGATGAAGAGCAGCAACACCTTTCAGGTCTGGGCCCTTCCGTGTGGGAGAAGGATCCGGACGTTTGCCTTTTCGGCAAGAGGCTCTGCCGCGGCCGAGCGCCGTGAGATGTTGCGTCTCTTGAAAGCACCGATCCCCAGTGCTCTTGTGCCTGTAGATAGGGCACCAAGGTTAGGTGAAGAGCAGCAACAGCTTTCAGGGCTGGGCCCTTCCTGTGGGAGAAGGAGCCAGACGTTTGACTTTTCGGCAAGAGGCTCTGCTGCGGCCGAGCGCCATGAGATGTTGCGTCTCTGGGAAAGCACAGATCCCCACTGCTGTTGTGCCTATACATAGGGCGCCAAGGCACCGTGAAGAGCAGCAACAGCTTTCAGGGCTGGGCCCTTCCCTGTGGGAGAAGGAGCCGGACGTTTGCCTTTTCGGCAAGAGGCTCTGCCGCGGCCGAGCGCCATGTGATGTTGCGTCTCTGGGAAAGCACCGATCCCCAGTGCTGTTGTGACTGTATATAGGGCACCAAGGTTAGGTGAAGAGCAGCAACATCTTTCAGGGCTGGGCCCTTCCCTGTGGGAGAAGGAGCCGGACGTTTGCCTTTTCGGCTAGAGGATCTGCAGCGGCCGAGCGCCATGAGATGTTGCGTCTCTGGGAAAGCTCCGATCCCCAGTGCTGTTGTGCCTGTAGATAGGGCGCCAAGGTTAGGTGAAGAGCAGCAACAGCTTTCAGGGCTGGGCCCTTCCCTGTGGGAGAAGGAGCCGGACGTTTGACTTTTTGGCTAGAGGCTCTGCTGCGGCCAAGCTCCATGTGATGTTGTGCCTCTTGAAAATCCCATATCTCCAGTGCTGTCGTGTCTGTAGATAGAGCACCAAGGCACTGTGAACAGCAGGAAGAGCTTTCAGGGCTGGGCCCTTCCCTGTGGGAGAAGGAGCCGGACGTTTGCCTTTTCGGCAAGAGGCTCTGCTGCGGCCGAGCGCCATGAGATGTTGCGTCTCTGGGAAAGCACCGATGCCCAGTGCTGTTGTGCCTGTAGATAGGGCACCAAGGCACCGTGACGAGCAGCAACAGCTTTCAGGGCTGGGCCCTTCCCTGTGGGAGAAGGAGACGGACGTTTGCCTTTTTGGCTAGAGAATCTGCTGCGGCCAAGCTCCATGTGATGTTGTGCCTCTTGAAAATCCCATATCTCCAGTGCTGTCGTGTCTGTAGATAGAGCACCAAGGCACTGTGAAGAGCAGGAAGAGCTTTCAGGGCTGGGCCTTTCCCTGTGGGAGAAGGAGCCGGACGTTTGCCTTTTCGGCAAGAGGCTCTGCTGCGGCCGAGCGCTATGAGATGTTGCGTCTCTTGGAAAGCACCGATCCCCAGTGCTGTTGTGCCTGTAGATAGGGCACCAAGGCACCGTGACGAGCAGCAACAGCTTTCAGGGCTGGGCCCTTCCCTGTGGGAGAAGGAGACGGACGTTTGCCTTTTCGGCAAGAGTCTCTTCCGCGGCCGAGCGCCCTGAGATGTTGCGTCTCTGGGAAAGCAGAGATCCCCAGTGCTGTTGTGCCTGTAGATAGGGCGCCAAGGCACCGTGAAGAGCAGCAACAGCTTTCAGGGCTGGGCCCTTCCTTGTTGGAGAACGAGCCGGACATTTGCCTTTTCGGCAAGAGGCTCTGCCGCGGCCGAGCACCATGAGATGTTGCGTCTCTGGGAAAGCAGAGATCCCCAGTGCTGTTGTGCCTGTAGATAGGGCGCCAAGGCACCGTGAAGAGCAGCAACAGCTTTCAGGTCTGGACCCTTCTCTGTGGGCGAAGGAACCGGACGTTTGCCTTTTCGGCTAGTGGCTCTGCCGCGGCCAAGCGCCATGAGATATTGCGTCTCTGGGAAAGCACAGATTGCCAGTGCTGTTGTGCCTGGTGGATAGGGCACCAAGGCACCGTGAAGAGCAGCAACAGGTTTCAGGGCTGGGCCCTTCCCTGTGGGAGAAGGAGCCGGACGTTTGCCTTTTCGGCAAGAGGCTCTGCCGCGGCCGAGCGCCATGAGATATTGCGTCTCTGGGAAAGCACCGATCCCCAGTGCTGTTGTGCATATACATAGGGCGCCAAGGCACCGTGAAGAGCAGCAACAGCTTTCAGGGCTGGGCCCTTCCTTGTTGGAGAACGAGCCGGACATTTGCCTTTTCGGCAAGAGGCTCTGCCGCGGCCGAGCACCATGAGATGTTGCGTCTCTGGGATAACACAGATCCCCAGTGCTGTTGTGCCTATACATAGGGCGCCAAGGCACAGTGAAGAGCAGCAACAGGTTTCAGGGCTGGGCCCTTCCCTGTGGGAGAAGGAGCCGGACGTTTGCCTTTTCGGCAAGAGGCTCTGCCGAGGCCGAGCGCCATGTGAAGTTGCGTCTCTGGGAAAGCAGAGATCCCCACTGCTGTTGTGCCTCTAGATAGGGCGCCAAGGTTAGGTGAAGAGCAGCAACAGCTTTCAGCGCTGGACCCTTCCCTGTGGGAGAAGGAGCCGGACGTTTGCCTTTTCGGCTAGAGGATCTGCAGCGGCCGAGCGCCATGAGATGTTGCGTCTCTTGGAAATCCCATATCTCCAGTGCTGTTGTGTCTGTAGATACAGCGCCAAGGCACTGTGAAGTGCTGCAAGAGCTTTCAGGGCTGGGCCCTTCCCTGTGGGAGAAGGAGCCGGACGTTTGCCTTTTCGGCAAGAGGCTCTGCCGCGGCCGAGCGCCATGAGATGTTGCGTCTCTGGGAAAGCTCCGATCCCCAGTGCTGTTGTGCCTGTAGATAGGGCGCCAAGGTTAGGTGAAGAGCAGCAACAGCTTTCAGGGCTGGGCCCTTCCCTGTGGGAGAAGGAGCCGGACGTTTGCCTTTTTGGCAAGAGGCTCTGCTGCGGCCAAGCTCCATGAGATGTTGTGTCTCTTGGAAATCCCATATCTCCAGTGCTGTCTTGTCTGTAGATAGAGCACCAAGGCACTGTGAAGAGCAGCAAGAGCTTTCAGGGCTGGGCCTTTCCCTGTGGGAGAAGGAGCCGGACGTTTGCCTTTTCGGCAAGAGGCTCTGCTGCGGCCGAGCGCCATGAGATGTTGCGTCTCTGGGAAAGCACCGATCCCCAGTGATGTTGTGCCTGTAGATAGGGCACCAAGGCACCGTGACGAGCAGCAACAGCTTTCAGGGCTGGGCCCTTCCCTGTGGGAGAACGAGCCGGGCGTTTGCCTTTTCGGCAAGAGTCTCTTCCGCGGCCGAGCGCCATGAGATGTTGCGTCTCTGGGAAAGCAGAGATCCCCAGTGCTGTTGTGCCTGTAGATAGGGCGCCAAGGCACCGTGAAGAGCAGCAACAGCTTTCAGGGCTGGGCCCTTCCCTGTGGGAGAAGGAGCCGGACGTTTGGCTTTTCGGCAAGAGGCTCTGCCGCGGCCGAGCGCCATGAGATGTTGCGTCTCTGGGAAAGCCCATATCCCCAGTGCTGTTGTGCCTGTAGATAGGGCACCAAGGCACCGTGAGGAGCAGCAAAAGCTTTCAGGGCTGGGCCCTTCCCTGTGGGAGAAGGAGCCGGACGTTTGCCTTTTCGGCAAGAGACTCTGCCGCGGCCGAGCGCCATGAGATGTTGCGTCTCTGGGAAAGCACAGATCCCCACTGCTGTTGTGCCTATACATAGGGCGCCAAGGCACAGTGAAGAGCAGCAACAGCTTTCAGGGCTGGGCCCTTCCCTGTGGGAGAAGGAGCCGGACGTTTGCTTTTTCGACAAGAGGCTCTGCCGCGTACGAGCGCCATGAGATATTGCGTCTCTGGGAAAGCACAGATCCCCAGTGCTGTTGTGCCTGTAGATAGGACACCAGGCACCGTGAAGAGCAGCAACAGCTTTCAGGTCTGGGCCCTTCCTTGTGGGAGAAGGAGCCGGACGTTTGCCTTTTCGGCAAGAGGCTCTGCTGAGGCCGAGCGCCATGAGATGTTGTGTCTCTGGGAAAGCCCATATCCACAGTGCTGTTGTGCCTATAGATAGGGTGCCAAGGCACCGTGAAGAGCAGCAACAGCTTTCAGGGCTGGGCCCTTCCCTGTGGGAGAAGGAGCTGGACGTTTGCCTTTTCGGCAAAAGGCTATGCCGCGGCCGAGCACCATGAGATGTTGCGTCTCTGGGAAAGCACAGATCCCCAGTGCTGTTGTGCCTATACATAGGGCGCCAAGGCACAGTGAAGAGCAGCAACAGCTTTCAGGGCTGGGCCCTTCCCTGTGGGAGAAGGAGCCGGACGTTTGCCTTTTCGGCAAGAGGCTCTGCCGCATCGGAGGGCCGTGAGATGTTGCGTCTACTGAAAGCACATATACCAGTGCTGTTGTGCCTGTAGATAGGGCACCAAGGTTAGATGAAGAGCAGCAACACCTTTCAGGGCTGGGCCCTTCCCTGTGGGAGAAGGATCCGGACGTTTGCCTTTTCGGCAAGAGGCTCTGCCGCGGCCGAGCGCCGTGAGATGTTGCGTCTCTTGAAAGCACCGATCCCCAGTGCTGTTGTGCCTGTAGATAGGGCACCAAGGTTAGGTGAAGAGCAGCAACAGCTTTCAGGGCTGGGCCCTTCCTGTGGGAGAAGGAGCCAGACGTTTGACTTTTCGGCAAGAGGCTCTGCTGCGGCCGAGCGCCATGAGATGTTGCGTCTCTGGGAAAGCACAGATCCCCACTGCTGTTGTGCCTATACATAGGGCGCCAAGGCACCGTGAAGAGCAGCAACAGCTTTCAGGGCTGGGCCCTTCCCTGTGGGAGAAGGAGCCGGACGTTTGCCTTTTCGGCAAGAGGCTCTGCCGCGGCCGAGCGCCATGTGATGTTGCGTCTCTGGGAAAGCACCGATCCCCAGTGCTGTTGTGACTGTATATAGGGCACCAAGGTTAGGTGAAGAGCAGCAACATCTTTCAGGGCTGGGCCCTTCCCTGTGGGAGAAGGAGCCGGACGTTTGCCTTTTCGGCAAGATGCTCTGCTGCGGCCGAGCACCATGAGATGTTGCGTCTCTGGGAAAGCACCGATCCCCAGTGCTGTTGTGCCTGTAGATAGGGCACCAAGGCACCGTGACGAGCAGCAACAGCTTCAGGGCTGGGCCCTTCCCTGTGGGAGAAGGAGACGGACGTTTGCCTTTTCGGCAAGAGTCTCTTCCGCGGCCGAGCGCCATGAGATGTTGCGTCTCTGGGAAAGCAGAGATCCCCAGTGCTGTTGTGCCTGTAGATAGGGCACCAAGGCACCGTGAAGAGCAGCAACAGCTTTCAGGGCTGGGCCCTTCCCTGTGGGAGAAGGAGACGGACGTTTGCCTTTTCGGCAAGAGTCTCTTCCGCGGCCGAGCGCCATGAGATGTTGCGTCTCTGGGAAAGCTCCGATCCCCAGTGCTGTTGTGCCTGTAGATAGGGCGCCAAGATTAGGTGAAGAGCAGCAACAGCTTTCAGGGCTGGGGCCTTCCCTGTGGGAGAAGGAGCCGGACGTTTGCCTTTTCGGCAAGAGGCTCTGCCGCGGCCGAGCACCATGAGATGTTGCGTCTCTGGGAAAGCCCATATCCCCAGTGCTGTTGTGCCTATACATAGGGCGCCAAGGCACAGTGAAGAGCAGCAACAGGTTTCAGGGCTGGGCCCTTCCCTGTGGGAGAAGGAGCCGGACGTTTGCCTTTTCGGCAAGAGGCTCTGCCGAGGCCGAGCGCCATGTGAAGTTGCGTCTCTGGGAAAGCAGAGATCCCCACTGCTGTTGTGCCTCTAGATAGGGCGCCAAGGTTAGGTGAAGAGCAGCAACAGCTTTCAGCGCTGGACCCTTCCCTGTGGGAGAAGGAGCCGGACGTTTGCCTTTTCGGCTAGAGGATCTGCAGCGGCCGAGCACCATGAGATGTTGCGTCTCTTGGAAATCCCATATCTCCAGTGCTGTTGTGTCTGTAGATACAGCGCCAAGGCACTGTGAAGTGCTGCAAGAGCTTTCAGGGCTGGGCCCTTCCCTGTGGGAGAAGGAGCCGGACGTTTGCCTTTTCGGCAAGAGGCTCTGTCGCGGCCGAGCGCCATGAGATGTTGCGTCTCTGGGAAAGCTCCGATCCCCAGTGCTGTTGTGCCTGTAGATAGGGCGCCAAGGTTAGGTGAAGAGCAGCAACAGCTTTCAGGGCTGGGCCCTTCCCTGTGGGAGAAGGAGCCGGACGTTTGCCTTTTTGGCAAGAGGCTCTGCTGCGGCCAAGCTCCATGAGATGTTGTGTCTCTTGGAAATCCCATATCTCCAGTGCTGTCGTGTCTGTAGATAGAGCACCAAGGCACTGTGAAGAGCAGCAAGAGCTTTCAGGGCTGGGCCTTTCCCTGTGGGAGAAGGAGCCGGACGTTTGCCTTTTCGGCAAGAGGCTCTGCTGCGGCCGAGCGCCATGAGATGTTGTGTCTCTGGGAAAGCACCGATCCCCAGTGCTGTTGTGCCTGTAGATAGGGCACCAAGGCACCGTGACGAGCAGCAACAGCTTTCAGGTCTGGGCCCTTCCCTGTGGGAGAAGGAGCCGGACGTTTGCCTTTTCGGCAAGAGGCTCTGCTGAGGCTGAGCGCCATGAGATGTTGCGTCTCTGGGAAAGCCCATATCCCCAGTGCTGTTGTGCCTGTAGATAGGGCGCCAAGGGACCGTGAAGAGCAGCAACAGCTTTCAGGGCTGGGCCCTTCCCTGTGGGAGAAGGAGACGGACGTTTGCCTTTTCGGCAAGAGGCTCTGCCGCGGCCGAGCGCCATGAGATTTTGCGTCTCTGGGAAAGCACCGATCCCCATTGCTGTTGTGCATATACATAGGGCGCCAAGGCACCGTGAAGAGCAGCAACAGCTTTCAGGGCTGGGCCCTTCCTTGTTGGAGAACGAGCCGGACATTTGCCTTTTCGGCAAGAGGCTCTGCCGCGGCCGAGCGCCATGAGATGTTGCGTCTCTGGGAAAGCAGAGATCCCCAGTGCTGTTGTGCCTGTAGATAGGGCGCCAAGGCACCATGAAGAGCAGCAACAGCTTTCAGGGCTGGGCCCTTCCCTGTGGGAGAAGGAGACGGACGTTTGCCTTTTCGGCAAGAGTCTCTTCCGCGGCCGAGCGCCATGAGATGTTGCGTCTCTGGGAAAGCTCCGATCCCCAGTGCTGTTGTGCCTGTAGATAGGGCGCCAAGGTTAGGTGAAGAGCAGCAACAGCTTTCAGGGCTGGGCCCTTCCCTGTGGGAGAAGGAGCCGGACGTTTGCCTTTTCGGCAAGAGGCTCTGCCGCGGCCGAGCACCATGAGATGTTCCGTCTCTGGGAAAGCAGAGATCCCCAGTGCTGTTGTGCCTATACATAGGGCGCCAAGGCACAGTGAAGAGCAGCAACAGGTTTCAGGGCTGGGCCCTTCCCTGTGGGAGAAGGAGCCGGACGTTTGCCTTTTCGGCAAGAGGCTCTGCCGAGGCCGAGCGCCATGTGGAAGTTGCGTCTCTGGGAAAGCAGAGATCCCCACTGCTGTTGTGCCTCTAGATAGGGCGCCAAGGTTAGGTGAAGAGCAGCAACAGCTTTCAGGGCTGGGCCCTTCCCTGTGGGAGAAGGAGCCGGACGTTTGCCTTTTCGGCTAGAGGATCTGCAGCGGCCGAGCACCATGAGATGTTGCGTCTCTTGGAAATCCCATATCTCCAGTGCTGTTGTGTCTGTAGATACAGCGCCAAGGCACTGTGAAGTGCTGCAAGAGCTTTCAGGGCTGGGCCCTTCCCTGTGGGAGAAGGAGCCGGACGTTTGCCTTTTCGGCAAGAGGCTCTGCCGCGGCCGAGCACCATGAGATGTTGCGTCTCTGGGAAAGCTCCGATCCCCAGTGCTGTTGTGCCTGTAGATAGGGCGCCAAGGTTAGGTGAAGAGCAGCAACAGCTTTCAGGGCTGGGCCCTTCCCTGTGGGAGAAGGAGCCGGACGTTTGCCTTTTTGGCTAGAGGCTCTGCTGCGGCCAAGCTCCATGAGATGTTGTGTCTCTTGGAAATCCCATATCTCCAGTGCTGTCGTGTCTGTAGATAGAGCACCAAGGCACTGTGAAGAGCAGCAAGAGCTTTCAGGGCTGGGCCTTTCCCTGTGGGAGAACGAGCCGGACGTTTGCCTTTTCGGCAAGAGGCTCTTCCGCGGCCGAGCGCCATGAGATGTTGCGTCTCTGGGAAAGCAGAGATCCCCAGTGCTGTTGTGCCTGTAGATAGGGTGCCAAGGCACCGTGAAGAGCAGCAACAGCTTTCAGGGCTGGGCCCTTCCCTGTGGGAGAAGGAGCCGGACGTTTGCCTTTTCGACAAGAGGCACTGCCGCGGCAAAGCGCCATGAGATGTTGCGTCTCTGGGAAAGCCCATATCCCCAGTGCTGTTGTGCCTGTATATAGAGCACCAAGGCACTGTGAAGAGCAGCAACAGCTTTCAGGGCTGGGCCCTTCCCTGTGGGAGAAGGAGACGGACGTTTGCCTTTTCGGCAAGAGGCTCTGCCGCGGCCGAGCGCCATGAGATGTTGCGTCTCTGGGAAAGCACCGATCCCCATTGCTGTTGTGCATATACATAGGGCGCCAAGGCACCGTGAAGACCAGCAAGAGCTTTCAGGGCTGGGCCCTTCCTTGTTGGAGAACGAGCCGGACATTTGCCTTTTCGGCAAGAGGCTCTGCCGCGGCCGAGCGCCGTGAGATGTTGCGTCTCTGGGAAAGCACAGATCCCCAGTGCTGTTGTGCCTGTAGATAGGGCACCAAGGTTAGGTGAAGAGCAGCAACAGGTTTCAGGGCTGGGCCCTTCCCTGTGGGAGAAGGAGCCGGACGTTTGCCTTTTCGGCAAGAGATTCTGCCGCGGCCGAGCGCCATGAGATGTTGCGTCTCTGGGAAAGCTCCGATCCCCAGTGCTGTTGTGCCTGTAGATAGGGCGCCAAGGCACCGTGAAGAGCAGCAACAGCTTTCAGGGCTGGGCCCTTCCCTGTGGGAGAAGGAGCCGGACGTTTGCCTTTTCGACAAGAGGGTCTGCCGCGGCAGAGCGCCATGAGATGTTGCGTCTCTGGGAAAGCCCAGATCCCCAGTGCTGTTGTGCCTGTAGATTGGGCACCAAGGCACCGTGAAGAGCAGCAACAGCTTTCAGGGCTGGGCCCTTCCCTGTGGGAGAAGGAGCCGGACGTTTGCCTTTTCGGCAAGAGGCTCTGCTGAGGCTGAGCGCCATGAGATGTTGCGTCTCTGGGAAAGCCCATATCCCCAGTGCTGTTGTGCCTGTAGATAGGGCGCCAAGGGACCGTGAAGAGCAGCAACAGCTTTCAGGGCTGGGCCCTTCCCTGTGGGAGAAGGAGACGGACGTTTGCCTTTTCGGCAAGAGGCTCTGCCGCGGCCGAGCGCCATGAGATTTTGCGTCTCTGGGAAAGCACCGATCCCCATTGCTGTTGTGCATATACATAGGGCGCCAAGGCACCGTGAAGAGCAGCAACAGCTTTCAGGGCTGGGCCCTTCCTTGTTGGAGAACGAGCCGGACATTTGCCTTTTCGGCAAGAGCCTCTGCCGCGGCCGAGCGCCGTGACATGTTGCGTCTCTGGGAAAGCACAGATCCCCAGTGCTGTTGTGCCTGTAGATAGGGCACCATGGCACAGTGAAGAGCAGCAACAGCTTTCAGGGCTGGGCCTTTCCCTGTGGGAGAAGGAGCTGGACGTTTGCCTTTTCGGCAAGAGGCTATGCCGCGGCCGAGCACCATGAGATGTTGCGTCTCTGGGAAAGCAGAGATCCCCAGTGCTGTTGTGCCTATACATAGGGCGCCAAGGCACAGTGAAGAGCAGCAAGAGCTTTCAGGGCTGGGCCCTTCCCTGTGGGAGAAGGAGCCGGACGTTTGCCTTTTCGGCAAGAGGCTCTGCCGAGGCCGAGCGCCATGTGAAGTTGCGTCTCTGGGAAAGCAGAGATCCCCAGTGCTGTTGTGCCTCTAGATAGGGCACCAAGGTTAGGTGAAGAGCAGCAACAGCTTTTAGCGCTGGACCCTTCCCTGTGGGAGAAGGAGCCGGACGTTTGCCTTTTCGGCTAGAGGATCTGCCGCGGCCGAGCGCCATGAGATGTTGCGTCTCTGGGAAAGCAGAGATCCCCAGTGCTGTTGTGCCTATACATAGGGCACCAAGGCACCGTGAAGAGCAGCAACAGCTTTCAGGGCTGGGCCCTTCCCTGTGGGCGAAGGAGCGGGACGTTTGACTTTTCGGCAAGAGGATCTGCTGCGGCCGAGCGCCATGAGATGTTGCGTCTCTGGGAAATCCCATATCTCCAGTGCTGTTGTGTCTGTAGATAGAGCGCCAAGGCACTGTGAAGAGCCCCAAGAGCTTTCAGGGCTGGGCCCTTCCCTGTGGGAGAAGGAGCCGGACGTTTGCCTTTTCGGCTAGTGGCTCTGCCGCGGCCGAGCGCAATACGATTTTGCGTCTATGGGAAAGCCCAGATTGCCAGTGCTGTTGTGCCTGTTGATAGGGCACCAAGGGACCATCAAGAGCAGCAAGAGCTTTCAGGGCTGGGCCCTTCCCTGTGGGAGAAGGAGCCGGACGTTTGCCTTTTCGGCAAGAGGCTCTGCCGCGGCCGAGCGCCATGAGATGTTGTGTCTCTGGGAAAGCACAGATCCCCAGCGCTGTTGTGCCTGTAGATAGGGCACCAAGGCACCGTGAAGAGCAGCAACAGCTTTCAGGGCTGGGCCCTTCCCTGTGGGCGAAGGAGCCGGACGTTTGCCTTTTCGGCAAGAGGCTCTGCCTCGGCCGAGCGCCATGAGATGTTGCGTCTCTGGGAAAGCTCCGATCCCCAGTGCTGTTGTGCCTGTAGATAGGGCGCCAAGGCACCGTGAAGAGCAGCAACAGCTTTCAGGTCTGGACCCTTCTCTGTGGGCGAAGGAACCGGACGTTTGCCTTTTCGGCTAGTGGCTCTGCCGCGGCCGAGCGCCATGAGATATTGCGTCTCTGGGAAAGCACAGATTGCCAGTGCTGTTGTGCCTATACATAGGGCGCCAAGGCACAGTGAAGAGCAGCAACAGCTTTCAGGGCTGGGCCCTTCCCTGTGGGAGAAGGAGCCAGACATTTGCCTTTTCGGCAAGAGGCTCTGCCGCGGCCGAGCGCCACGACATATTGCGTCTCTGGGAAAGCAGAGATCCCCAGTGCTGTTGTGCCTGTAGATAGGACACCAAGGCACAGTGAAGAGCAGCAACAGCTTTCAGGGCTGGGCCCTTCCCTGTGGGAGAAGGAGCCGGACGTTTGCTTTTTCGGCTAGAGGCTCTGCAGCGGCCGAGCTCCATGAGATGTTGCGTCTCTTGGAAATCCCATATCTCCAGTGCTGTTGTGTCTGTAGATAGAGCGCCAAGGCACTGTGAAGAGCAGCAAGAGCTTTCAGGGCTGGGCCTTTCCCTGTGGGAGAAGGAGCCGGACGTTTGCCTTTTCGGCTAGTGGCTCTGCCGCGGGCCGAGCGCAATACGATTTTGCGTCTATGGGAAAGCCCAGATTGCCAGTGCTGTTGTGCCTGTTGATAGGGCACCAAGGGACCATCAAGAGCAGCAAGAGCTTTCAGGGCTGGGCCCTTCCCTGTGGGAGAAGGAGCCGGACGTTTGCCTTTTCGGCAAGAGGCTCTGCCGCGGGCCGAGCGCCATGAGATGTTGCGTCTCTGGGAAAGCTCCGATCCCCAGTGCTGTTGTGCCTGTAGATAGGGCGCCAAGGCACCGTGAAGAGCAGCAACAGCTTTCAGGTCTGGGCCCTTCCTTGTTGGAGAACGAGCCGGATATTTGCCTTTTCGGCAAGAGCCTCTGCCGCGGCCGAGCGCCGTGACATGTTGCGTCTCTGGGAAAGCACAGATCCCCAGTGCTGTTGTGCCTGTAGATAGGGCACCATGGCACAGTGAAGAGCAGCAACAGCTTTCAGGGCTGGGCCTTTCCCTGTGGGAGAAGGAGCTGGACGTTTGCCTTTTCGGCAAGAGGCTATGCCGCGGCCGAGCACCATGAGATGTTGCGTCTCTGGGAAAGCAGAGATCCCCAGTGCTGTTGTGCCTATACATAGGGCGCCAAGGCACAGTGAAGAGCAGCAAGAGCTTTCAGGGCTGGGCCCTTCCCTGTGGGGAAGGAGCCGGACGTTTGCCTTTTCGGCAAGAGGCTCTGCCGAGGCCGAGCGCCATGTGAAGTTGCGTCTCTGGGAAAGCAGAGATCCCCAGTGCTGTTGTGCCTCTAGATAGGGCGCCAAGGTTAGGTGAAGAGCAGCAACAGCTTTCAGCGCTGGACCCTTCCCTGTGGGAGAAGGAGCCGGACGTTTGCCTTTTCGGCTAGAGGATCTGCCGCGGCCGAGCGCCATGAGATGTTGCGTCTCTGGGAAAGCAGAGATCCCCAGTGCTGTTGTGCCTATACATACGGCACCAAGGCACCGTGAAGAGCAGCAACAGCTTTCAGGGCTGGGCCCTTCCCTGTGGGCGAAGGAGCGGGACGTTTGACTTTTCGGCAAGAGGATCTGCTGCGGCCGAGCGCCATGAGATGTTGCGTCTCTGGGAAATCCCAGATCCCCAGTGCTGTTGTGCGTGTAGATAGAGTGCCAAGGCACCGTGAACAGCGCAACAGCTTTCAGGGCTGGGCCCTTCCCTGTGGGAGAAGGAGCCAGACGTTTTCCTTTTCGGCAAGAGTCTATGCCGCGGGCCGAGCGCCATGAGATGTTGCGTCTCTGGGAAAGCAGAGATCCCCAGTGCTGTTGTGCCTGTAGATAGGGCGCCAAGGGACCGTGAAGAGCAGCAACAGCTTTCAGGGCTGGGCCGTTCCCTGTGGGAGAAGGAGCCAGAGGTTTGAATTTTCGGCAAGAGGCACTGCCGCGGCAAAGCGCCATGAGATGTTGCGTCTCTGGGAAAGCCCATATACCCAGTGCTGTTGTGCCTGTATATAGAGCACCAAGGCACTGTGAAGAGCAGCAAGAGGTTTCAGGGCTGGGGCCCTTCCCTGTGGCAGAAGGAGCCGGACGTTTGCCTTTTCAGCAAGAGGCTCTGCCGCGGCCGAGCGACGTGAGATGTTGCGTCTCTGGGAAAGCTCCGATCCCCAGTGCTGTTGTGCCTGTAGATAGAGCGCGAAGGCACCGTGAAGAGCAGCAACATCTTTCAGGGCTGGGCCCTTCCATGTGGGAGAAGGAGCCGGACGTTTGCCTTTTCGGCAAGAGGCTCTGCCACGGCCGAGCGCCATGAGATGTTGCGTCTCTGGGAACGCCCATATCCCCAGTGCTGTTGTGCTTGTAGATAGGGCGCCAAGGCACCTTGAAGAGCAGCAAGAGCTTTCAGGGCTGGGCCCTTCCCTGTGGGAGAAGGAGCCGGACGTTTGCCTTTTCGGCAAGAGGCTCTGCCGAGGCCGAGCGCCATGTGAAGTTGTGACTCTGGGAAAGCCCATATCCCCAGTGCTGTTGTGCCTCTAGATAGGGCACCAAGTTTAGGTGAAGAGCAGCAACAGCTTTCAGCGCTGGGCCCTTCCCTGTGGGAGAAGGAGCCGGACGTTTGCCTTTTCGGCTAGAGGATCTGCAGCGGGCCGAGCGCCATGAGATGTTGCGTCTCTTGGAAATCCCGTATCTCCAGTGCTGTTGTGTCTGTAGATAGAGCGCCAAGGCACTGTGAAGAGCAGCAAGAGCTTTCAGGGCTGGGCCCTTCTCTGTGGGAGAAGGAGCCTGACGTTTGCCTTTTCGGCTAGTGGCTCTGCCGCGGCCGAGCGCAATACGATTTTGCGTCTATGGGAAAACCCAGATTGCCAGTGCTGTTGTGCCTGTTGATAGGGCACCAAGGGACCATCAAGAGCAGCAACAGGATTCAGGGCTGGGCCCTTCCCTGTGGGAGAAGGAGCCGGACGTTTGCCTTTTCGGCAAGAGGGCTCTGCCTGCGGCCGAGCGCCATGAGATGTTGCGTCTCTGGGAAATCCCAGATCCCCAGTGCTGTTGTGCGTGTAGATAGAGTGCCAAGGCACCGTGAACAGCGCAAGAGCTTTCAGGGCTGGGCCCTTCCCTGTGGGAGAAGGAGCCAGACGGTTTCCTTTTCGGCAAGAGTCTATGCTGCGGCCGAGCGCCATGAGATGTTGCGTCTCTGGGAAAGCACAGATCCCCAGTGCTGTTGTGCCTGTAGATAGGGCGCCAAGGGACCGTGAAGAGCAGCAACAGCTTTCAGGGCTGGGCCCTTCCCTGTGGGAGAAGGAGCCAGAGGTTTGACTTTTCGGCAAGAGGCACTGCCGCGGCAAAGCGCCATGAGATGTTGCGTCTCTGGGAAAGCCCATATACCCAGTGCTGTTGTGCCTGTATATAGAGCACCAAGGCACTGTGAAGAGCAGCAACAGGTTTCAGGGCTGGGCCCTTCCCTGTGGGAGAAGGAGCCGGACGTTTGCCTTTTCACCAAGAGGCTCTACTGAGGCCCGAGCGCCATGAGATGTTGCAAGTCTTGGAAATCCCATATCTCCAGTGCTGTTGTGTCTGTAGATAGAGCGCCAAGGCTCCGTGAAGAGCAGCAACAGCTTTCAGGGCTGGGCCCTTCCGTGTGGGAGAAGGAGCCGGACGTTTGCCTTTTCGGCAAGAGGCTCTGCCGTGGCCGAGTGCCGTGAGATGTTGTGTCTCTGGGAAAGCACAGATCCCCAGTGCTGTTGTGCCTGTAGATAGGGCACCAAGGCACCGTGAAGAGCAGCAACAGCTTTCAGGGCTGGGCCCTTCCCTGTGGGCGAAGGAGCCGGACGTTTGCCTTTTCGGCAAGAGGCTCTGCTGCGGCCGAGCGCCATGAGATGTTGCGTCTCTGGGAACGCCCATATCCCCAGTGCTGTGGTGCGTGTAGATAGGGCGCCAAGGCACCGTGAAGAGCAGCAACAGCTTTCAGGGCTGGGCCCTTCCCTGTGGGAGAAGGAGCCAGACGTTTGCCTTTTCGGCAAGAGTCTATGCCGCGGCCGAGCGCCATGAGATGTTGCGTCTCTGGGAAAGCAGAGATCGTCAGTGCTGTTGTGCCTATACATAGGGCGCCAAGGCACAGTGAAGAGCAGCAACAGCTTTCAGGGCTGGGCCCTTCCCTGTGGGAGAAGGCGCCAGACATTTACCTTTTCGGCAAGAGGCTCTGCCGCGGCCGAGCGCCACGACATATTGCGTCTCTGGGAAAGCAGAGATCCCCAGTGCTGTTGTGCCTGTAGATAGGACACCAAGGCACAGTGAAGAGCAGCAACAGCTTTCAGCGCTGGGCCCTTCCCTGTGGGAGAAGGAGCCGGACGTTTGCTTTTTCGGCTAGAGGCTCTGCAGCGGCCGAGCTCCATGAGATGTTGCGTCTCTTGGAAATCCCATATCTCCAGTGCTGTTGTATCTGTAGATAGAGCGCCAAGGCACTGTGAAGAGCAGCAAGAGCTTTCAGGGCTGGGCCCTTCCCTGTGGGAGAAGGAGCCGGACGTTTGCCTTTTCGGCAAGAGGCTCTGCCGCGGCCGAGCGCCATGAGATGTTGCGTCTCTGGGAAAGCTCCGATCCCCAGTGCTGTTGTGCCTGTAGATAGGGCGCCAAGGCACCGTGAAGAGCAGCAACAGCTTTCAGGTCTGGGCCCTTCCTTGTTGGAGAACGAGCCGGATATTTGCCTTTTCGGCAAGAGCCTCTGCCGCGGCCGAGCGCCGTGACATGTTGCGTCTCTGGGAAAGCACAGATCCCCAGTGCTGTTGTGCCTGTAGATAGGGCACCATGGCACAGTGAAGAGCAGCAACAGCTTTCAGGGCTGGGCCTTTCCCTGTGGGAGAAGGAGCTGGACGTTTGCCTTTTCGGCAAGAGGCTATGCCGCGGCCGAGCACCATGAGATGTTGCGTCTCTGGGAAAGCAGAGATCCCCAGTGCTGTTGTGCCTATACATAGGGCGCCAAGGCACAGTGAAGAGCAGCAAGAGCTTTCAGGGCTGGGCCCTTCCCTGTGGGAGAAGGAGCCGGACGTTTGCCTTTTCGGCAAGAGGCTCTGCCGAGGCCGAGCGCCATGTGAAGTTGCGTCTCTGGGAAAGCAGAGATCCCCAGTGCTGTTGTGCCTCTAGATAGGGCGCCAAGGTTAGGTGAAGAGCAGCAACAGCTTTCAGCGCTGGACCCTTCCCTGTGGGAGAAGGAGCCGGACGTTTGCCTTTTCGGCTAGAGGATCTGCCGCGGCCGAGCGCCATGAGATGTTGCGTCTCTGGGAAAGCAGAGATCCCCAGTGCTGTTGTGCCTATACATACGGCACCAAGGCACCGTGAAGAGCCAGCAACAGCTTTCAGGGCTGGGGCCCTTCCCTGTGGGCGAAGGAGCGGGACGTTTGACTTTTCGGCAAGAGGATCTGCTGCGGCCGAGCGCCATGAGATGTTGCGTCTCTGGGAAATCCCAGATCCCCAGTGCTGTTGTGCGTGTAGATAGAGTGCCAAGGCACCGTGAACAGCGCAACAGCTTTCAGGGCTGGGCCCTTCCCTGTGGGAGAAGGAGCCAGACGTTTTCCTTTTCGGCAAGAGTCTATGCCGCGGCCGAGCGCCATGAGATGTTGCGTCTCTGGGAAAGCAGAGATCCCCAGTGCTGTTGTGCCTGTAGATAGGGCGCCAAGGGACCGTGAAGAGCAGCAACAGCTTTCAGGGCTGGGCCGTTCCCTGTGGGAGAAGGAGCCAGAGGTTTGAATTTTCGGCAAGAGGCACTGCCGCGGCAAAGCGCCATGAGATGTTGCGTCTCTGGGAAAGCCCATATACCCAGTGCTGTTGTGCCTGTATATAGAGCACCAAGGCACTGTGAAGAGCAGCAAGAGGTTTCAGGGCTGGGCCCTTCCCTGTGGGAGAAGGAGCCGGACGTTTGCCTTTTCAGCAAGAGGCTCTGCCGCGGCCGAGCGACGTGAGATGTTGCGTCTCTGGGAAAGCTCCGATCCCCAGTGCTGTTGTGCCTGTAGATAGAGCGCGAAGGCACCGTGAAGAGCAGCAACATCTTTCAGGGCTGGGCCCTTCCATGTGGGAGAAGGAGCCGGACGTTTGCCTTTTCGGCAAGAGGCTCTGCCACGGCCGAGCGCCATGAGATGTTGCGTCTCTGGGAACGCCCATATCCCCAGTGGTGTTGTGCTTGTAGATAGGGCGCCAAGGCACCTTGAAGAGCAGCAAGAGCTTTCAGGGCTGGGCCCTTCCCTGTGGGAGAAGGAGCCGGACGTTTGCCTTTTCGGCAAGAGGCTCTGCCGAGGCCGAGCGCCATGTGAAGTTGTGACTCTGGGAAAGCCCATATCCCCAGTGCTGTTGTGCCTCTAGATAGGGCACCAAGTTTAGGTGAAGAGCAGCAACAGCTTTCAGCGCTGGGCCCTTCCCTGTGGGAGAAGGAGCCGGACGTTTGCCTTTTCGGCTAGAGGATCTGCAGCGGCCGAGCGCCATGAGATGTTGCGTCTCTTGGAAATCCCATATCTCCAGTGCTGTTGTGTCTGTAGATAGAGCGCCAAGGCACTGTGAAGAGCAGCAAGAGCTTTCAGGGCTGGGCCCTTCTCTGTGGGAGAAGGAGCCTGACGTTTGCCTTTTCGGCTAGTGGCTCTGCCGCGGGCCGAGCGCAATACGATTTTGCGTCTATGGGAAAACCCAGATTGCCAGTGCTGTTGTGCCTGTTGATAGGGCACCAAGGGACCATCAAGAGCAGCAACAGGATTCAGGGCTGGGCCCTTCCCTGTGGGAGAAGGAGCCGGACGTTTGCCTTTTTCGGCAAGAGGCTCTGCCGCGGCCGAGCGCCATGAGATGTTGCGTCTCTGGGAAATCCCAGATCCCCAGTGCTGTTGTGCGTGTAGATAGAGTGCCAAGGCACCGTGAACAGCGCAAGAGCTTTCAGGGCTGGGCCCTTCCCTGTGGGAGAAGGAGCCAGACGGTTTCCTTTTCGGCAAGAGTCTATGCTGCGGCCGAGCGCCATGAGATGTTGCGTCTCTGGGAAAGCACAGATCCCCAGTGCTGTTGTGCCTGTAGATAGGGCGCCAAGGGACCGTGAAGAGCAGCAACAGCTTTCAGGGCTGGGCCCTTCCCTGTGGGAGAAGGAGCCAGAGGTTTGACTTTTCGGCAAGAGGCACTGCCGCGGCAAAGCGCCATGAGATGTTGCGTCTCTGGGAAAGCCCATATACCCAGTGCTGTTGTGCCTGTATATAGAGCACCAAGGCACTGTGAAGAGCAGCAACAGGTTTCAGGGCTGGGCCCTTCCCTGTGGGAGAAGGAGCCGGACGTTTGCCTTTTCACCAAGAGGCTCTACTGAGGCCGAGCGCCATGAGATGTTGCAAGTCTTGGAAATCCCATATCTCCAGTGCTGTTGTGTCTGTAGATAGAGCGCCAAGGCTCCGTGAAGAGCAGCAACAGCTTTCAGGGCTGGGCCCTTCCGTGTGGGAGAAGGAGCCGGACGTTTGCCTTTTCGGCAAGAGGCTCTGCCGTGGCCGAGTGCCGTGAGATGTTGTGTCTCTGGGAAAGCACAGATCCCCAGTGCTGTTGTGCCTGTAGATAGGGCACCAAGGCACCGTGAAGAGCAGCAACAGCTTTCAGGGCTGGGCCCTTCCCTGTGGGCGAAGGAGCCGGACGTTTGCCTTTTCGGCAAGAGGCTCTGCTGCGGCCGAGCGCCATGAGATGTTGCGTCTCTGGGAACGCCCATATCCCCAGTGCTGTGGTGCGTGTAGATAGGGCGCCAAGGCACCGTGAAGAGCAGCAACAGCTTTCAGGGCTGGGCCCTTCCCTGTGGGAGAAGGAGCCAGACGTTTGCCTTTTCGGCAAGAGTCTATGCCGCGGCCGAGCGCCATGAGATGTTGCGTCTCTGGGAAAGCAGAGATCGTCAGTGCTGTTGTGCCTATACATAGGGCGCCAAGGCACAGTGAAGAGCAGCAACAGCTTTCAGGGCTGGGCCCTTCCCTGTGGGAGAAGGCGCCAGACATTTACCTTTTCGGCAAGAGGCTCTGCCGCGGTCCGAGCGCCACGACATATTGCGTCTCTGGGAAAGCAGAGATCCCCAGTGCTGTTGTGCCTGTAGATAGGACACCAAGGCACAGTGAAGAGCAGCAACAGCTTTCAGCGCTGGGCCCTTCCCTGTGGGAGAAGGAGCCGGACGTTTGCTTTTTCGGCAAGAGGCTCTGCAGCGGCCGAGCTCCATGAGATGTTGCGTCTCTTGGAAATCCCATATCTCCAGTGCTGTTGTATCTGTAGATAGAGCGCCAAGGCACTGTGAAGAGCAGCAAGAGCTTTCAGGGCTGGGCCCTTCCCTGTGGGAGAAGGAGCCGGACGTTTGCCTTTTCGGCAAGAGGCTCTGCCGCGGCCGAGCGCCATGAGATGTTGCGTCTCTGGGAAAGCTCCGATCCCCAGTGCTGTTGTGCCTGTAGATAGGGCGCCAAGGCACCGTGAAGAGCAGCAACAGCTTTCAGGTCTGGGCCCTTCCTTGTTGGAGAACGAGCCGGATATTTGCCTTTTCGGCAAGAGCCTCTGCCGCGGCCGAGCGCCGTGACATGTTGCGTCTCTGGGAAAGCACAGATCCCCAGTGCTGTTGTGCCTGTAGATAGGGCACCATGGCACAGTGAAGAGCAGCAACAGCTTTCAGGGCTGGGCCTTTCCCTGTGGGAGAAGGAGCTGGACGTTTGCCTTTTCGGCAAGAGGCTATGCCGCGGCCGAGCACCATGAGATGTTGCGTCTCTGGGAAAGCAGAGATCCCCAGTGCTGTTGTGCCTATACATAGGGCGCCAAGGCACAGTGAAGAGCAGCAAGAGCTTTCAGGGCTGGGCCCTTCCCTGTGGGAGAAGGAGCCGGACGTTTGCCTTTTCGGCAAGAGGCTCTGCCGAGGCCGAGCGCCATGTGAAGTTGCGTCTCTGGGAAAGCAGAGATCCCCAGTGCTGTTGTGCCTGTAGATAGGGCGCCAAGGGACCGTGAAGAGCAGCAACAGCTTTCAGGGCTGGGCCGTTCCCTGTGGGAGAAGGAGCCAGAGGTTTGAATTTTCGGCAAGAGGCACTGCCGCGGCAAAGCGCCATGAGATGTTGCGTCTCTGGGAAAGCCCATATACCCAGTGCTGTTGTGCCTGTATATAGAGCACCAAGGCACTGTGAAGAGCAGCAAGAGGTTTCAGGGCTGGGCCCTTCCCTGTGGGAGAAGGAGCCGGACGTTTGCCTTTTCAGCAAGAGGCTCTGCCGCGGGCCGAGCGACGTGAGATGTTGCGTCTCTGGGAAAGCTCCGATCCCCAGTGCTGTTGTGCCTGTAGATAGAGCGCGAAGGCACCGTGAAGAGCAGCAACATCTTTCAGGGCTGGGCCCTTCCATGTGGGAGAAGGAGCCGGACGTTTGCCTTTTCGGCAAGAGGCTCTGCCACGGCCGAGCGCCATGAGATGTTGCGTCTCTGGGAACGCCCATATCCCCAGTGGTGTTGTGCTTGTAGATAGGGCGCCAAGGCACCTTGAAGAGCAGCAAGAGCTTTCAGGGCTGGGCCCTTCCCTGTGGGAGAAGGAGCCGGACGTTTGCCTTTTCGGCAAGAGGCTCTGCCGAGGCCGAGCGCCATGTGAAGTTGTGACTCTGGGAAAGCCCATATCCCCAGTGCTGTTGTGCCTCTAGATAGGGCACCAAGTTTAGGTGAAGAGCAGCAACAGCTTTCAGCGCTGGGCCCTTCCCTGTGGGAGAAGGAGCCGGACGTTTGCCTTTTCGGCTAGAGGATCTGCAGCGGCCGAGCGCCATGAGATGTTGCGTCTCTTGGAAATCCCATATCTCCAGTGCTGTTGTGTCTGTAGATAGAGCGCCAAGGCACTGTGAAGAGCAGCAAGAGCTTTCAGGGCTGGGCCCTTCTCTGTGGGAGAAGGAGCCTGACGTTTGCCTTTTCGGCTAGTGGCTCTGCCGCGGCCGAGCGCAATACGATTTTGCGTCTATGGGAAAACCCAGATTGCCAGTGCTGTTGTGCCTGTTGATAGGGCACCAAGGGACCATCAAGAGCAGCAACAGGATTCAGGGCTGGGCCCTTCCCTGTGGGAGAAGGAGCCGGACGTTTGCCTTTTCGGCAAGAGGCTCTGCCGCGGCCGAGCGCCATGAGATGTTGCGTCTCTGGGAAATCCCAGATCCCCAGTGCTGTTGTGCGTGTAGATAGAGTGCCAAGGCACCGTGAACAGCGCAAGAGCTTTCAGGGCTGGGCCCTTCCCTGTGGGAGAAGGAGCCAGACGGTTTCCTTTTCGGCAAGAGTCTATGCTGCGGCCGAGCGCCATGAGATGTTGCGTCTCTGGGAAAGCACAGATCCCCAGTGCTGTTGTGCCTGTAGATAGGGCGCCAAGGGACCGTGAAGAGCAGCAACAGCTTTCAGGGCTGGGCCCTTCCCTGTGGGAGAAGGAGCCAGAGGTTTGACTTTTCGGCAAGAGGCACTGCCGCGGCAAAGCGCCATGAGATGTTGCGTCTCTGGGAAAGCCCATATACCCAGTGCTGTTGTGCCTGTATATAGAGCACCAAGGCACTGTGAAGAGCAGCAACAGGTTTCAGGGCTGGGCCCTTCCCTGTGGGAGAAGGAGCCGGACGTTTGCCTTTTCACCAAGAGGCTCTACTGAGGCCGAGCGCCATGAGATGTTGCAAGTCTTGGAAATCCCATATCTCCAGTGCTGTTGTGTCTGTAGATAGAGCGCCAAGGCTCCGTGAAGAGCAGCAACAGCTTTCAGGGCTGGGCCCTTCCGTGTGGGAGAAGGAGCCGGACGTTTGCCTTTTCGGCAAGAGGCTCTGCCGTGGCCGAGTGCCGTGAGATGTTGTGTCTCTGGGAAAGCACAGATCCCCAGTGCTGTTGTGCCTGTAGATAGGGCACCAAGGCACCGTGAAGAGCAGCAACAGCTTTCAGGGCTGGGCCCTTCCCTGTGGGCGAAGGAGCCGGACGTTTGCCTTTTCGGCAAGAGGCTCTGCTGCGGCCGAGCGCCATGAGATGTTGCGTCTCTGGGAACGCCCATATCCCCAGTGCTGTGGTGCGTGTAGATAGGGCGCCAAGGCACCGTGAAGAGCAGCAACAGCTTTCAGGGCTGGGCCCTTCCCTGTGGGAGAAGGAGCCAGACGTTTGCCTTTTCGGCAAGAGTCTATGCCGCGGCCGAGCGCCATGAGATGTTGCGTCTCTGGGAAAGCAGAGATCGTCAGTGCTGTTGTGCCTATACATAGGGCGCCAAGGCACAGTGAAGAGCAGCAACAGCTTTCAGGGCTGGGCCCTTCCCTGTGGGAGAAGGCGCCAGACATTTACCTTTTCGGCAAGAGGCTCTGCCGCGGCCGAGCGCCACGACATATTGCGTCTCTGGGAAAGCAGAGATCCCCAGTGCTGTTGTGCCTGTAGATAGGACACCAAGGCACAGTGAAGAGCAGCAACAGCTTTCAGCGCTGGGCCCTTCCCTGTGGGAGAAGGAGCCGGACGTTTGCTTTTTCGGCTAGAGGCTCTGCAGCGGCCGAGCTCCATGAGATGTTGCGTCTCTTGGAAATCCCATATCTCCAGTGCTGTTGTATCTGTAGATAGAGCGCCAAGGCACTGTGAAGAGCAGCAAGAGCTTTCAGGGCTGGGCCCTTCCCTGTGGGAGAAGGAGCCGGACGTTTGCCTTTTCGGCAAGAGGCTCTGCCGCGGCCGAGCGCCATGAGATGTTGCGTCTCTGGGAAATCCCAGATCCCCAGTTCTGTTGTGCGTGTAGATAGAGTGCCAAGGCACCGTGAACAGCGCAACAGCTTTCAGGGCTGGGCCCTTCCCTGTGGGAGAAGGAGCCAGACGTTTTCCTTTTCGGCAAGAGATTCTGCCGCGGCCGAGTGCCATGAGATGTTGCGTCTCTGGGAAAGCACAGATCCCCAGTGCTGTTGTGCCTATACATAGGGCGCCAAGGCACCTTGAAGAGCAGCAAGAGCTTTCAGGGCTGGGCCCTTCCCTGTGGGAGAAGGAGCCGGACGTTTGCCTTTTCGGCAAGAGGCTCTGCCTCGGACGAGCGCCATGAGATTTTGCGTCTCTGGGAAAGCTCCGATCCCCAGTGCTGTTGTGCCTGTAGATAGGGCACCAAGGCACCGTGAAGAGCAGCAACAGCTTTCAGGGCTGGGCCCTTCCCTGTGGGAGAAGGAGTCGGACGTTTGCCTTTTCGGCAAGAGGTTCTGCCGCGGCCGAGCGCCATGAG